>NW_017731439.1:2614303-2702559 GCF_001890085.2 Hipposideros armiger | reverse complement strand
TTTCTATTCTGTTCCATTGATCTATATGCCTATTTTTATGCCAATACCATATTGTTTTGATTACTGTGGCCTTGTAGTATGTTCTAATGTCTGGAAGCGTAAAAATACTTCTTTTAAGATTCATGATACTGTATAGCAATTACCTATAGCAGGAAATGAAATATTATAATTAAAGTTTTCCATGCTTACACATCTACATACATATATAGTATATAGGATGTATACACATATACATATATATTTCATATTGTATCAATGACCTATTGTCACAATGCTATATAATAAGCCATACTCCAACTCAGTAGATTAAAACCTGTCTGCAGGTTGATGGAGTATTGGCCAATCTAGACTGTAACTGGCTAGGTAGTTCTGCTGATCTCCACTGGGTTATTGGGGTCCTCTAAACTAAAACCTTGAGCCTCTTTGGTAACTGTTCCAGGTAACTCATTGGCTTCTTGGGGTCTGTGGGATGCCCTGGCATATTCTTGTCATGAAAATGGCAGAGGTGAAAGAGCAAGCAAACCCAATCACACAAGCGACTTTCAAGATTGTGCTTATGTCATAACTGCCACCAATCCCACTGGCCAAGGCATATCTCAAGAGTGGGAATTAGGCATCCTGCAGTAGGAGGGCAGTGCATACATAGTGAAGAAATGATTATGAAAAAAGGAAGAGAATTAAGACTAACAACGCAATTTATTTATATATATGTATGTTTATGTATATAGGTATCACCTCATTTCCTTCTGAAAACAATTTCTATACATTGTCTAAAGATGATTTGGAAGCCCATTTTCCCCCCAATAAATGTGCTAGCTTCCAGAGTGATAAAAATAAAAGCCGTTATGTTTTAGAACTTTTACAAAGTACCAGACACTATGCAATGGATTTTTCATTCATCAGCTAATTTATTTTTTACAGCTTGTTACTATTTGTTCTCATAATAGTGAAATGTAGGTGATATTAATCTTATCTTAAGATCAGAAACTAAGGCTCAATCAGGTAACCTAGCCAGTGCGTGCAGAAGCCTGGATTCAAACTTAGTTCTATATAATTCCAAAATGTGTGCTGCTATTTCTGTGTGCATCACTCTTATTATACTTAAAGCCCTCTGACCTGGCCCCAGCCACCTTTTCCAATACCATTTATTACCTCTTCCTGTCTATTAATTTCTAACCAGGTCCCACATTACACTGTATCCTTTGTCTAAAAGATACTTCAAATTTTATCTCGATATCCCAGTGGGAAAAGTCTTTCTCACTTCTGGCCTACCATAGCTGTGATCTGTACTTGTCCTTAAGACATCTCATCATATTCTCATTTGGGTTTAATGAACTCTGCCAGTTGATAAGCTCTTTGAAAAAAGGCAATCAATCTTTGTATTTATTTCTTCTTTGCATCTACAATACATTCAGTAATTTTAAAATAAATGAATTCATAGACATGAATTTTCTCCTTCCACATTTGGGTTCAACACTGAATAGTTAATGAAGATACCTGTACTCAGAAGGTAATTTTCTCTTTCAACAAGATCCTTTCGGAATCAGAAGACCATTGCTAGAAAATTACTTTGAAGAAGAAATTTCTTGCATAAAAAGTGTGGTTCATAACCAAGGAGATAAGAAAAAGGTAACCAACTTGAGGCAAAAGTGGTAAACAAAAGGGAGGATAGAGTCTACAGTGAGAGAAGAAAGTGAAGAGAAAAGGGAGGGGCAAGTATAGGAAAGGAAGAAGGAGGAAGAGGAGAAGAAGAAAAAAAGCAAGCAAGGAGGGAGCAGGAAATTAGAAGAGAGGTGGTAATAACCAGGCCAACCAATATGGAACTAGACTGTTGAAAATAACTCATTTAGACCTGATCCAGAGAGGGCAAAAGTGAGCAATCGTATTATTTCCATGTTGGGATAAGTTTTCTAAATAATGCTAGAAATATTACAGGTGTTATTAAGATCCTGATTGCAGTGAAGATTTACCCAAAACCAAAACTTTTGCCAAAGTGTAAATAGCTTTTAATGCATTCTATTCTTTAAACACATTTTTTCTTATCCAACTGAAAGTAGAAAGAATACCACTTAATAATTTTGCTATTAAATAACACATGGTATCTCATCTTTTCCAAGCTTCCTTGCCAGTATCAGGAAGGATTCATGGGTTTTGAAAGATCATCAAACGCTCTAGTCCTGAAGTTAATCTGAAGTGTCTAGAGGCAGGATGTGTCCAAGCAGTCCACAAGAAGCCTCCTATAAAACTTCATGCATCTCAAGGATGGAGTATCTTTTCTGGTCTCTGGTTGAAATTCCATACTCTCCAGGAGCAATAATCTTCTTCCTTCCTTGGCTGTTTAATCTTCATATACTTGTGGGAAGGAACATTTCCCTTGGAATCTTCCAGGGTTTTCATAGTCTTCCTGAATGCGATCATTGGGAGTTAAGATGCCCAAAAGGCCAAAAGGATGGTGTATTTAATCAGTGTGCCCAGCACCAAAGGCTTTCTTCTGAGTCTTGTTGAAATTTTAGTTGGGTCACCTGCTTCCCTACTGTAACAAGGCATCATATACAAAGATGGAATTCCAGGTGAGGCCTTGCCAGGACCACAAAGACTAAAAATGTTCCTTTTGCGGTGTGTGAAATGGGAATTTTCCTCCTTCTGCTGAAAGCAAACCAAGCTCCTTTCCACTCAAATATCATGTTGCAAGCTCCTATGAAATTTGCCCTCTGTCATGTCCCACTAGATCTTTTCTTGGCCTAGCTAATTTCCAGGTTCTGAACTCCCATGAAATATCTGTGTTTCTCATTAATTTCCACAGATGTGTTTCCCTTTTCTCTAAGTGGAATCTTGGCATCCTGAGGTTGGTCTAGATTTCTAACCTACAGTCCTTATGTACGTTTCTGTGGTCTTGGAGGACATTCTCTTTCGCCTCATTTCTTCACCCTCAGGTAATGAACATGGTCAAATGAGGCGGCGTGAAGTTGGGCTCATGCAGCGGCGTATGTTGGTTCCCTACTCTCTGGTGTGGCTTCCTACCACTTGGTCACAACCTGAATCATTTGTAGATGAACCAGCCTTTCCCCTGAAAGGTTGCATCAGTGATAATCCCTCGAAGCACTCATGCTAATGGGCTCTGGTTTTGAATTCTAGTGTACTAGAAACAACGTACTTTTTGAACACACTTGGCTCAGCTATTTCATTTGGGTACCATGGGGTACAACGCTCTGCCAACCAGAGTTGAAAAGCAGACATTGCATTCCTTTCACAGCTTCAGCCTGGAAAAGAAGAATTTTTCCATCCCCTCATAAACCCAGGAAACGTCCCCCTCTGTGGGTCTACTATAACCTCTCTTAGGACAAATTGGCTAAATGGAATTTCCTAAATGGTTCCACGAGCTGTTCAAGGATTGCATGCAAAAAGGGTTCCCTCGGCAAACAAGATGGGGAAAAATTTCAAACTGTCTCCCTCTTGGATAATACACACACACACACACACACACACACACTAAATTTTCTAAGAAGATGGCAAATATAGAAAACTGTTTTACTTTCCTTATAGCAACATTTTCTAAACTTCTTTGACAAAGATTCATTTTATATTCAGTACCTGTCACAAACACACTGCACAAAGATTACTAATAAACGAGTCTCCAGGCTTTCCTATCTGCCTGCTAACCAGTGCGGATTTGGGGTTTTGCCACTCAGTTTCTTCCATTTCTCTACTCCTGTGGTTATCCAAAAGGCTCCTTGGGGTGTCTGTGATGAAGAAATAAGAGGAAAGACAGAAGAACAGAAGGATAAGAAGCTCAAAGGATAGAGCTTAGTGGAACGTTATATTTTCAAAGAACGCTGCACCCACATATTCCACCCACATGCTCTTGTAACTCTGTGACTTCCAATGATAGATAGGATTTATGTTGCCTTCCCTTGAATCTGGACAGGCTCTATGACTGCTGTGACTGACAGAGTATAGCTGAAGCGATGTGATATGTCCTCTGAAGTTAGGTCATCAAAAGGAATACTGGGTTCACCTGGTGCTCTCTGTTTGCATGCTGGCCAGCCTCCCTGTGGTGAGGAAGCCCAGGCCCCATAGAAAGGCCTGTAGGTTTCCTGGCCAACAGCATTAGCTAAGGTCTCAGCTAAGAACTAGTATCAACTAATTGCCAGGCATCTAATGAGAAAGCCTTTGAATGATTCCAGGGGCCCTCTTAAAAGTTCCCTAGTTAACGCCGAGGGCAGCAGAGATGAGCTATTTCCACTGGGCCCCACCCCAATGATAGAATCATGAGCAAAATAAGTGTGCATTATTTTAAGCAATTAAGTCTTGGGGTAATTTGTTATGTGGCCATAGTGGCTGGAGCAAGCTGGAGGAACTCTGGAGTGGAGGGAGGGAGATCAGTCAGCATGATTTAGCTTAGTTTTATAGATGCATTTATGATGGTGACACTTACCAATTAATAATAAATGACTGCTAACAAGAGAGCAATTGTTTCCTAGAATTTAGGTTCGCACAAATATTAATATTACCTGGAATGCTGAGTTCCCTTTCCCTTACCAAGAAAAACCATTCAAGCACTTACCATATGTCCTCTTGGGACACTGTTCATTCAGGGTTTTCACTAATTCCAGATTCCAGAGGTGCTATGGGCTGAACCTCCAAGTTTCCACATGCCTCTCTTCCTTTCCTCTTTAGAATGAGCTGAACTATTGTTTATCATCTGTTGAGAGAATCCCTTCCTTTCTGTTGTCCAGGGATTTTCTATCTATACCCTTCAGAACATTCGCCATAATATGAATTATTTCACTGATTCGATTACTTATTTGTTGAAAGGAATTTTCTTTCTTGCTTGGTTCACCACTGTATTTTTTAAAACAATGCCTAGCTAGAATAGGTATTCGTTAGATAATGTATAATCATGAAGGGTAATTGGATCCCTCCGTGTCCTGGAAGTCAGAAAACAGGCTTCCGGGGCTGCCTTGTAGCTAATAAAGATATAGAAGGGAGGCCTCTGTGCCCTATGCCTCGTCCACAGAGAAAGCAGGGCACAGATGAGTTCCCAAAGCCCCCCATGGCCCCGCCCCTGTATGGTTCACATTCTTGAGGATCTCATGTGGCCTGAAGTTCAACTTTAGCAAATCCTTGTACTGCTGAAGCTGATTTTTTTTCCTCCACAGAAACTGCATTCAATCATTTTAAGATCTAGGTTATAGTTTCATCTGATAAAGCCATTTGTTTTTGGAACATTTGGTCCTTTGCAGACACACCTTTGTTCTCAGTCTAGTCTACCTGTTCCAGACATTGTCCAAACAGACAACCTGGGGTAAATATAACTAGACTCAGTTCATGATACTTTGCAACTCCTATTCTCTTTCTCCCAAGAAAAGACTTAAAGGCACAACCATATGATTTATTGTCCAAACCAGGATGCTTTTGAGAATAAAATGGAATTCTATTAATAACCACATCCAGGAAAACAGGTCTAAATCAAGATTATCCCAGGCAAACCTGAATGTTTGATCATTCTTTATTTTCTAAAGCTGAGATATTGTCACAGAAGGAAAGATGTGTGTGCGTGCGTGCGTGTGTGTGTGTGTGTGTGTGTGTGTGTGTGTGTGTGTCTGTGTACCTGTTAATTAAATTTTCAGAACTGGTAAAATAAAGAGTCACCAATATTTTGGCTTCTACAACAAAACACACTTCATCAGCAACAAAGGTTTTGATGCTATATTCAATATATCTCTTTATATATTCACTTTATTATATATACACACATATATGTTTGTGTGTATATATAATAGATTTCAATTTTTAGGGCAGTTCTAAGTTTACAGAAATATTGCACAGAAAGGATGGTCGGTTCCCATTTTTCTCTCTATGCTGAATAGTTTACCCTATTAATGTCTTGCATTAGTGTGGTCCATTTGTTACAATTGACACACAAATACGGATACATCATTATTAGCTAAAATTCATAGCTAATATTAGGGCTCACCTTTTGTGTTGTACAGTCTATGGGTTTTGACAAATGCATAACAGCACATGTCTACCATTGCAGCATCATACAGAATAGTTTCACGGCTCTAAAAATCCCCTCCACTCACCTATTTATCCCTCCCTCCCCACCCCCAGCAACCACAGATCTTTTTCCTGCCTGTATGTCACATAATTGGAAGCAAGCATATGTAGCCTTTGTAGATTGGCTTCTTTCACTAAGCAAATATGTATTTAATGTCTTTTCATGATTTGATGGCTCATTTCTTTGCATCACTGAATAATGTTCCATTGACTAGATGCAGCCACAGTTTGTTTATCTATTCACCTATCGAAGGACATCTTGGTTGCTTCCAATTGGGGGCACTTATGAAGACAGCTGCTATAAACATCCATGTGCAGGTTTTTGTGAGGACATAAGTTTCCATCTCCTTTGGGGAAATACCAAGGGTACCGATGGCTGGATCACAAAGTAAGAGTATGTTTAGTTTCATAAGAAACCACCACATTGTCTTCCAAAGTGGCTGCATGATTTCGTATTCTCACCAGCAATGAGTTGAGGTTCCTGTTCCTCTATGAAATGTGGGTATTTTAATGGAAACAGCGAAAAATGTGGAGGAACTCTGAGACCAGCAACAGCTAGGAGCTGTCCCCACTCCCAGACCTGAAAGGCGAAAGGAGGAAATCCGGGTTGGCAGAGACCCGGAGAACTGGAACCATGAAGGCGCCATAATCATGGAAGCCTGAGCCACTGCCGGAAAAGAAATGCTAAGGCCAGGTGGGGCAGGGGAATAAGTATCCTGATCTCTTTCTCTCCTGCCCTCTGGACTCCTGCCAGTACCTCCCATTAGTTTAAGCAAGGTAGGAGCTAGAGCACAGGAGAACCCATGTGATGTGCAGGAAGGGTCAGCCCCCAGGGACACAGAGCAGGGCAGAGAAGGGTGGCTAATGGACCTGTGAGGGAGCTGAGTGCACACAAGCATTACAAACTTATGGTCAAGATCGTAGGGTAGGCCACAATGTGTGCAATTTTAAGAGCACTGTTGTTTTGGAGGGAGTTTTTAAATGGTGAAGCGCTATTTTTCTGTAGTGTGTTGAGTTATTTTAAAATGTTCTAAACTATAAAACCTGGAGCTGCAGTCATCAGTGGCATGGAGGGCAGTAGTACCTCTCTTCAGGACTTCCCGTCCTGCTCGCTCGCCCTGGTGGACAGCCCCCTAACCATTCCAGGAAGGTGGGTCTTCATTCTACTTCAGATCTTTACGAAGGAGGGAGACTTGCCCTTACCTATCAGTTATAGTGCTTTATAATATTGCCTTTGCATGATTATTTCCAGGTGAAATTCCATTAAAACCCAATGTCTATTCTTTGAATCTAACCAGCAGTGTTATGGGCCACAGTACTATTGGCTATGTCTTGTCAGCTTCTCATCTTGAAGCTCCTTTTTGTTCAATCAAGTAAATAACTTTCTTACGAATGGGGGAAAACCAAAGCCCAAACAAACATTCGCTTCTTTCAATCTTTGACATGCAGGGCCCTCCAAGCATAGGCATGGGGGGTGGGGGATGGGTAGGGACTCCTCTTGACCTAGTTCAGAGTTCCCCAATCTTAGCAATGTTGACATTTTGAGCTGGATCTGTTGTCGGGGGTTGTCCTGCACATTGTAGCATGTTTAGCAGCATGGTGGTCTCTGCCCACCAGATACCAGCAGCATCCTCCCTAGTTGTGCCAATCAAAAATGTCTCCAAACATTTCCAAGTGTCCCTCACTGGGTGAAATCTCCCCCAGTTGAAATTACCGTCCCAGTCTAAGGGAGGCACCAGTGTCTGCCTGTCTTCTCATCATAGTAATGTAGGAGTAACCTTTCTCCACACAGACATGGTGTATTATTTATAACCAAAAGGTTTCACAAACTGGATCCCAACTTGTTACAAAACACTGCCTTCCCCAAAATTCGCCTCTGAGGAGAGGATGCCTTTTCTGACCCAAATAATTTTCCTACTTTACTCTCCTTTTACCCGCATTCACAGGATTCCTGGTTTGGTCCTAGTTCTCCTTAGCAGATCTCAGCACCCATTGTGGCCAGAGGGCTGGTACCATTCACTGATAACACATACAACTGTCGTAGAATTTCAAATTGTAGTTAGAATAAAAGACTTGGTGTTCTGGGGTTTCTATGATGCACACAATTAGAAAAAAAAAGTAGAAGTACCTATTTGCGCCTTCAACCAATCAAGTCATCAAATACTGACCCCTCATCATTTACCATGTTTACCCAATAGTCCTTGTTTATTCAATGTTCTTTTTTATATCTATTAATAGAAAGAGAAATAAATTTTCTCTTTCCAGTCTTTACCTCCCTTCAATTGTTTGAGAGGGAAGAAATTCTCAAACGTCCCAAACTCCTTTTACATTGGAGGCAGTTTTATTTATTTATTTTTTGAAATATCCTGCCTCATTCCAAAAAAGGTTTTGAGGAGAATGAAGACATTAGAATGGCACGGGTCAGTGACAGAGAAACTGAAAACGACATTCCCCAATTCAACATTATTTTCTGAAACAATGTCAAGCCCTTACAAGGATGGGAAAATAACGAAGTCACATACCGTGAAAGTCAAAGATTCTCTCCTAGGGAATAAGTGTCCTCGAGCTACTGTCCTCTCAGGACATTTGTGAGCTTAGCAGTTTGGAATGTCAACAAGAAGGGTGATTGGGGGCAGAGGGCTGCAAGAGGCTTCATGACCCACTCATTGATCAATGAGAGGAAAGGAGTCAGAGCTAGAAGTTGTTTGGAAAGAGTGTGCAGACTAACCATTTTGAATCAACATGCAAGAAAGATTTATCTTCCCCAGACATGAGACAAATTACAACCAAGAATCCTGAGCAAGCAGATCTCCTGAATGCAATACTCTACAGCGAATGGGGCTGCAAATCAGTTCAGTAAATTGTGAGACCCTGTGCTCTTTGTCTTTCAACATCCTTCACCAATCAACCTTCCAAATGTTCAGCCCAACCAGGGAGATGCATTCGGTCACTTCATTAACAATAGTCTTCAAGACCAAATCTGGGTTTGAATTTTATTTTATGCTGACTCATATTTTAAAAAGAAGAAGAAAAAAAGAAAACAGAAGAGAAAGAAAGAAAGGAGTGAAAGAACAATATGTAATGGGTCCAATTGGGGTTACTTAGTCTGCCATAGTCTTTCTAAAACGGAAGTGGAATATTAGAAGCCAGCTTTTGGGTGGAAGTTAATCCTCAGAAAATGTTCGAGCTCAATTATGTCATCAATAAACCCTTGCCATAAGTTGCCTAGGATACCCAAGGTTGTTAGCATGCTTCAGAGGGGTCTAAAAGAGTAACTTACAAAATCACAGGCACCCGCTCTGCAGAATCAGCAGTTATTCCAGCTGGAAGAGCAGAGGCCTTGGAGCAGCCTACATTGCTATGACCCAGCCACCTTGGTCAGAAACAGGCCTGGAAGCCTGCACACAACCCTGCTAGAACTACGTGGAGGATGAGGATGATGATTTAGCCAGTCTAGAGCAACACTGTGCAATAGAAATATGATGCAAGCCTTATATGTAATTTCAAATTTTCTAGTAGCCACATTAAAAGGTAAATAGAAACAGGGAAAATAAGTTTCAATAATATATTGAATCCAAAATACCTAAAACATTATCATTTCAACTTGTAATCAACATAGAAATATTTAATGAAATACATTCTTTTCTTCATAGTAAGTGTTGGAAATCTGATGTATATTTTACACCATACATCACAATACAAGTGGCTATTGGCATGTTGGTCAGCGCAAATTGAAAGAAACCACATACAAGTTCTGATCTCTCAGTACCCTAATACAATAAGACAAGCCACAGTATATCGATGAAGTGACTCCATCAACCTGACTCGGAAACAAGGTACAGTTACACATAGCAATAGCAGGAGAGTTGGAGCCCATCTCTGTGGCCAGCTAGCTGTGTGACCTTGGACAAGTAACTGGGTCCCTCTTCCTTTATCTGTCCACCGAGGCAGTAGTGCTAGATGATCTCTCAAGTACACTTAAACTCAAATTTCCAAGGTCTCTGGGACTGTGAAAGACATGGGTGAAGGTTTCAAAGATATGTTCACAATTTTGGGGGGGGGATACTTGTCCCCGTAAGAGTTGGAGCCTAATTCCCCACCCCATCAGTATGAGTTGGACTTAGTGACATGCTTCTAATGAACAGAATACGGCAGAAGTTATAGGATGTTAGTTCTGATATTAGGTTAAAAGATTGCAGCTTTTGTGTTGTTCCCTCCTTTTCTTCCCCCCCCCCACCCCCTCTCTCTCTTTCTATAGAGCAAGCCAGCTGCCATGTCATGAGGACAATGGAGAGGCCCACATTGTGAGGCACTGAGACCTGCCAACATCCATGTGCCTGAACTTGGCAGCAGACCATCCTCCAGTCAAGCCTTGAGGTGACTGTAACCAAGAGGACAGCTTGCCTACAACCTCATGAGAAATCCAAAACCATAACCACCCAGGAAAGCTCCTCTTGAATTTCTGACCTACAAAAACTGTAAGATAAAACATACACATTGCTTGAAGCTGCTAAATCAGAGGAAATTTGTTATACAGCAGCAGCTGGCTAATACAATATTCTAAAATATGAAAGAAAAGCTGAATGTACTAAAACACAGGTTGACTGCAAACAGGATACCACAAAGACATTCTTCCCAGCATGCACCGGCACTTTTGGGATGCAGGAGTGGCAAGCAGGCCCACCAATTGTAATCAGTAGCATTAATTGAGCATTTCTGTGTGTTAGGCCCTGTTCTAAGCACTTCATATATCATAACTCATTTGATTCTTACAGTGACTTATGAGGTGGGTAGTGTTTCCATTTCACAGATAAGAAAACATAAGCACAGAGAGGTTAAGTAATTTGCCCAGAATTATACAGATTGTAAAAGACGAAACTATGATTTGAACATGGGTTTTTCTCTACCTCTCTGCTATAAGGCCTCATCCATGAAATTAGGGGAATGTTCTCCCCAAGGCCTAATTGACCGAAGAGATGTACAGACGCACAGTAAAAAGCCCTGAGATAATGACTTCCCCTGGGAACAGTGTGTGGGTTGCTGGGCGCACCCACCTACAGTATGGCTATTCACATGTAGGGGTCCTGGCAGCAGCCACAATCACACTTCTGGCGTGCTCTGAAAGGGGAAGACTGACTCGGGCATTGGCCCAAATTTTCTGAAAAATAAGACTTTCTAATAAATGATGATGCAGCAATTAATGAAGGAGGACCAATGCCATTTGAATCTGGGGGACTTGTTATTTTGGGGAATCAGTTTTTCAGGTAGCACTAATGGGGAGTTGAGATGTTTTAAGAGCATGCCATAGTCAGCCGAGTTGCTTTTTTAAACTGGAAATGAAAAAGTGATGTTAAACCACAGCAGATGACCCTGAAGTTCAAGGTTAGTGAGTACTTCCTGTCAGGGAAGGCTGTGAAATTTGAGCCTCTGGAGTTTCCTTCCCCAGCATTTCCCCTCCAAGGTTTTTAGGCTACAGCATTAAAAGAGGGGAGAGGTGAATTCTATCAGAGTTTAGAAGCATGACTGTGGTCAGAGCTGATTTTGAGCCCTTTAACTTTGTCATGTGCAAGCTACATAAACTCAGTTAGATAACCACCATATCTATACTCCAAATTTCTCAACTGTACAATGAGGATTTATAGCAATATCTATATTTTACGGATGCCATTAATGATTGTTACCTCAAACTGACCTAAGTCAATTTGATCTGTCACAACTACTAGCTCCATTTTTTAAAAATTTTTATTAATCTAGATAGCTTTCAATAATTAGAGGTAAGTAATGCCATTACCTTCTAATCTCCCCACCAGGTACTATGTAACAATAAAAGCAACTCTCAGAGAAAAATTTGCCCCAGGTACAAATATTTATTTTTGCAAGTAGGTACCAAGGGCTAGGAATTATTGACTTTGTTCTTTGTTCTGCTAGATGCTTCTGTAGAGCCTTGCCCAGAAGTTTCATTTGTAACAGACGAAATTCAGTGGCAGAATTTAGCCCTAAGAATTCAGTGAACAAAATTTAGCCCAATTCAGGTCACAAAATCCTTCTATAAACAGCTAAAGTCAGGACCATTTCATATTCCTAAACTAAAAATGCCATTCAGAAGTTTGCAGACTCTTGGATGTAACAACCCTGTTCATGCAAGGGGGAGCCCTGCATAGATAGCATCTCCCTACAATCCACATGGCTGAACAACCGCAATTCCACCAATGAAAAACTACTCCCGATACCCAGTATGCTAGTTTACCAGGCATCTGATGTTCACCAAAAATCAAGAGAGCTTCAGGACTTACAGTAGGGCTTTTGAAGACAGTGGTGTGCTAGTAAACTAGGTTTCAAAATTGGAAGTGTGTGCTGATTTCCACTGTATAAAGACAACCACCATACTGACTTCAAGCTATTAACATGACATCCCTGAAAGCAGTGTTAGAAAGCATTGTATACAACTGGCTCTCATAAGCCAGTTCAAGCCAACTCTGGGATACCACTGAGTATGGTCTTATGATTTGCATTTTTGAAATGCTAACTACCCAAAGAAACAACGAATGTGAACAGAGAGTTTCAAAGCATGACTTTGGAGCCCTTTAACTTTGTCATGTGTAAAGTACATGAACTCAGTTAGATGATCACTATACCTACACTCCAAATTTGTCATGTTGCATAAAAATGACCCCCAAACTTAGCAGCTTAAAACAATACACATTTATTATCTCAGTTTGTGTGGCTTGGGAATTGTGGTATGACTCAGCTGGTATTCCTTTGTTTCAGGGTCTCTTAAAAGGCTGCGTTCAAGGTATTGACCTCATTCATGGTCTCATTAGAAGGCCTGACTGGGGAAGGATCCACTTCCAAGCTCAGTCTTGAGGGCGGGGGTCTCAGTTCCTGCTGGCAGTTAGCTAGAGGTTTCCCACAGTTCCTTGCCATGTGGGTCTCTCCTGCTTCATCATCGTGCGCGCGCATGCGCGAGAAAGAGAGAAAGAGAGAGAGAGAGAGAGAGAGAGAGAGAGAGAGAGAGAGAGAGAGAGAGAGTAAAAGCAAGAAGGAAGTCACAGTGTTTTATAATCTAATCTCGGAAGTCACAGCCTATCACTTTTGCCATAACCATTTGTTGGAAACAAGTCACTTGCTTCCAAGCAAGTCGAAAGGGAGGGTCCGCCATGAGGTATGAATGCCAGGAGGTGGGAATCATTGGGAAATATTTTAGAAACAGTATACCACAGGCTCCTAGGGTACAGATGACAATTAACTCCTAAGTATATGTCACACTGTCCATGCTAAAAAGCATTTCAAATTAGATGATAAGCAATATAAACCAAGGCACTGCAAATTGAGTCCTAAGCCCAGGAAATGTGCAGGTTCTCCTCATCTTCCTTCTTGTCTCAATGGTATGGGAGCATCGGAAAGGTGTAGTTAGAGACTGCAACCTGGTCTCTCAAGAGCTCCAATTTGGCCAATACAATGTTGAAAGCATTTGAAGCTCTTCAAGTATGCCTGCCCTCTTCTCTTTATCATAGACTCCACCATTCCCTATTGCTGACATACAGCAGATTCATACTGTTACTTTGCCAGTCTGGTACCTGCACAATCTGCATCAGGGACCTCTTGACATTGAACACTATTTTTAATTTCCTCCCTTCCACTAAACCCATTTGTCATTCAACAAATACTTCTTCAGCATTGTGTTTAAGCAACAGTAGCGGGCAGCCATAAGATATGGAGCTGTGTAAACTATAGCCCCTTGGCCTGACCAAATGAGCTATGTCTCATTTTATTTTCTCACTTCAAACTGTGGTGTTCCAAAGATGGTCAATCTGGTGGTAAAGCAACAGCAAAGGGCTGGGGAAGTTCAGGAAACAAAACCTTATTCATTCCTTGTGCAAAGGAGCCCTCCTCACACCACGTTAAAGCTCTGTGTAGGGTGGCCCAGGAAGGTCCCCAAAGCATAGTCAGGCCTTGTAGACCAGAACAGTGGTTCTTGAAGTGGGGTCCCCAAACCAGCAACTTAGCCACACTTGGGACCGTGTGAGAAATGCAAACTTTCTGGCTGAATCAGACCTGGATCAGTAACTCTGGGGGGTGGGGTGCAGCAATTTGTTTTATCAAGCTTGCCAAGTGGTTCTGACAGTTCCTCTAGCTTGAGAATCATTGGACTAGAGCATGTCAGAACTGAAAGTTATCTTAGGGATCATATGCTCAAATCCCTTGCTATACAGATGAGGAAACTGAAGTGCCAAAAAGTGACATGACTGGTTAATTTCACCTAGCTAATGAGCAGATGCCTTTCTCAAGCACAGGCATTTGAGCCCAGAGATTTCAAGCAGGCCACGGGCTGGGCTCCCTGTCAGCCCTGGGCTCCCGCCTAAATCCACTCCTTGGCTTCGAGTGTACCAAGCACCCCCGTCCAGTCATGCACAGCACGTCCTGCCAGGTCTGCAGGTGTGGTCCATGTACTCAGAGGTGTGCCACTGGAAGAGTTAAACAATCACCAACCCTTGCTGGCCTTCCTGCTCTTTAATGCCACATACCTGCCCCATTACCTGCAAAGGTGAGCTCAGACAGAGGCTGTGATCTCACACCTCTCTGGATACCTGCCAAGGCTGAGGGGGCTGGTATGGGGCTGCCACTTTGTTCACACAATTAACGTTTGGACAATAAACCGGAACTTCCCTAACATACTGGACCCTGGAACATAGGATCGTGGTGAAGGGCACAGAGTTCCTGGTGTATTTCAGGTATAACCTTCTGAATCACCCCCATAGAATGAGCAGACTTCTCAAAGGCACATTATGTGAGTCGGTGAACAGGTTATAAATAAAGTAACAACAAGAAGCAGTATTTATCAGAGCAAAAGATCCCTTACTGAGTAAAAAAGGGAGAGGGATTCTTAGGCCCTACCTTCCACTCCTGGGGGCTGGGGAGAGAGAGAGGAGAAGGGGGCTCTCTAGAATGTTTTCTAAGGTCCCTATTTCTATGAACAAGACTAGAAAACAATAATATAACTATAAAGCACATGCATTTATCTGGGCTCTTAGAGATTTTTTAAGTTTCTTTTTCTGAATCTTCATGTCAATTTCCAAATACATTTAGAAAGACTTGATCATGAGAGATAGCGGGAGGTGGGTAATGGGTTATTCTGAGTCTAGAGCTACACGTTATTTACAATCAAATGAAGAAATTAGGTGACATTACATATGAATAATCTCTGACTTCATAAGTTCCAGTTACAACGTGTAGGTTTGTTTTCAAACAGTACTTCTCAACGGGGAGCAGGCGAGAGCTCGTGTTTCTAAAGCTTCTCAAAAGCAGTTTAAAAATGCAACTGTCCTTCCTCTGGGGGCTGGGAATGGGGCGTCCATTTTCCAGGTTATTTCGATATATAGTGCCACCTAGTGTCAGCCCACCCCCCACCAACTCCCCTCTAACTCCAACAGGGGTACAAAAATAGTGAATACGTAATTTACAGAAATCCTAAAAATCCACAATACTACATTGTGTTCCTGAGAGAGAGGGGCCATCTCTGAATTTTTATACTGTAAAGCAGAGGTAGGTCTCAAACTAGTGGCCCCCTGCTACATCTAGCCTACAGACATACTTTACGCACAGCGTGGTATACACAGTGTTTAACTCATTTTTAAAAGAAAAACTTGAATTAGTTACTGCTGCAGATTATATTTTTAAAAGATGATTGCCACACTATTTCCTGGCCCATGTGCTCTTCTAGAATATAACCTTCTCACTACCCCCGTCAAGAGGCAGGGCCTTGAATCTGGTGGGCTTTGACAAATATAGTATGGCTGACATGATACTGCATGACTTCTAAGACTGAGTCATCAATGGCCATGCAGCATTCTTCTTGTGTATGGGAACACTGGTGCTTGAAACTCCGAGCCCTCATGGGAGAAGTTCCACTACCCTGAAGCTGCCGTAATATGAGGAAGTCAGGTCACACGGCGAAGCCACGTGTAGTTGTTCTAACTGGCAGTCCTGGTTATTGGGTCTTCCAGCCGAAGCACTAGGCATATAAGTAAATGAGCCTTTACAGGACTCCAGCCCCTAGTCTTTGAGTCTTCCCAGCTGAGGTTTTAGACATGGTGGAGCAGACACAAGACATCCCCATTTTGCCTGTGATTTCTAACCCAAAGGAATCCATGAAAATAATAAAGGGGTTGTTTTTAAGTAGATAAGTTTACAGTTAACTTGTTACGCAGAAATTATAACTGGCACAGTTTCCAAATTTGTTCATAAAGAGATGTCCCGTAAAATTTCAGAGTGTTTTGAAAAATTGGAGGATATGGCAGATGGAGCACATGAGTCCCCGAAGCAAGAAGCTAGATAGCAGATCTAGTGGCCAGCAGATGGGAAACACACTCAATGGCCATGTACTTTCTAGTTTTGCACAATTGCCGTCACTGACACTATGAGCCAAGATTCAATGGCATGAAGTGTTACACTCGGCCTGTTGTTTTTCTTATGCAGAACTTTGTCTTTCAAAGCAGGTAAATGGAAGACAGAAAGGGCCCTGAATCTTGGACATTAGCATCTTCTTGCCTGGCTCCTCTATGTGTTTTGAGTTTGCAACACCTGCCCTGGATATAGTAAGCATATAATAAATACTTGTTGAATTTTGAAATCATCTATCCTTCTTGCTGATTTTGTATTCATCTCTGGATATTGCCGATAAAAATTTTTTCCCCATAGGTTTAATGACACTTAAGACATCTTTTCCCTCCCTCCCTCTCTTCCTTCCTTCCTTTCTTCCTTCCTGCCTTCCTGCCTTCCATACTTTTGCAGCTGCACCCCTGTTTGTATATCATACCACTGTACACTGGCTGTCCATTAATTTCCTGCTCAGAATATAGAATACTAAAATAGCTTTCAAGCTGGAAAAGACTTGGTCCTTAGCAGAAGTATCATTTTGTTCAAGGCACGCCCACCTCAGAATCATTTCGGAAGTTCTTTAAAACACAGAAACCAAGGCCCCTCCCCAGACCCAGCTGACATTCCCATATAGCATGCTGGAGGACCTCAGCAAATGCTCTACATGATTTTGGTGCATGCTGTGGCTTTAAAAATCAGTCCAGCCTTTTTCAAGCAGCCACTTAAAGAAGGTAGGTTCTGTCATTGAACCCTGGGATTGCGAAAACAGGTTCAATGTGACCAGGGTAATGGGTCCAGGCATACTGCATGAATGCCAGAGAACAAGTGGAAGTTGCCCTGGGGAATATGGTGAACATGAGGTGTTAGGACAACGAGAAGTTAGGGCCAGGACCTCCAATAGCACAGACACTAGGAGATAAGCTGAGTAAAGCGTGCTTAAGCAGGGCTTCTTGTTGTATGGTCCATGAACCTAGAGAGGAAGAAAATTCCACTTTGGTTGCACTAATCTCTGAATGCAATGTAGCACTTCATTTAATTATGAATGTAGGCAATAAACCACAGTAGTGCTAGCAGGACCCTGGACTTTGTTCTACAAGAAATCACAGATATCCTTATATCACAGAGATACCTTATACTGCCATTTTTACTAATCATTACTTCCAAATTATGAGAGTTGTTAGGCCCCCTGTTAGAGTGTGCTATTGAATAAACTCTTACAGAAACACATTTATTATTATTTATTACAATTAAACATTTTTTGATATATAATTGGTTTTCTTTGTCATTTTCAATATTGTACTTTATGGATTTAAGACATTCCTTAGGAAGGAGTCCACAGGCTTCCCCAGACTGTCAAAGATCCGGAAGCACCCTGGACTAAAGGGACCGGTCAACTGTGGAGAAGCCTGCCTTGTCTTACAAGTCTACTAGAAAGATCCAGGCCATCGCCTTCCACCTGTGGCTCTCCCCGAGGCAAGAGGAAACTAAGGAAGGTGACAGGGGAGAAGAGGGCCTCCCAGGTACACTCAGCACCAGCCCATTCCTCCTGGGTCCCAGCTAGTAAAGCCCGTGCTTGTGCACTGCGTCCACTGGTCTGCCAGGGAGGATCCACAGTGACAGGCACGGGTTAGGACATGGGAGTGAGGCTGAGGGAATATCTTCTCCTAGAGACTGGGCAGTATGTCCAGCCTCACATCTGCGTGTCACCAAGCTTAGAACCTCCCTCTGAGGTCACTTAGCCAGCCATCCTATTTAGGCAGCATTGCAAGTGCCACTTTCTCACAGGCTGGAAAGAGACAGCCACACGTGATGATAAGCAAAGGATGTGTTCCTCCAAGCTGGTGGACCAGCACTGGGCAAGGCGGTATATTCATCTTCACACCCAAAGAAAACCCTACAAAGTTGGGTTTGTTCGGTTTTTTTCCAATGTCCATGTTAATACCTCCGTTGTCCTGATAAAGAAAAAGAGGCTCTGCAAGATCATCACTGTATAATATTAATATCTATTATTATTACCAATACTGTGTAGAGTGCCCCTGAAAAGTGTGTTTTTATATAAGCAAGAGTGACTCCATTTTGTATGAGCAAGAGTAACTCCACCTTGGACACTGAGTGCTATGGAAATTCCCCATGAAGATAAACAACAAGTAAACAACCACCGGGTGGACAGTGCAGCAGCTGCATGGACGGATAGGAAACAAGTCTGTGAGGACTGATAAGGTGACGTCATACAGCTCTACTGAACTCCTTGAGAACCCAGGACTTTGACAGCTCAGAGAGCTGGTCTCGGCTGAGAGGTGATCAAACTGCTCTTCTGCTCCAAAAACCTGCTTGCTGCATCAGACTCGGACCGACCACCCCGGCCAGCTGCCCTGCGTGCCAGATTCTGAATGACCCTGGGACTGTTTTATCAAAATACTTTACTAAATTGTTATTCTATATTGATGGCCATATTGCTATGATGATATTGTGATATTGATGTTAAGGAAGCTATTCCTCTCACTGCATTTTCTGTGTAAATAAATGAGCATACAGAAAAGCACTAGATGTGTGTGTTTGCCTCAATTCTCTCTCAAAGCCATGGCTACCACAGAGGCCTTAGTCAGTGCCAGATAGGTCCTGGGGGGTCTGAGAGTCTCCCAGGGGTTAGTCCCTCTGACTTGCAGGAAGAGGCTGCAGCACGGTCTTTGAGCCTAGCAGACACTACTGACAAATACTATTAATTGCAATTAATTATGGATTATAAGTATTAATATATATTCTGATTTTGACATCGATACTATTTAATATGTTAATTATGATTCGTTACAAATCATATTAATAATTGCTAATAGTATTTTTATTTCACTTTTATTGTGCTATAACTGACATATAGCACTGTATAAATTTAAGGTGTACAGCATAATGATGACTTGCATATATTAGGAAATGATTACCACAATAAATTCAGTTAATATGTATCACCTGATATAGTTACAAAAAAGAAAGAAAGGTGTTTTATCTTTGCGATGAGAACTTTTAGGATCTATTCTCTTAGCGACTTTCAAGTATACCCTACAGTAGTTAACAGTATATAGTTAACAGTAGTGTTAACTATTGTCCTCATGTACATTATGTCCTCAGGACTTACTTATGCTAAAAGTTTGTACCTTCTGTCCTCCTTCATGCCATTCTCCCACCCCACCTCTGGCAAGCACACATCTGATCTCTTTTTCTATGAGTTTGGTTTTTGTTCTTCAGATTTAGATGAGTGAAGTCATACAGTATTTCTTTCTCTGTCTGACTGATTTCACTTAGCATAATGCCCTCCAGGTCCATCCGTGCTATTGCAAAGGGCAGGATTAATAATAATATTGCATCTTGCCACATACCAGACCCTGAATGTATTACATCGCACTTTCATTTTCTCCTATCATTTTTGCCAAGCCCCTTAAGGTGGATACTATCATTATTGCAGTTTTATAGATAAAGAAAATCAGGGGCTAACGAACTTGCCTGAGGTCCTACAGCAAGGAATTAGTCCTTATTTCCTTGGAGGACTGGAATTTGAATTCAGGCTTCTGTAATAGAAAGTCCATGTTCTCTCCCTGTATATCAAGGGCTCCTGGTCCTCCCTTTATCACTTATGCCAATGCCCCTCCAGCCCTACACAGTCTAGGCGAGGTGGGAGTCTGGAACCTTCCAGGGCAAGGGAGGGCTGGGCAGTCCCAAGTCTCAGAAATGCAGAGCCATTGGGGCCATTTCTTCAGGCCTGAACCTTGCAGACCTCCTCCCACTATCCCCCATGTCTTCTATTATACAACTTGAGTCAGCAACTGAGCAAAAGCCACAAAGACAGTCCCAGGAGGTGTGGTGTGACCAGGAATAAACACAGGCAGGGAACATTTGAACCAAAACGCACTGAAACTTGACAACCAGGACATGCCAGGACACGCCAGCTCATGGCTCATAAAGGTTGCAACTTTTATTGTGAATATTCAGCAGTCACTTGGTGGTAATAATAATAATAATAATAATAATAACAATAATAATACCTGCTGACACTGTTGGGGTTCTCTGGTATTTGGGGGCACGGCACTTTCCAAGCTCTACTGTAGGGAAAGGGCTGTGAAACCACAGGCAATTGAACGTTTTCTTGCCTTTGAAGGGAGGAGACGCAGGGTAGGGTTAAGGGGTGGAATTTCCCTGGCTCATTCCATGACGCCAAGACCAAGGTTAGAAGTGAACTGAAGCACCTTGTAAAAAGCATTATATATAAAGTCATCTGTTTACCTCGGCCGCTGCTGTCACAAGCCCCATGTTCCTATCAAGGGCTTAAAGCAAACACTGTAAGCGGCTAAAAGAACAACATCCTTTCTGATTCTCTCCTAAGACCTGATTCACTTACAAAATGGGCTTATGAACTTAAAGTTATGAGAGGGGAGGAGGGAGAGGAAAGACAAGAACCCTTTTATTTAGCATCTTATTCACAATGAAAATTGGCACAGGAGCCAACCACATACATTAACATAGCTTGGGCAAGTTTAAAGCTTATGAATACATTTCTGTGGAAAAATGTGAATATGGAAAATCCCCTCTCTTATTTTGCCCTTTCCAAAAAAGCAATGAGTTCTGGGCTCAATGTGTATCCGTAACCTCACTTAGAAACCGGGAAATACCAAGTGGGACTCAACTGGGGGAGTTCAGGTCTGAAGAGACTTGAGGGTCTGCTACCTTGGAAACCAGAAGAGAGGAAGGGAGGAGGGTGGGACTCACTCACATGTAAGATTTCATCATAAATTGCAGAGGGAAAGTCCAGATAGAATAGCATGAGGTTCTCAGCGTCTCTCTGGTGACAGGGGTGTCTGTTGAGAAGATTAATGGTAATTAGAAGAAGAGAGGGAGAGGGATTTGTTTCCAATCTTGCTCAAAATACACCAATTGAAAGGGGAGTTATAGTTAAAAGAGTTATACACAGTAGTAAACCAGGAGTCTGCTATGGTGACCTTGTCATTGAGTTTTATTCAAGGGTTTTTCCTTGAAGATCCTTTAAGTATTTAGAAATACAAAGTAATACATTCTACTGAAGAAGAAAAAAACGCCTTGAGAATAGAGGCTTCTGCTGGCAGTTCTTGTTTTAGCTATTTTGCAGGCACTAGTGGATGCATTGCCTGACAGTTTCCCTAGAGAATAAAGAATTTTAACTCTTCATTCACAGACAGAGGAAAATAAGGATACACAGGCTAAGAACACTGTCTACAACTAGAGAGCACCATTCATCCATGTGTTGCCATCTGTGTGCCTGCCATCCATCCATCCATCCATCCAAAACTTATTTATTGAGAGCCCGAAGGATGCTAGCCTATTTCATGCAAAGGTCTATGAAAGTCCTGGGGAAACGCAATTCAGGAAGCTAATCCTCAATGCTTAGTCTGGAGAGCTCGAGCAGTGTGGGTCCTGGTGGAGGAGACAAAGTATGTGAAGTCTATGAAGTGGGAAAGAAATAATTATAAACCAAGTGAAATTCTAAGTAAATATATAAGCAGCCACTTCGCTAGGAGTGATCAACTAAGAAAATCTAATGATCAGAAAACAACAATTGACATGTTCCTAGGAAGCGCTCGGCAAGTAATTACTGGGCATTTACTAGTGGCAATCTGTGTACACAGACAGTTCTTTCTATGCTCCCAGGGGTCCCAGTGCAGCTGTGAAAGCAAACATTTACCCACCTTGTGGTAAATGCTGCAGGCTCTGTGAGGGCTGATGAAAGAGCATGTGACTGGTCTCCAGACTCAGGGGGAGTGGCTTGCTTGTACAAAGGCCCTGTGGTGGGTACTAGCTTCTGAGGAAATGTCCGAAGGCCAGAGATGGCTGGAGAGGCTGGTCATCTAAGGCCTTTTAGGTTATGCTGAAGGCCATGTAAATCCAGGAGGACACTCTCATGTTTGCCTTTTAAACCATGCTGCTGGCTTCCGAGAGTAGAATGGCCCATGGTGGCAAATGGTGGAAGTAGAAAGAGGCACGACTGCGGCAGTCATTCAGGTAAGATGGTGATGGCCTGTGAATTAGGACCTTTCAGGGGTAGATGGAAAGAATTGAGAGGTGGGCTTAAAAGCTATAGAGAGGAATAAGCACTGCAGGAGAGAAGGAAATCAGAACCTCACCTCAGGGAACAGAGGAATGGCAAAGGAAGAACATGCCGCCCCCTGAGTGGTGAACCAAGGCATGGTGGGTGTTGCAGGGGTCAGGAGGGGAACAGGGAGGAAAGGCAGCCTCCAAGCTCCACACCAGGTGGTTGTGGGTGGGCTGTTCTTGAAACCAGGTCCCCACCCAACTTAGCTATGGACAGAGAAGATTTTATTTGAAATAGCTTCTAGAATGTCAGATATGTCTTCACTCATTCTCATCTTTCCTAGAGACTAGATTTTTCACTTTTTTTCTGCGCTGTGATGTTTCTAGGCTTGACATATACAAATGAAAGAAGAAAATGGCAAGTCTTTGATATTTGTAATTATAGTTTCCCAGATACATTGAGCAGTCACAGAAATAAATTGATATTAAAATAGTAAATTTCAAAAATAATATTAAAATGATTTTCAACTTAATTTTTAGAGAGCACAAAATAAGAATTCATAGTACTATTTCCTTTGGCTTACCCACATATGCCTTACCTTTTCAGAGACTAAAGCTTTCCATTGTGTGCACTTCAGAATATGATGTGACAGCCACCGCTGCCCACACTTGAGGTATCACTCTGCCTGTGCGTCACCGTCGCTGCATTTACAGCAGTAATTCAGGAATTACCTTGGATGTTTTATTAATGAGCTTCATAAATTACTAATCAGCGTCCTTTAAATGATTAGGAAGTTGGGCCTGGATATCACATCATATGAATTCATCATAAGTTTAGCAAACACTTTTTTTTTAAGTAGTCCAAGTGTCGTTTTGTGAATCTGTTATTCAAAGGATAACTCCGACCACCACTTCTAGTAGCAAAATGGACCAAGATCTCTAAAAGTAAATAAAGATAAGTTTATATGTCTCCGAAACACTTACAAATATCCTAGGTTTTGTGTGTGTGTGTGTGTGTGTGTGTGTGTGTGTGTGTGTGTGTAGGGGGTGTGTGTTATGGAAAGAAGATATATGTAAAGAATAGAAGGTGGTTCTTGTTATTTTTCAAAACTAGTTCATCTTTTCTAATGAGTCATATTTCTGTGTCTACGCCAAGTTCTTCCATGTCCCCACTGGCCTCAGTTTTGGGATTCCTGGGTGTGACTCACGGGTCATGATCCTGAAGACAGAGCCCTATATTTCTCCAGAAACAGTTTAGGTCCCTCCACTTGTGAGGCAATGATACAACTCCATATAAATCAGTGGGAGCTTTGATGGATTGACTAATATGTTAACACCCTGTGATCCAGAAGTGGAGTTGCCTAAGTTTTTTCTTGGCTGGGTCATATCAACTGTGTCTCAGGCACTGTTCTAGAGTTTTCCGTATCTTCTAAAATTATGTGCCAGGATGGGACAAGACATAGATGATTAATATACAAGACCTTGTGTAAGTCAATCATATTTTTGTTATTGGAAAGAAATCAATTTCTATGCATTTATGTTGGCTCCTAACTTTATGTCATCATTCTTGGAACTGTAAGAACTGCTCCTAGCTCTGAGGATAGGACATAGAAATCCTAATATTTGAACTTCATGACTTGTGAACACAATGTCATTTAGCCTCATTTGAAGAACTGGAAGAAATTCCTATTTATACTTTTCCCCCTAACACTTAAATTCAGCTTTGCAAAGTTTGTTGCTCAGAGACCCTACAAGCTATAAGAACCACATGTTACCACCTGAATAAGTTCCTCCAGAGGCCCACCAATATAATTCAGCATTATGAAGACAGATTAGAAAATACCATTTGTAAGAAAAATAGAAACAAACAAAATCTTTTTTAAAATATCAAGCTCTTTTCAATTCAATGTATCTGTTATTAAACAGATATGGTTTTGAAACTAACCCTGGATGGTAAATGTGTGTGTACTATAATCAATTAGTTGCTGCAGGGAGAACTAGTTTGAAAAAGATACTGGTTCTGAGGAGAAATGATTCAGTTGATCAGTAATATTTGTCATAGGCTCAGAATTAGGGATTAGTGGTTTTAGCACCATCTATTTGCCACCAAACCCTAATTCCTAAGCCAAAATTTAAAAAATTATTTTATTAAAAATATGAGGTCTGGCAATTAAAGAACTTGTTGCAACAATGTTACTAACCTTTTTGATATCAGAGGAATTATTCATTATGAATTTGTACCAACTGGACAAACACTTAACCAAGTTCACCATTTGGAAGTGCTGAAAAGGCTGCATGAAAAAGTTAGACAACCTGAACTTCTCACCAACAATTCATGGCTCTTGCATCACGACAATGCCCCAGCTCACACGGCACCGTCTGTGAGGGAGTTTTTAGCCAGTAAACAAATAACTGTATTGGAACACCCTCCCTACTCACCTGATCTGGCTTCCAAAGACTTCTTTTTTTTACCCGAAGATCAAGGAAATATTGAAAGGAAGACATTTTGAAAACAATCAGGACATCACGGGTAATACGATGACAGCTCGGATGGCCATTCCAGAAAAAGAGTTCCAAAATTGCTTTGAAGGGTGGACTAGGCACTGGCATCAGTGTATAGCTTCCCAAGGGGTGTACTTTGTAGGTGCCCAAAGTGATATTCAGCAGTGAGGTGTGTAGCACTTTTTCTAGGATGAGTTTCCATACTTAATTGTCAGACCTTGTATAATGGGACACATTAAGATAACACATCATCTAATATATTCCTATTGCTATAAGTACTTTATATCTTTTCTCACTCAAGAAAGTCTTATTACCAGAAATCTGAGAGGCTGACCAGTGAAAAACAACTTGACACCAGGTACCTAAGCTCTCTCCCTCTCCCCCATGTCTTTGACATTCAACATATGCCAGTGACTTCCAATGTTTATTCTTCAGACACAATCTTAACTGAGCTTTGGATTATATTTTCAATTATTCATTAGACTGCTTTATCTTTAACATGGCAAACTCAAGCAATACCTTCGTACTCGAAAAAGATTCTTCTTTGCACATTTTCTATTCCATTAATGGCATTATTATGAATCCAGACTAGAAACTTAAAGTTATTCCTCTTTTTCTTTCAACCAACCACTGCACAAAATCAGTCACCAATCCTATCAATTTTTATCACTTGACTTGTATCTATATTTTATTTTTATTTTTATTTTTTAAAGGTATTATTGGGGAATTGGGGAAGGGGAAAAGCCAAGTTGTTGTCCTTCAATCTTAGTTGAGGGCACAGCCAGCTCAGCTCCAAGTCCAGTCGCCATCTGGCCACCCGTCAGCAGCTTGCGGCAACTCAGCTCAATGTGCAGTGTTCAATCTTAGTTGCAGATTTGCGTAGCCCACCATCCCATGTGAGAGTCGAACTGGCAACCTTGTTGTTAGGAGCACGTGTTTTCACCAGCTGAGCCATCCTACCACCTGTTGGCAGCTCAGCAGCAGCTCAGCTCGGGCACAGCTCACTGGCCCATGTGGGAATTAAACCAGTGGCCTTGTTGCTCAGAGCTTGCGTTCTTAACCAACTGAGCCACTCGACCGGCCCTTTGTAGCTATATTTTAAATTGAACACCTTTTCTTTGGGTATTTGTTTGTTTGTTTTTTTTAAAGATTTTTATTGGGAAATTGGGGGGATGGGAACAGTGCTGGGGAATTGGGGAAAGGGGAACAGACAAGTTGCTGTCGTTTTGTTCTTCAGTCTAGTTGTGGAGGACGTTGCTTCACTGGCCCAAGTTGGCACCATCATTGCGCTCTTCTCTGGCGAGGCAGATCAGTCGCCGGCTTCTGGACGGCCGCTCACTGCGGCTGCTGGCCGCTCACGCTGGCTGCTGGCCACACACGGTAGCCCATGGCAATCCACTGCCACAGGGACTGCAGCCCACGCCGTCGCCGGCGACTCATGGCAGCCCAGCTCCAGGTTGAGCTGTTGTTCAGCATCTTAGCTGTGGAGGGCAGTGTCACTGGCCCTCATATGTGGGATCCGAACCGGGGCCCTCTGGCATCCCAAGCGAGTTCTTAACCATCGCGCCACTCGGCCGGCCCGGGTATTCGTTTTTTATAGTTGCATAACAAATTACCCAAAAATTAGCTGCTTAAAAGAACACAATTTATTATCTCATGATTTCCTTGGTAAGAAGTTCTGGGACTGGGTTAGCTGAGTCTTCTGATTAGAGCCTCACTGGCTGCATTCTCATCTGCAGGCTGTGGGGAAGTGTCTGTTTCCAGCTCTTTCAGGTTGTTGACAGAATCCAGTTCCTTCCAGTTGTAGAACTGAGCCCATTTCCCTGATGAGAGTCATTTGGGGGCTGCTCTCAGCACTTAGTGGCCTACCTTCCATTGCATGTGGCCTCTCCATCTTCAAAGTTAGCAACAAAGAATCTCCCTCATATTGAATTGCTCTTACACTGAATCTCTCTCAATAGGGAGAACTGAGTCTCTTTTTAGGTCTGATTAGATCAACTCACTCCAAATATTCTCTCTTTCTTGAAGTCAGTTAATTTGAACCTTACTTATTTCTGTGACATCCCTTCACAGCAGCACCAAAGTAAATGTTTGAGTAACTGGGAGGTGTGTGTATACCAGGTGATGTGTTGAAGGAATTCTGGGAGGGGGGGTCACAGAATTCTACCTACCACATTTTTCATGGTCATTGCTTTACTTGAGGCCCTAACAATATATGTATAGACCATTACAGTGACCATTTTACTGCCTTTAATTGGATTCTCCCAAAAGCTTAAGATAATGATGCAAGGATGACCAGTCTATTTGTAAAGCAAGCCCAGAAACACTCGTAGGGAAGTAAGGAAGTGAAACAGAAAAGGAAGAAAACCAAAACAGGGTATTTTAGTGAAATGTTACCACTGTGAACAACTGGGGCTCATTTCTGCTGAGGAGGATGAGGAAGTTGGGGTATTTACATTCCAACCTCCACCATTATTCCTTGAGAGCTGCTCCTCCTTGCTACATAACTGCTCCTTGAAATTCGCTCTTCTTGTTTAACAAAATAATACACAGATCTGATCCTGCCATTTCTTTCTAAAAAACACCTATCTGTTTATACATTGTCAACAAACATTTATTGAGTACCTATGAATGCAATGACCCACGCTAGGCTGTGTGGAAAATACAGCCACGTATGAAGTTTATAAGTGGAATGGCCCAAAAATTAAAACCCAAATTCCTTAGCCACTGGTCCTTCAAATCTGACATGAACCTATTTTGGTAGCATCTTCTCTCACTTTCTCCACTAAAATCATCCTCTATTCAGGTTACCCAAAGTTCTCAGTGTTCTTTTAAAATGTTGGCCTTTGTATGTATTCTTTTGGAAAATAACTATTCATTTCTTTTCCATTTTTTAATCCATTTACTTTGGTTGTTTTGTTTTTGCTATTGAATTGTTTGGGTTCCTTATATATTTTGGATATTATCCTGTTATCAGATACATGGTTTGCAAATATTTTCTTCCATTCCGTAGGTTGCCTTTTCCCTTTGTTGACTGCTACCTGTGCTGTGCAGAAGCTTTCTAGCTTTATGCAATCCCACTTGTCTTATTTTGCTATTGTTGCCTGTGCTTTTGGTATCATATGAATGCCGAGTTCAATGTCTAGAAGCTATTTCCCTGTTTTCTTCTAAGAGTTTTTTTTGTTTGTTTGTTTGTTTCAAGTCTTACATTTAAGTATTTAATCCATTTTGAGTTGATTTTTATATGTAGTGTGAGCTAAGGGTTCAATTTCATTCTTCTGTATGTGAATTTCCAGTTTTTCTAGCAGCATTCCCTATTGTATATTCTTGGCACCTTTATTGAAGATCAGCGACCATAAGTTTATGGATATTTCTGGACTCTCTATTCTGTTCGATTGGTCTATGTGTCTGCCATTTCGCAAGTACCATCCTGTTTTGATTACTTCAGCTTTGTAATATAATTTGAAATCAGGAATTGTGATGCCTCCAGCTTTGTTCTTCTTGCTCAAGATCACTTTAGCTATTTGGGGTCTTTGTGCTTCCATATGAATTTTAAGGTTGATTTTTCTATTTCTGTAAAGAATGTCATTGGATTTTGATAGGATTGCATTGAATCTGTAGATCACTTTGGGTTGTATGGACATTTTAACAATATTAATTCTTCTGATTCATGAATATAATATGCCTTTCCATTTATCCATGTTCTTCAATTTCCCTCATTAACATTTTATAATTTTCATTATAAATGGAATTGTAAATAGTATTGTTTTTCCAATTTCCTTTCCAAATAGCTTATTGTTTGTTTATAGAAACACCACTAATTTTTGTGTGTTGATTTTGTATTTTGCAACGTGGACTGGTTTTAAAACTGAAGGTCCTATAGACATCAGAGATGAATAAGCTACCCCAAATTTATAAATTTATGTAAACAATATCTCATTTCTTTGGAGAAACAAACTTTTTCAACATACATTCATGTTTTTTCTCTCTTTTATCCTCCTCTTCCAAGGCCAAGTATTTGGAAGTATATTGATGAATGTATCTGACTTACTTAAAAGGCTACTTTATTTTTAAAAATTCAGCTTTATTCCTATGAAGCTCAATGCACATTATAAAGTATATATAAGCAATTTTTGTTAAGCAACACAAATACATTTAAAATCACAGTGGGCCTATATAGTGAAAGATGTGTTTTAACCAAAAATCTCCCACACTCATGCTGCTACTAAAAATGAACTCGTGGACTCAGAAATTTGAGGTACATAGTTGGGATTCCTTTTGTATCCCCTGAGTCTTTCTTGGTTCAAGAAAACTGCCAGTTCTAGAATACATTTCTCTTACTTGAAACTTTCCTTTTAATAACTGTTATTGAGCTCCTATTGTGCTATGTGTTGAGGTTTCAACAATAAGACTGAAAGAAATGCATCCAGGCGGAAATGTTAATTGCTTTGTATCAATAAACATTATACCAAACAGGCCCAGATTTTTCAAAATTCAGATAGGAAAGGACTGACTTAATGATGTTTTATAAGAACTTTTTAGATTTCAGATGATCAGGAAGCCTGTGTTCACAATAGCAAAGGAATGCTTTCTGGGTGAAACAGTCAAGATCAAGGTCTCCGAGGGGTCAAGAGAAGCTTGATATAACATCTTTTTTTTTTTTAAGTTCCTATATTATCAAAAAATGAAGAAATGTTAACATTTGATTTTTTTAACTTGCAAAATATATTAGATAATTACCTTGAACATTGTAACATTTTTAATTTAAAAATACAACACAATATAATGGTGATAGTCATAAAATTAGTGTACATATTCATAAATACTATTACTTCATGGTTCATTAAAGATTATCTGGTTCTGATAAAAGGACACATGTTTAAAGTTGTAGAATGGATATCTATGGATTCATTTTTGACCTCTGTAACAGTACGCTTGTGTGTGCACCCTCATTTGAAGAAAGGTCAAAAGCCTTATTTATAAAATCATTTGAACATGGAAAGTATAAATGTGAGGTCACACTGAAGGGCCCAGTGACATGCCCTGGTCAGAAACGGGAAACAGGCTGATATTCTGGAGCTGTCATCACCCAGGACCCTGGCATGCATAAGAATTATTTTACTTCAGAAATACTCCCCATCTTTAAGAGTTAAGACAAACTTCCCTCTCTGTGTTCCTTCTTCTCACCCACAAACCAAAATCCTTCCTGCCATTAATCATGACAACCCCTTCTGATGTAAATAAAAAGTATTCTCTTACCACCTAAAAAAAATGATATGCTTGGCCTATTACCCATAAGAGTAATTTCCAATCAGAGGAGAATATAATACCAGGGCTAGAAGAAATTAGACAAATATCTGGAGATGAAATACAGAAGAAAGGAGGAAGGGAAGAAAAATTGAGAGAGGAAAGAAGAAAAAAGGAAGAAAGGAAGGAAAGAAGGAAAGAAGGGAGAGAGGGAGGAAGGAAGGAAGGAAAGGAGTAGGGGAAAGGGAGGAAGAGGAATAAAACAATTGTATTTTTCAAGGACGAAATGACAGGAGACCTTGTCTAACAGGGTAGAAGCAGAAAGATGCAAAATTGCCAGGGCCTTTCCAACACAGACATTGAATCTCTGGCTCTAGACCTTCCCGACAATAAAACGATAGGAGAATTCAGGGACTGGGCACTGCTCCGGCATAACTGTGGACAGATTTTCCCCCATATGTTTACAGAATTCCAAAAGTACAGAAATAGCTGTTGAGCTCTAAGCAGTTTTTGTAAAATTACCCTAGCTCAGAGATGTTTTCATTCTACCCTGGGGACTCTTTGGTGAAATCTAAATAAGTGGAAAGGTTCAGCTATTTTGGAGTTTTCCTTGTGCTAAATAATATTCTGTAGATTGGATTCAAAGCAGAAAAAAAATGTAGATATTTTCACATTCACATAAATCAAAATGGCTGAATGTTTAAAAACAAACAAAAAAGTGCCCTCAGGCTGAAACCAATTATGGAAATTCTTAGCCGAAAGGGATAATTTATTAGATCATTTATAATGAGCACAACGTGCAAATGAAAACTGGTGTCCCTGACCTCAGCTACCACAAACACTACGATGTTTTCTATTTATACAAATGATCACAATAAGGTTTGTGGAGGTTCCCATGGTAGGAGGATTAGGTGGAAGGCCCACAAGAACCCCATGGATCAATGCCATGTATCACCCTGATTCCGGAGTCATCAACTACAGTGTGACAACTGTGGGTGACATTTTTTTTTCTCCCGTGACTCTATTCATTGACTTCATTGGCTCCTAGGAGATCATTTTTAAAATTAATTCACAAAAGCAAAATGAGAACAATCTTCTCCACCTTGTTAGTTCCCACTCACTTTTCAGATAGCAGTTCAGACATCACTTCCTCAGAGAAGCCTTCTCTGACTGTAAACCCCCATAGCCTGAAGCAGATTAGGGCCTATGATACATATGTAACTTACATATGTATTAAAGCCCCTAGTCAGTTTCTGTCTCTCCCTAAGACTGGAATCCCCAGAAATGCAGAAACAATGTCTATTACGCTCACCATGACAGCCCAATGCCTAATCTTTAGTGGATACTCAGCAATCATTTGTTGAATAAATAAGTGAAGGAAAGAAAACTATTCCTAGTTCTTAGGTAATGTAATTGCACAGTTAGAAAGATGTGGACTGTAAGTAACAGACTAGCCAGCTGATCTTGACATGTCCAGAGGCAGATGTGTCCTGAGTGGATTAATTGAGCAGCTCAACCATGTCAGGGCACTGAGTCTGATTCACAATCAGTCTCTTGGTTTCCCCCACATCATTACAAGATTGCTGGCACAACTATGAGCACATATCCTCACACAACTGGTTTAAAGCCAGTAAATAAAGAGGGAAGAGATCACTTCTCAAACATCAGTCTCTGGGTGTGGACAGGTGGCCCAGTTGGTTAGAGCACATGCTCTGAGCAACAACATTGCCGGTTCAATTCCCACATGGGCCAGTGAGCTGCTCTCTCTGCAACTAGATGGAAAACAACAACTTGAGCTGAGCTGCAGTTGAGTTGCAGGTAGGCGGCTGGATGACTCAGTTGGTTAGAGGCATGCTCTTAACAACAAGGCTGCCTCTTCGATTCCCACATGGTATGGTGGGCTGAGCCCACAGCAACTAGATTGAAAATGGTGACTGGACTTGGAGTTGCACCTTCCACAACTAAGTTTGAAGGACAACAACTTGATTTGAAGCTGATGGGTCCTGGAAAAAAAACACATTGCTTCCCGAAAAGAAAACACATTGTTCTCCAATAAAGTTAAAAAAGAAAAGAAAAGAAAAACAAAAAAAAAACCCACATTGGTCTCTTATTTAAAAAGAAAACCCTCAGAGATCTTCTGAGCAGATTTCTCCCTCAATTCCCATTGGCTGGAATACATCACATGCCCTTAGCCTTCTGAAAGGAAGCCTAGGAAAACAAGCGTCTGCCATTTTCCTTGTCTATAATAAGGAGAGGGCCCTGTGAGCAAAAAGGAAGGGTGGGCAAAATGCTATTGGATAGCAATCAAGAGACTTCTGGCAGGGGGCGGGTGGTGGGGGCTATGATTGTATTCTTTGCTCATCACTATTTTTTTTTAAACTATTAGGTCGTCGGGAAAGTCATGATGTATTTTTCTGTTTTTCAATGTAAAAACGCATCCTGACTTTCCCAACGACCCAGTAATTAAAATAGGAATTCTGTTGTGCCCTAAAAACATGGGAAGAAGATATTTTGCACATAGATTTCCCTGGTCCAAAGAGGCAGATAAACCGGTGAATCCAAAAATGTTTCATGAATAATTATATCCATTGTCTGACAGGAAAGAAAAGAATGCTATCAACATGATGACCTTGAAGATTATTTTGAACTCCTGCTTGATTAAAGTACCAGCAATGTATCCTGTTTTATCTTGCCATCCACGGCTGATGTTTAACTGATGGCTGCTGTCCACTACTGGCTGTCATTCTAGCAAAGTGGTTTTGTTGAATCTGGAGAAGTAATATACCAGGCTCTTGTTAATTTTTTTTTTAATTTCTAATAAATATGAAAGCTGCTTTCAAGTACCTACCAGATGAACAAAACACTCAATGAGCACTGTTAAGCAGACATTGTTTGGGGAAACCAAAGGGATCAGAGACTGCTTGATGTTAGGTATAGCACTGCCCTGTCTTTGCAAGTGTACTGAAACCCAAGATTATTGAGACGTCAAAAGATACAGAGACTCAACTCATTTTAGGAATGGAATAGGGGCTCTCATTTAAGTGTAGATGCTGGAGACCGATCTTAACATCTTTTACTTCCTCTAGCCTGATTAGCTCTACTTCTAAAACTAGTGTAAAAATTCCTCAATTAGCTGTAAAGTGCTGAAATATTTCATTTCAGCTTCGCTGGCAGGAATTTGACATGCCTGGGAATAGAAGCCAGCCCGTACCATTGACTTGGAGATGAAGGATGCGTTCCTTCTTCAACTCAGAAAGATCGGAACATGAGGGCTGCACTCAAGGTTTCCCCAGACTCAGAAGATTAGTGACTCCACTGTTCCTTGGATGCATTAATCAGATCTGGCAGGTTCATTCACTGGTTGAAGCTCAAACTCGTATTGACAGAGCGTGGCAATCATGAGCTCTCCTTAGCATGGGACATCTTGACACAACATGTCCCTTGGAATCATCTGAAATTTTGAGCAGGTATGAGGGGCAACCCCTCGGAAAATCTGCGTGATGGTTTGGTGTTACAGGAAATTCCTGGTCTCTTTTGCGGCTGTTTCACAGGGGGGGAAAAAAAAAAAGTCAACTGTATTATTTACGCTTTTTTCCTGGCTTTATCATTACTTGCTGTACTTTACCTTCTCTTAAGCTCATTTCCTATATTTATAAACTTTGCTCTTTTCAAAAGTTGAAAACTGTTGCTTTCAAAGAGTAGTTTCCTTTTCCCTCCATCCTTCAAGGCTCCATCTGTAGGGTTCCTGCCCCATTTGCAGTGATTTGCATGTGTTTCTATGACTGTGATAAGCCTCTCAGAATGCTTTAATGAATGCCAACGGAGGGGGGTTTGTTCACATGTGTAAATAATAGAGATGGCAGCGTTCCTTTTGGGAAATTTGGAAAAGGTTTGATTTTGAAGATTTGACATTTTCCGAAGTCACTGAAAACATTTGATAGAATAGAAACGTATTTAGGACACATTAAAGAAAGAAAAGCCAGGGAAAGGTATGAAATATGTTTCCTCATGTTGATCGAAGGCCACCTGCAACAAAATTCACCGGGAGCTTGTTTTTTAAATGGAGATTTCTGGTCTTATTAAATGTACTAAATCAGGCTCACATGGCATGGGATTTCAAAATATGGGCTTTTGAAAATCTGTCTTTTTGTCTCCTTCTCAAGGTGATTCTTACACATCACTGGAGAGCTGCTAGCCTAAGGCATTTCAGGTTTATCAATTTCCCCAATTCATCAGTCGGTCTGAAACAGAGAAGGTGAGTAGGTGATCAAAAGAAAGGGAAAAAAAAAGGTATTGGTTTCTAGATGCTGCCATAACTCTCATTTAAAGTGTCTGTGCCACGGACTTCTCTGTCAGAATGGGGAAGCCAGTAATAAGTCCCTTCTCAGAGTATTGTTTTCAAAAAGATAAAACATGATGCATATGATTATAAAGAAAATGAGTTCTGTTAAATTCTAATTCTGTCTATGGATGACTCGGGAATCTGTGAACACTGGATTAGGAATCCTTGAACCAAGGGACAAGGTAACCCAACTATCAGAACCTGCGAAGTGGGAATGACACATCAGATTTGGTCAGGCCCTACCTGATGCTTGCAGTCGAGTTTAGGATCAGTTTCAGCAAGAGAATCTAAACATGCTTCAGAGGGAAGCACCATTGAAGATGATACCAAGTGTTTAAAGATGGAACCTACAGCAAAAGGGGGAGCCCCACACCCCATCTCCTCTGTCTTACATCCCTCTCTTTGCACTATATACCTGTACTTCTTCTCAGCCTATAAAAATGGAAAATCCTCTTCTATTCTAAAAGTCATACCTTGGCCTGACAGCTTCCTGTAGCTACCTTGGTACCTCTCTCCTTTTTATCTCAGCAAAGAAATAGAGGAAGTCATCTGCACTTTCTTCTTCTCTGACCTACCATCTGCCTTCTGTCCCCATTTCGCCATTGCTGTTGTTTCTGCCAAAGTCACTGACATCTGATACTACTGATGCCTCTCCCTCTGTTTACAATCTATTAATTTAACTTCCTATCTCCTCTTTTCCTGCTTTTCTCACTACTACAGATGCTCCATTGTAGTCTCTCCTCCACGGGCTCCTAGCTCTCCATCATGCCTAAAATGTACCACATTACCAGTCTCTGTCCTCAGTCCTCTTCGCTTTCCTTCAAACTTTATCAGTCTCACCTCATAATTCCTTCAGGCTGCCTTACTTTAGGCCTCCATCTTTATCACTGATATTTATTTATTTATTTTCCTTTCTAAAAAAAATTTTATTTTTCACTTACAGTTGACATACAATGTTATATTGGTTTCAGGTGTACAACAGTGTGATTAGACATTTATATAGCTTACAAAGGGATCACCCTGATAAATTCTGTACTCATTAGACACCATATATAGTCATTACAATACTACTGACTCTATGCTATACTCCATGCTTACTCTACATTCCCATGACTATTTTGTAACTACCAATTTGTACTTTTTAATCCCCTCCTCTGCTTTACCCATCTCCCCCAATCTCACCCCCCCTATCTGGGAACCATCAAAATGCTCTCTGTATCTATGAACTTGCTTCTGTTTTGATTGTCCATTTATCTTGTTCTCCAGATTCCACATGGAAGTGAAATCACATGACATTTGTCTCTGTCTGACTTACACCACTGAGCACAATACCTTCTAGGTCCATCCAGGTTGTTGCAGATGGCAAGATTTTATTATCGCCTGATTTATTGCAGAGGTTGCCCAACTTGCCTCCCTGTCTTCACCTTCATTTTCGACTCATTTTCTACCCATCTCTAAAGAGAGGCATTTTTCCCCCTTGGAGTTGACCCTTCCCTTGGTTTTCAAAGCATTGTTTGCCCAAGTTTTCCTCACAAATATCTTCTTGGAAGCTGCTGCTGTCTAGGTGAGTTATCCCTCTGTGTGTCCCCATGACTCCTAAAACCTGAGCAAAGCTCTCAAAATTGCACATAAATGATCTCCCCTTCTAGACTGTGAGCTCATGGAGGGTTCCCAGGACTTAGTCTGGGCATTTTATGTCTCTCCTCCCACCATACACAGAGAGAGTTTCAAAAATTCCTCATCAAATTAGGAAAATTGCCTTAAGGAAGAAAAGTCAAAGAACTGATTTTAAAAATAAAAAACTAACAAACTAGGATAACTGTACACAATTACCATCCATTCTCTTTCTCTTCGGACAATAAATGCTGTGAGAGTATTCATGCAATAAGACAATAAAGAAAACAGTAAAGAGAAGGAGCTAGTTAATCATGTCTCATTTAGACATGACCAAATAAAAAAAAATCCCTGAATCCCCTACTAGCTGCCAACCTCCACATGAAATCCATCTCATTCATTTACCTTTTCATTTATTCAACACATAATTTTGAGTGTCTACCACATGCCAGCATGCAAGCACTGGGGAATCAGTGTGAACAAATACTCACAGTTTATCTTCATGGAACCAAGAGTGTAATGGGAGAGGTAGACAATAAATAAATACATGCTTATAAAGCTGTGATAAGTGCATAAAGGCAAATTTTTTTGAAGTATCTATCAGACAGAGGACATATGCACGTTCTATTTCTAGGAGGTCTCTGGGTCCCTGGAGAATTGAACTGGCCCTTGTGGGAGTCTTAATGATTTCTTTTATCCTCTTAACTGAAGGCCTAAACTAGAAGTAAGCGAAGAAGTTTATTCTTTCTCTTCCCTCCAAACACATCCCAGATAGAACACTCTCAGGGCATGAGAAACGGCCCCTTCCCTGGTCTGGAGTGAGCCTGCCCTTCTTTGCAGGTGATATTTCCTTTATCTGAATCCAACATGGTCTTCCATGATCAAGCTCACTTACTGACAATATGGTGGAGGAACAGAAGAGGGGGCTTTTTAGAAAAAGTATTTTTTCATGGAGCAATTTTATTTCCATTCCCTTTACTCATCACTCTGAAAATGTTACTACCTGCTCAGGCCAAGTGACCTTCTTGGTTGTCTCCTGTTGTCTGGAGATCCACAGTAGAGCTCCTCCTCTTTGGGGTTGGCATAGCAGGGTAGGAGAAATACTTATGCTCCCTAGTCATTTCCTGGGACAAATAGCCAAGAAAACTATAATCATGTTCTTGTTCTTCTCCTCTCTCCCATGCATTTTACTTTTACTCCAACTTGCTGGAGTTAGCACTGAGTATACCAAAGGAAGGAGAAAAAGAGAGAAAGGAGAAGACAGAATAAGAAAGAGAGGGAGAAAAATTCAAATCGTAGAAAGGATGATTTTTTTATTGGCCCTCTCATGGAAAAGAGTTAATTGAAACAGTGACACAGAGTTGGAAGGTGTTACAAGCCCACCTGACCCCAAACTATCACTGGATTAAACGTTTGTTGAGCACCTGCTATGCACAAGGCATTGTGCAGAAGTCCTGATATTGTACAAAGCATTTTGTAATTGTTAAATACATTCTGTGAGCTTGGGAGGGGGTTATTGGTATATATGCCTCATAGTTGCCATTATTGGTCTAGGCTGGTGGTTCTCAATCTTAGCAGCATATTAAAGTCACCAAGAGAGATGTTTTAAAAATAGAAATGCCCAGACCTCCTCCTCCGAGATTCTGATTCATTGATCTTGGATGGGCCCAAGGCATCAATAATTTTTTAAAAGGTAATTTAATGGGTGGCCAGGGCTCAGAGCTATTAGCCTAGGCAATAGGTCAGGTCATTATGAAAGGTAACCAATCTAGATCTTCCAAAGTCTAAGAAAAGACCTCCTTTCCTGTATTCAACCCACATTCTGAACAACACTCTGATTTTGATAATTTGGAGGAATTGCTCTCTCCCAGCTCCTTTCTTCAAGCACTAATATTGGCTCCTATCACCCCATAAGCTAAGTCTAAGCTCTCCCATGGATATAATGCATGAACAGTGTCCTCTGTTTAATAATGGAGTTCTCCATTGGCTACATGTAATCAATATCCCTGCCCTTCTTCTGCAAGCCCCTTCCTTCACAAATAATGTATAGTTAGGACAGGTTGAAATCTCAGTTTCTGTTGGTAATCTACATAATTACATTACTCAGCTACCAAACTTACTCCTGGAAAAAAAGACTTGAGATATTTTTTTCCTGAGCCAGACAGGTGGGACTGTGACACTCCCTTACATTTTGGAAGGAGCCTTTATTTGCATGACAATGCCTCTGAAAATAATATTCCCACCTCCTGGCTGGGCCCTCCTTCTGGGCTGAGCAGGTGCTCATCAGGAAACAAAATCTTATCCTTGCTGATGGAACTGGCAGTGCCTCCTAAGTAGGCCAAAGAATTTGGAGCTCGTCTAACCAGAAATTCTTACCCACTCCCAAAAAATGCATATCCTGTTCGTCCAAAGGATGATAATTAGCACCTGCTTCCACCACTGAACTCCTGTGGGATCTGGCATGTTGCTCTCACGGTTCCTCTGGTCCTTCTTGGCCACTGGTCTCTAATGAAATACTTCAGTCACATGAGATGCCACCTAATCTACCAGAGAGGGTGTTGCAGGACTGTTTGGACTTAGGTGTGGCTGCTCTGACAAAACCATTAGCGAGTGCCTAAGAAAGGACGCTGCTGGAACTTAGCCAGGGAATTCATCCAACTCACTTGACAGCCGTAGATTCCTTCCTAAAAAAAAGTACAGCGCTGTAGAATATTGAAGCAAGAGGAGACCTTAGAAATTACCTCATAAAGATGTTGTTTACATTTTCGGACTCACTGCCTCTGATTAGACTCTGTTGAAAGCAACGGACCTTCTTCCCCGAAAAATTTGCACATATAGTTTTTCACACAACTTCAGAAGGTTGGGTCACAAACTCTATCGACTGGGCCTATGACCTCTTATTGAAGAACCCTGATATAGTCTAAATCCTCCCCATACCCTACCCCCAACACACACACACACACACACACACACACACACACACACACACACATTTTTTGTAGTTGAGGACAGTGTAATCCAGAGAAACATGTGATTCTCCAAAGAAGTCACAATTTAGTGGCAGAGACACAAGCTCCAAACTCCTGATTCGTGTCCCACAGGACTTACCCAAGACCACTGTTCTAACATCTCTTTAGAAAATGTTTCGGGACTGACTTTTTCTGAAATCACTGTCCTTCATCTGAGGATTTCTGTTCCTGAACTTTCCTCTGTCTGTAGGCTGTGTCCTATTGGCAAGTGGATGCCCTTGACGAGGCAGCCTCTTTCTCAGGAGCAATCACTTAACCTACTGAAAAGACTGCCAAGCATAAAGCCTTGGGGTTGGAGAGCTGTAGAGCCATGTCTTCACTAGAGCACCACCTGGTGGAGCGTTACAATAAATCCTACCTACGCACAGGGGCATGTCTATGAAGCAGGGAGCAGCACTTACCATTTCTTCCATATTTGATGCCAGAAGAGCACTTTTACCCACATTTTTTTCATAAGCGTTCTTTTAAATATAACCAAATAAAACTAGATTCAAAGGTGAAGTGATTACTCCAAAAAATCAAGTTTCTATTTCCTAGTTCTTTATATAAAGTTAATAATCTTGTCCTCCCCTCTAACAACAGATAAACCCAAAAGCAAGGGTAAAAAGATTTTCAATTGGAGTAATAATTGTCAACCCCACTGACAAATAGAAATGTCCTCAATTTAGTGGGTTTTTCTTCATTGCCCCATATCTAGAGGCAACAGGGATTCTGTTTCTATTTCTGCCATCTAGGGACTGCATAATCTTGGGTAAATCACTTAATTGCTCTCAATTGTGACGTACAGATGATCTGAGGCAATGATCGTGACACTTGCTAGCTGTATGACTTTGACACATCATCACTTAAACTTATTGTGCCCCAGTTTCCTCTTCTCTAAAATAAGGAAGACAATAATATCACTCATCTCTTAAGATTGTTGTAAGGACTTAATTACATGCTTTGTTCAGATTTATGACATTTTATGTCCAGTGGTATGATATAGGATTTGTAGGAAGAGTTATCACAGTAACTGAGACATCTGAAGTGATCAATACATTTTCCAAAAGACATTGGTTATTGGAGAACATATGAGATTATTTATGTCAAGCACTCAGTGTAGTACCAGGTTCCTAGACATACTTAATAGCTTCTGCTTATTAAGGTTCAATAGACATTACGCTAAGTGAAATAAGTCAGTCAGAGAAAGACAAATACCATATGATTTCACTTATATGTGGAATCTAAAGAACTGAATAAATGAGCAATGTAAACAGAAATAGTCTCGAGACACAGAGGAAAAGCTGATGGCTGCTAGATGGGAGGGGGTGGGGATGAGGGAGAAGGGGAAGGGATGAGACAACATAAACTGGTAACTACAATATTGCCACAGGGATAGGAAAGACAGTTTGGGGAATATAATCAATAATGCTGTAAATATTTTTTAGGGGGCCAGATGGACTCATGTCTTGTTAGGGAGACCACTTCATGGACGGTGTAGAGGCCTGACCATTGCACTGTACATCTGAAGCTGCCGCTGTATAATATTATATGTCAACTATAATTTAATAGATATATAGTCACGGGATGTGGAGTACAGTGTGGGGAGTGGAGTCAATAGAATTGTAATAGATATTTATGATATTGGTGGTGGATTGGGGGAGGGGGGATTGTCACTTTATGAGGGGTGAAAAGCATAACTATTGCATTGTTTTTACACCTGAAACTAATAATAAATAAATGATCCACCAAAAAAAATAAGGTTCAATAGAAATAATTTAGTGGTTAGAATGTAACCTTACAGATTGCAATATCACATGTGAAATTGGCACAATATTTAAGACTAAGAAAATTCAGATATTAGTGAGGGAAGGGAACCAAGAGACTATGAAATTCACTCACTTTCTTTATAGATGGTGCAACTGAGGCTTAGAAGCCTTGAGGGATAACTCAGGAACACACAGTTATGACAGTAGTTCAGAACCAAAATCCAGGATCCAAGCTTTTAGTTCTGTCTCCTAGCCAACAATAAAATAAGAAAGGAAGGAAGGAAAGAAAGGAAAGAAGGAAGGAAGGAAGGAAGGAAGGAGGGAAGGAAGGAAGGAAGGAAGGAAGGAAGGAAGGAAGAAGAAAGAACACTTTGAGGAATTAAATGCATAGCAGAAAGCTTCTTATTGGTCCATTTAAATGGGTCTCTTAGCTTTGAACCCTGGACATGATTTCTCAGGCTTCATGCATGGGCTGAAAGGACCAAATTCCCAAAGCCCCAACCTCAGTGGCCATCAGCCACTCCGCTCCTCTCTGGAAAGCCCAGGACCTTGACCCATCTGTGTGTGTGTGGTCAGACCCATCTGCCCTGGCAGGATCCAGACACCAGGACACACGGCACTATCCCACCTGAGAGCTTGGGTCTCCTCAGTGACTGGAAGCTGCACACTCTGGGACGGGAAGAGCAGCAGACAGGGCACCTAGCTTGGCAATGACAGCCTGAACACAGGAAGACTTGCCAGGATGTTTCAGTGTCGGAGCCTCTGTTCCTACAGGCCCTTCCAAGCCTTGGGATGGATCTCAGAAATGGTTCATATCATCTGTCTTTTGATTTTGCTAATTGTTCAAAAGAAAAAATAGATTAATCATAATCAGCTGAGTCAGCTGTCTCTTTCCATCCTGACCTCTGCTCCATCACCCTTTCCTGTGTGTTAGGTGATATTGAGTAGGTGTAAGTACTTTGAGGATCTGCATAAGGAAAAGTTGAATGGGGATATAGTTAGTTTTCATCTCTTGGAAAATAATGAAGCAGTTCATGGTCACTTGGATAGTATACAATACGTTACTGTTTCCCACCCAGCCTAGGAATGGCCCCCGGAAATACTCTCACTGCTTACTGTGTATACTCATCCAGTGTCATGGCAAGAAGGTGTAGTAGGATCCAGGTCACATCACAGCATCCTATGGTCCTATGGTGAATGGTACCTGACATGGGAGCTATATATGGGCAGTGAAGGAGAAATAAGATTTGAATGTAAGGAGGCAGAAGCTAGTCTGTGGACTCGTGAAATTGTGAGTGGAGGATTCATTCTCATTAAGAATCTGTCTAAAACTCAAGAAAACGAGTTCTCTTTCATCAGAATATACTGTTTTCTAGCATATATAATCATAACTGCACCTGTGTATTTTCTTCTTCTGTGGGAAACAGAAATAGAATTGATCAGGTTCCCTGTATTTTAGAGCACAAACTTGTTGCAGTAGTAAAAAGAATGGGTATACTTAGGTGTGAGACGATATGTTCTATGCATTTCATCAATAACAAAAAATAAATTTGGATCAGCCATGCTAGCCAAAAGACTAAATTATCTTTCTATTCTCTATAAGAAAAAAATTACCAAATCCATTTGCTGTTTGAAGAGGTAATAAATAGAATGCAACCAAATGTGTGGGGAAAGTATAAAGCTGTTAATTGAAACACATTGTTTTACTTTTTGTGATTATATGATATTTGAGGCATTTTTAGCTTTTTAGAATCTGGAATTTCTGGTGATTTAGTTATTAATTATAAATAAATGTTGACTTCACAGCTACATTTGTCATCATTTCTTCCTGTGGCCCCTGAAGAAAATATTATATAAACTTCAGTTTCACAAAACCTGTATCTCCACCCTGGGCAGGAGCAAAGAGGAAGAGAGAGGGTAGGAGGAAAACGATGGAGGGACAAGGAAAAACAGAACTAGAAGAAAAGAAAAAAGTCCCAGAAGAACAAGAACAGTGGTGACGTTATCATGTCAGTTTTGAGGGGCTCAACCAGTTTGAATATGGCTTGACCTCTGAGTAGGTCTCTTTTGTTCCCCAGTAGACATATGACCATTTACTTTTTTCCTCTGCATCTGATTATCCCTGAAATGAAAGGCAGGAAATTCTGGCTGCGAATTCATTTTGCCAGCCCATGCCTGGATACTTGAAGACACCAAGGAACACCCATTTCGTTTGGCCCATGGGCTGGATAGTCCAATAGTGCCACTACCGCAGGCATTTTCTTTGACTGAATTTCTCGGGGTGAACATCCTCAAATGCTACATTAGCTAAGTTAGAAAACGTCCCCATTGCCAGGCAAGAGTCAGTAGGATTATAAGGCATCCCGTGAGGAGAGTTGCAGCAGCACAAAGGAGATTAAGATGGCAAATTAATAAGCAGGCCTTCAAAACTATGGTTCTATAGAATATTAAGAAAAACATATAGTGGCGCCATCATGCCTCAGTTCCTATTGGCTTTGGAAATGTCAACCTATCTCTTTATTTGTTCTGAAGGATAATTTACTTAGTGTCATTTTTTTTTAATTATGAAATGTTCCCTCCTGAATTCCCTGGTGCTCTTTAAGATATTATTACCAATGGCGAAAACAGGATGTAGTTACATAATTAAAGCATGTGCCACCCACACGATTCTACTCTTACCAAGTAGAACTGTATATCTGAAAGTACATGTATAATGAGAGGACTGTTGTCCAAATCATAGTAGCTTCACCTGGTCTCTTCTCTCAACTCAAATTTCTCAACTAATTTTGAAAAAAGGGAAAACACATTTTGATTCTACAAAGTGGCCACAAGCCTGAAAATACCGGCAAAAATTCAATGAATGGTTTGTTGGTATTACATGAAAAAATTATAATGTTTTTTCCCCCAACATCACTCTAGTAATTCAAAGTACTGTAAGAAAACGGCCATTTTGCAGCTCGACACTGCAGCCTGCAAAGCGTTAATACCACATGGCATTGGTCTGATGAAAGATTGCAGAATGTCAGTTTTTCAGATATGAGCAATCACAGGGCAAAGAAATATGAAAGGAGAAAAGAACTGTCATTCTTTGACTTGGTGCCAGGATCCAAGACAGTTGCCATATGGAGCCCTGAACCCACTCAGCAAAATTCAGTGTTGCTCTGAAGTTCACTGCATATGAAAGGAATGTCCCAGCTTGATGAGGGAAGGACAGGGAAGGTCTCCTCAGGGAATTCTTATTTCATGCCTGTGGTTTCTCTGGGAAGGACAGTTTCATGCTTCATTATCTTCCTTAGTCATGGCTCGCTTCGCTGCAAGAAATAGATATCCATTCAAATGAGCCAAAGTAACGGAGTAATATCCAGCAAGAGAATGAATGAACTACGGCGGTACACAACTACTTGGTGGATTCCACAAGCATAGTGTTAAGCAAAAGACTCCAGAGACAAACTTGTTTGTACTATAGGATTGCATTGATATAAAAATGTCAAACTAATCTATAGTGTGATAACTGTGGGGGAGGCCATTGCGATTGAGTGGCTTGGACAAAAGTAGAGGCAACAGAGATGGAAACAAGTGGTTCCAAGAGATGGTTTGGGCAGTTCTCAAAAAAGAGGTCCTAGGCTGTAGAGGCAATGACAGAGCTGCCCCTGCACCTTCAGGTTTCCTACCTGAGCAAAAGCAGCAGGTGGTGCCAGGTGTGTCTGCTGGCTTGGGGAGGTGGGCCTCTTCACCAGCACTAACTCCTGCCCCTCTCCTCTCGTTTGTCAATCAAGTCATGAAGGACCCCTTTTGTCTCATAGGCCACAAACTCAGTACTCTGCACTGAGGGAGTGAGGACCCCCAGAGAAACTCACAATCTAGTTGGAGGAAACAGAACACTAAAGCATGCAAACTCACAATCCAGTTAGAGGAAACAGAACACAAACAAGCAAAATCAAACACAGTTTCATAACCCCTCTTAAGAAACAATCAATTTTGGAAAGTTATACCATAAGAAAAGAAGTAAAAGACACACTCGGAGAGGTAAAGCTTTGGATAAGTTTCTATCAAGAATCTAGCAAGAATGTTAATAATTCATAAACATTTAACAAGCTTTCACAGTAAACATAAATCACTTACATAAGCCTGGCTGCTCTTTGCACATGGCTTAGAACCAGCAAGGGAGCAAAAAGGACTCCATGAAGAAACAATGGAAAAGACAAAGGGATCATGGAGGAGAGAGGTGGGAGGCAAGGAGGATCCACCAGCTATGAAGAACTGATCAGTCAGTGACTGAAAGTGAAAGGTGCACCAAGAATTTACACAAATCTTTGCTATCACTTGCATGCATGCTCTGTGAACCGTCAACATATGCACCAATGTGCCCTCCCACATATTATGGCCATAAATACATAGTTATATTGGGGTGAGCAGTGGCAGGCCAGAGGTCGCGGTTGGGGGGTAGAGTTTACAACAGATTGTTAAGTTATGACTTAACATTGAATGAAATACTAGATCAACCCTCTAGACACAGTCCCGTGCCATTCCATATTTGCATGTCTTTTAAACCACTAGCAGAAAGCCTGGCATGTTAAGAATGGACTCCTCAGAATCAATAAAGGTTTTGTGGTGGTTAAAGGAATCTCATAGCTATCAGAAAGTGTAGAGCCTAAGAATGAATACTACAAGTAGTATGCTGGGTCATTTGCTTCTTTGCTCTTAAATCCTTTCCCTGTCCTTCCTCCTGTAAACTTCATTTCCCAGACTCGCTTGCCAACTGGCTTCTGGCTTAGTTTAGTCAATGAAAGGCACCGGGGAGATTGGCGAGGAGGAGAATGGGGAAACTGGCATGTTTCTTCTTTTCTCTCAGCTTCAGCCAGAGCCTGTGGCAGTGACTGTGTCTCCTCCTTAGCTCCTGCTCCTACCGTGAAGCCTCTGCTATCCATTAGCTCCTGTCAGTGGCTCTGATAACTCTTATTCTTCGCTTTATCCTTCTGGCCCTAGTAGGAGTAGTAGCAGCTTCAAGCTGTTGGCTCACTGGCCTTTGGTTTTTCAGCTCTTCCAACACCATTGCAACCAGTTGCCCATGTTGAATTCCTTCTGCTAGAGTGCCTTGCGTGGCCTCCGTGCTCATGGCTGAACAATGATTGATACAACCAGAAGGCTCTTCTTCTGCTGTATAACATGTGATTATCTGGCTCTTCCCCAAAGAAATTTCCATCAGACATTATTGGAGGAAGGGGGGACATGGAGAACGATTTAGAAGTCCACAGTAACTGTTTTCATATTTTTAAAGGAAGTTAGTACCAGGAGAGGCTTCACAGACGACTGGGGAAAATGACAGAAGAGCTGGCGAGAGGACCGATGGTGTCTGGATACTGCTGCCCACATTGAGAAGGACAGACACCCTACAACAAGCAAGCTGTGCTGAACACCACTAAGTACCAAAAGTACATGGTTTTGTAAGCAGTGCAAAAGCAAGTGGGACAAGGGAGGAATACACTGACCTGTGACTTGGCACATAGTAAGTAGGTAAATGTTGTGAGTCTAGGATGTCTCACCTAGGGGAACACAGGAGGACTACAGCCAGCTTAAAGGGCCTATTCTTTCAAGTGGCCTATGGGGGAAGGCTGAGAATCAGAAGGCACTGTTACAAAGCTCTCCCAACTGTGTGGGTCCCTCTCATGGCTGCCATTGTAGCCACTGCAGGTAACAGAGAACTTCGCAACCTGATTACAAATCCTTCATTATAGGGACGAAGAGTCTAAAAATCAAGCCCAATAGCTCATTTATTTGAGGTTAGTCTCAGGCTGCCTGGGCAGGTCCTGGCCTATTTCCCCACAGATTCATTCTTCACCTTTCCTTGATTTACTCTTCATCTTGGGAGGGGGTTGATCCCATCAAGCTGAATTTCCAGCATCCCACATCAGCTGGCTTCTGGATAGGTTTACAACGAGAGAGGAAGAAAACAGCTGGAGTCTATCTCCCCCTTGTTCTCTGCCTGGGGCAGCATCCCTGCCAAGGGCTGCCTCTTCCGGGTGGGCCCAGCTCTTTCTGTGTACTTTGCTGTGGTTCTATCTCCCACCGTCTGATCCCAGTCCTTGGGTGGCACGAAAACCACCTCTTCCCTCTGTTCTTTCATCTAGGGTTGGTAGAGAACTCCAATTCTTGCTAATTTTTGGATTTCCTCATTGTACCTTGTTTGGCTTTTCCAGCTTCCATCACTGTGCAACTGACTCTTTGCATTCTCTTCCTCCTGTTTTAAATACTCAAGTGGTCTCTGATCCCTAAGCTACACCCTGACTCACACACTAACCCTGTTCAGATGCAGCACAGGCCAAAGAAAATTAAGACAAGCAAAGTGGTACCAGGCAACTACAGCTCTTGATTCCAGATCCAAAAAGTCAAGTAAGCTTATACATTTTCTTGAAGTCAACTGCATGCCTTGCCCTTCTCCTTCAGTCCTCTAAACCAGATACTAAGAGCAAGTTGTCAAAAAATTTCACGTTTTAGTGCTTTTTCTTCCAATATGAGAACCCCAATAGTTGCCTTAAAATAAATCTTTTATTACTTCTCCCCCTCTATTTTATGAGTACGGCTGTGGTGGAATATCAAGGCTCAGAACACTTAGGTAGTCATATGTCTAGATGGCCCAGCAGTTCAAATTTAAAATTATAATGCACTTTGGGCCAGCCGAGTGGCCGAGTGGCGCGTTGGTTAAGAGCTGGCTTGGGACGCCAGAGGGCCCCAGTTCAGATCCCACATATGAGGGCCAGTGACACTGCCCTCTACAGCTAAGATGCTGAACAACAGCTCAACCTGGAGCTGGGCTGCTGTGAGTCGCCAGCCACGGAGTAGGCTGCAGCCCCTGTGGCAGTGGGTTGCCATGGGCTACTGTGTGTAGCCAGCAGCCAGCATGAGCGGCCAGCAGCCGCCGTGAGTGCCCAGCAGCAGCCGTGATCTGCCTCACCCGGGAAGAGCGCAATGATGGTGCCAACTTGGGGCCAGTGAAGCAATGTCCTCCACAACTAGACTGAAGAACAAAAGAATAGCAACTTATCTGTTTCCCTTCCCCCAATTCTCCAATTAAAAAAACAATAAAATAAAATAAAATTGTAATGCACTGACTTTTAATTTAATTGTAATTAATTTAAACTTAAATATTAATTTTTTAAATTAATATGGAATAAAATACTTTCTTTCTTTTGGTGTATAGTTCCATGAATTGTAGCATATATACAGAGGGTGCCCTGAAAAATGTATACACATTTTAAGAAAGGAAAAAACTGAATTAAAATTGTAATGCTCAATATATTGGGTTGTCAGAACAGTCATGATGCATTTTTGCAATGAAAAACAGAAAAAATACGTCATGACTTTTCTGACAACCCAATATATTGATAACAAAAGATGAACATAAGTCATGTGTATTCATTTATTTTGGCACCTCAGGTATAGATTGTAACCACCACCACCACAAGCAGGATACAGAAAAGTTCCATCATCCCCCAAGCCTGTCATGTTACCCCTTTGTAGTCAAGCTCTCCACTTACCCCTAATTTCTGGCAGCCATTAATCTGTTCTTCCATCTTCATAGTTTTCTGTTTGATAATTTCATATAAATAGAATCATACAGTGCATGATCTTTTGAGACAGGTTTGTTTCACTCAGCTGAATGCCTTTGAGACATATCCACATTGTACTAGTTTGTTCCTTTTTATTACTGAGTAGTATTCCATTGTAAGGATGTACCACTGTTTGTTTTATCTGTTCACCTGCTGAGGGATATTTGGGTTGCTTACAGTTTGGGGCAATTATGAATAAAGCCACTATAAATACGCACATACAGATCTTTGTATGAATATGAGTATTCATTTCTCTAGGGTAAATGCTGAAGAGGAGGATTTCTGAGTCATGTAATAAGTGTATGTTTCATTAGATAAGAAACTACCAAACTATTTTTTAGAGTTGTACCATTTTGCATTCCCACCAGCAACATACAAGAGTTTCAGTTGCTCTACATCATTGTCAGCAACTGATGTTGTCAATATTTTTTAAATTTTGGCCATTCTAATATATATGTAGTGATATCTCATTATTTTAATTTTTATTTTCTTAATGGCTAATAGTGTTGATATCGTTTCATGTGCTTATTTGCCATCTTTATATCCTCTTTAGTAAAGAGGCTGTTCAGATTTTTTGTCTATATTTTAATGCAGTATTAGTTTTACTACCATTGAATTTTCAGACTACTTTCTATATTCTGGACATAAGTTCTTCATCCAGTATATGATTTGCACATTATTTTCCCAAATAATGGCTTATCTTTTTTTTTCTTTTGTAATGGACTCTCTTGAAGCAAAAATGTTTTTGATTTTGATAAAGTCCAATTTATTATTTTTTCTTTTATGGATTGTGCTGTTTGTCTCATGTCTAAAAATTATTTGCCTAAGTGCCCATTTTGCTCCAGGTCACAAAGGTTTTGTCCTATGTTTTCTTCTAAAAGTTTATAGTTGCCTAGGATATAAGAGTTTGGCAAAATTATCAAAAGCAATCTATGATGGTCAATTGATTATATGGAATCTATAATACAGATTATTCTATAATTTAATTATTTTAACTGTGTGTTACATAGCCTTTTTATAAATTTTTATAATAAATGTATGTGTGTGCGTATACTTTCTTTTTTTTCTGAAGAGCTGGTTGTCATTCACTTCCCAGCACAGCAGGGCCCCAAGAGCACTGCTATAAGGGGCACACTGGTGGTTTTAATCATGAATTTTGCATTTTGGTGCACCTGGAATCTAATTCTATGGGTACCGTTTACTGACTAACTTCATGTGAGTTACTTAAAGTTGCTAGACCTCAGTTTAAATACATGTAAAATGGGCAAATAGGTATGACACTGACTTTGCAAGGTTATTTTGCAGATTAAATCATCTTAAGTTTTACATAGTGCTTAACAACGTGCCTGGAACACAGTAAACTTTCAAAGAATGTTCATTATTGTGTATTGGCCTATATTTCAAAAATTAATGTTTCTCATGGTCACACTGGATTATTTAAGAAAGAATCCGTTTTGCTCAATATATTTTAAAAGAAAATAAGCAATATGTTTTAGACTGATTTTCATCCAAAATGGTGAAAATCAAAACTTAACTGCTTAGGCAGTTAAGTTAAAAAGGACACTGTATATGGAAGTTGCCTTGGAATTCCCTTGGCTGGCCATCACGAGTTATTTCTACAGAGCTTCCTGGCTCCCAGAGTGCATTCTAACACACGCTCATCAGGTCTCTACAACCAGAAGGTCCCTGTTGACCATCAGCATTTCTACAGCTGTTGCCTGATCCAGCAAGAAGTTCTTTTTGTTTTTATGACAAACTAGAAATATTTGTCTTTGTCTTTAAAAACCAATCAAAGCTGTCTTAGGACTTTTTGACCTCAAGGGAAGCAGACCAGCCCAAGAGCAGCCTAAGGAACTCTTCTGCTCTCCTTATGAACCTGTAACCAGCAAGCTGGGTGTTTTTCCTGTTTGCCCACTGCCTTTGTACCAAAATGTTCCCTACCATCAGTCCCCCTCATAGCCTCACTCAAAGTGGGAGCAAGATAACAGGAAGTGAGGGAAACTGGTTTGTGCTATGGTCAACAGTACAGAGGTTAATGTGTCACTAAAGAAAGGTTCAGAAAAAGAACATCTAAGATAACACAATCCTTCCCCATGGGTTACAACAGTCCCCGTGCTTTTGTGCTAGTTATTCTTATGCAGAAATATTTTCCTAATAGTCCCCCTAAACAAATGCACAAGTATAGGCATTTGTTTGTATTTGTATATGTATTCGTAACCATACTCATCCACATACATATAATATGTGAGTCTGTTAAAAAGGCATTTAATGACTAGTTTCTTTTGCATTAAGATTAAAAGGATTCTCTACTTGATGAGTGTGCTTAATAGAGTATATATTTAAAGAATTACTTTGCCTCTGGGCAATCCTTAGCCAAGGCATACTTTGCTTTTTATTATACCAAGTGCTTGAGAAGAAACTGGATAAATCACTGGATAATGTGTATAACTCTTTAGATATGACATAGTCAACTTACTAGTATGTGTAATAAATAGGATATGAATTAAGGAGAAAATGTTGTTTCTATTTGACTTTGGAATGTATTATGTGAGTAACTGCCATGGTAATAAATTGTCTGTCCTGCTTATGGGCATCTTCTTTTGGTTGTCTAGTTCGTCATTGTTAATACCCAAAATTGAACATAGATACCCAGAAATGACCCAGGCAAAACATGATACAGTGGGATCAAAATCAATGTGGCAGTTCGGTTTTTATAAAGCAACCTAGAATTGCATTAGCTTTTTCAATAACTGAATTAAGAAATAATTAAATGTGTAGATAAGTAAAACTTTCATGGTTTATCACTAAAGCAAAGTATTCCATGATTACTGTTTAAGTGAGATTATGGTATGAACATTGGATTTTCTATCTATTCATATTAAATTTAATTTTGTTAGTTTAAGCCTATTCCACTAGCCTATTGAAATCCTTTAAACCTCCACTCTATCAATATTAGCTATTTTTCTCAGTTTTTTTTCAAAGACATTTGTGTTTTCAAAGATGTTCATTTTTGTCTGCTCAGAATCTTTTTTTTTTTAATAACACTATCTTAATAACCACTGTCTATCCAGGTAGTTTGGGTGGAGCTGACCTAATGCCCTGGCTCCGTGGGTGGGTATGTAATTTTGGCCTCGCTAATCAGAATACTCCTTCACTCTGGCCACTGTTATTGATTCAGGATTAGATACATGACTAAGTCAGGCCATGAGAGTCATCTCAGGGCTTCTGCTGAGAATTACTCTCCTTTGAAGTTGCTAACCTGATAGAGTGTAAGAATGAAGTCACAGGGGTCATTTTTAACATCACTTGGAGAAGGTTACATAACATGAAGCCAACAGAGAGGAAGCAGAGCCAAGAGATGGTGAGAAAAAGACAATATCTGTACCACATCAGTCAAATTTTGTAATCCAACCTGTGCCTGTCGTCTCACTTCTGAAACTTTCTGATTAAATTTCTATCACATGCAACTAAAATTTGAGCTGTAACTCTTTTATCCCCTAACTCAAAGGCCTCAATACCATGTTGAACTAGGAAAAAGCACAGGACTCTCTGTTAAAAGCTCAATCTTCACGGAAGTTCAGTTCAATGTTGGTTTTCATATTATTCTACCAGCTATGAACATATATGCCAGCTTCAATTTTTCTACTTCCAATGATATCAAGACTCTCATAAGGACCTTGATGAATGAATCACCTACATGATATCTCCTTGTTCAAAAACACTTTTAAAAAATGAAAGAAGCTGCATGTCATGAATCCAATGTGTTTTTCAATTGTAGAGGACAACTGCCAGTATTTCGTAGTCTGGATTCCTGTTTTCTTTCCAAAAAGCACACTGATTTCCTTTTAGAGAATGAACTATAACCCTCTGTGTCTGTAGGCTTGGCAGACAGGCAAACCTAGCTTCCTGTCTCAGACCATGATCGCCCAAGGGTCCAGATCCTCTCTTTATCTGCCTTTTAGGACAAGGGGGCAGGCATGTAACTAAGCTTGGCCAATCAGAGCTTCTCTCCTTAGTCTTTGAATTCTGAGTAGTTTACACCAGGATAGAGGTGTGGTTGCTTGCTCTTTTTAATGATGGTGCACAGACCAGAGTTTTCTTTCTATAAGATGGGTCTCCAACTTTCTGCTGCCTACAAACTAACTGATACATGAAAGATCATTGTTTTTCTAAGAGCTCACCAACTTTGTGTTTAATGATCAAACCTATAAATTTTTCCAGGAATTTCTTTAATTCACTGATTGCTCTAACCCGTCTTTTTCTATCCTTGAAAATATGTAAATATTTTATCTTTCCTGTAGGGAATCGCTTTCATGTAGGAACCTCTTTCTTTATCCATGATTTCCCTAAGGTGGGTGAGACATTCTGCTTACCACATTCTATCTTAATACCCGTGGATGGATTTCACACTCAAAGATTTAAGTTTGTATAAAGAAATTTAATAATTTCTTCCTAGGTTTTTCTCTAACTTGGCTTCAACTTGTTGACGAAAAACATCCAGACTAAGACAAAACTTATCAGAGTTTGAGCCAAACTGACAACAATTGCTGGGAAGCAAAGTCTCAATGGATTGAGAAAATGCTCTGGAAAATGGCTGTTTTGCAACTAATTTTATACATTAGAATCAAAGAAGGAGGGTACATGAAATCCATTGGTTGTAGATTAAGGGGGTGGGAGAAAGCAAAGCAGGGAAATCTCTGGAATTCGATAAAAATAAAATGGAGAGACACACACTTCTTTTACATTGGTGGGTACAGGATAGTTAATAGCATTTTACAGCACATAGAGACAGTATTTGGGGAACAAGATAACAATGAGGGATTTTGTAGATTCCTGCTCTGGTGTGGTGGGTTGTGCCCCCTGGGGGGTCTGGAAAAAGAGATTACTCTGACATTCCAAGGGTATGTTATCTTAGCTGCAAAAAAAAAAAACACAGACAAGTTCATTTAAGGTAAAGATTGACCTTTGTTAAGGAAACTACAGGCCAAGGATGTGACTACTGGCCAGGATTCTCTTTTAGTTAGGAATTTTTTTTTATGTTCAGATCATCTAATGTGGTTACTTTTCAGTCTCCTGAGCTTGTCAGGTTTAATATGTGGCCCCTTTTCCGTCCACAAACTGACTTAGCATAGTTTTCTAAATCCTTTGTTCTTTAGAGATTATGACTTCTGTCAAAAAAATAAAATAAAATAAAATAGATAGCAGCATAGAAATGTTAGTTGTTTCTCCAACCTGAAATAAAATCTTTTGTCTCAGTAATACTGAGTTTACTGCTTAAACCTGTTGCTTAATCTTGAGCATGTTGACTTAATCATGGTAATGTTTAAGTTATTAATCCATGAACTGGAGACAGCGAACTCAGCTTTTTACAGTTTGCTTAAGGAACTGCATTATAGCAGAAATTCACTGATGGCAAGTTTCTACCCTCCTGTCCAACAAGCAGGACATTTGTAGTTTCAGCCTCCTTGTCCTTGCTGCATACAGAGTTCTAAAGGTCTTTTTCTTATATTATCATTTCCTTCCAAGATACAGGACATTCCAAAATCCAGCTTTTCCTTGTTTAAGCCAGAAACTGGCATTATCTCCTCGGTATTTGCTCTTAGTTATGAGTTCTGATTTCAGGGAGAAGTTCCCTAAAAACTTGGACATATGAGGAGTAAGCTTGCCATCGAGAGTTTACACAGTATAAATTTACTAATGCTAGATCAAAGCAGAGATCAGCAAAGCCATCTTACAATGCTAGAATATCACTTGGGTGAGTAGTTCCCATATGTTGAGATTTCACAGACAAGTAAAATTTTTAAATGAAATAAAATCCAGGGTTGCCAGATTATAAATTTGCCAAGGAATGCCATTAGAACCACAAATAATAAAATATCACGAAAGATGAAATCCCTCCCTCCAGTGACCAGGAAGTAAAATGGCGCATGCTAAGCATTTCATCAGATCCCAGCAAGCAAGCTGTTATGTCGTAGTTCTGCCCAGTCTTTGTGTTTCTGGAAGAGCACTAATGGGATATGAGTGAGCATGGCCAGTTTTTTATTTAAGGCAGTCTAAGCAATCACAATTTGAAGATGGGTGTGGGCAAGAGGCTGAGGTGCTAGTGACTTAAAGGAAGTGACCCTGTTCCACATAATAAAGGGAAGATCTAGTGACAAAGCTTGTTTGTAGAGAGGCAGCCTTGCTCATTAGGGGCGGTAAAGAAATGTTTTTCTTTGTCTTCATGGACTTAGTTCATAGGTTGTAAACTGGTTGATGATTGATCTAATCTAGTGTGAAAATGTATTTTGTTGTCCCACATAGTATTTAAAAAATGGTTTCAGATGCATATGAGTGTACTTTTCAAGTCAACAAAAATTATATTGCTTTGTATACTATAGCTGTTTCATTTTAATCATCAACATTGCCTTTTTGACTTCTTAGGCATATGGTTCTTTCACCCTTAATTTACACCAGGGATCAATAAATTACATCGGTAAAGGGCCAGGTAATATATTAAAAAATGTTCATTTAATAATAATATATTAAACTTTGTGGGCTATATGGTCTTTGTTGCAAACACTCAAATTGCCATTGTAGCATGAAAGCAGCCAAAGCACTAGGTGAATAAATGGGTGTGGTTGTGTTCTAATAAAACATTATGTACAAAAACAGGCCATAAGCTGGGGTGGCCCCAGGGCCATATTTTACCAAATCCCCTGTTTAGACTATAGTGTTATTGATAATTAATATTTGATCTTAAAAGATGTTATGTGTCTCTGAAGAGATATGTGAACATATACACAACCAATCTGATTATCAGGAAGAATAAATGGATGTTTCTCTAAGTAAGCTGATTGAACTTCCCTTGGTATGTGGAAGGTCAAAGTCCACCTTGAACACTTTACTATAGCCCTTACCTCAGGGTGGTATTCTAAACTGAATAAATCAGACTTATGAAAGTGCAAGTGCTATTGGTGGAGATCATAATGGAGAAAAATCCATAAAAAAACAGACTTTAGAAAAAGTAGTATTTTGAAGAAAGGCCTCAAGTTGAAATCAGGAGAGCAATGTTAGGTAATTCATATGTCCATAAGAAGAGGCCACACAAAGAATTTAATGTATCAATAGTTTTTCCCTTGAGTCCTACAGATAATCATATTTAGTGGGAAGTTTTTTTTAATCTGTTATTATTTTTAGAAATCTCAAATCCTTAGAAAAGCTCAACTGGAGTTCACCCATATCTGTTTTACTCTCCTTCTTGGCACACAGTTAAATTACAAGCCCAATATTGTAAAGACCCCTTTGTAGTCAGGAGAAGGCCCCCATGATTGAACTTGTATGAATAGAATGTGGGTAAAGTGAGATGTGCCTTTACAGGACAGGCTAATATAATAAAACATCTGCCTTTTATGATCCTCCCTCATTTTCCCCTTCTGTAATAACCTCAGGGGCCATGAATTGAAAATGACAGAGTACAAGACGGAAGAAGCCTGAGTCCCTGAGCTACCTCTTAAAAGAGATCCAATCAGTAGAGTTACCCAGGACTTTTCATGAGTGAGAAATACATTTTTATTGGGTTAAGTTGCTGAGATCTGGGATGGCTTGTTAGCAGCTGCCCTACCCAGGCTAATACATGGATACATAACTACAACCTAGTGTTTTGATGGGATGGAGCATAAGGAAACAGACCAAGGAGAAGAGGGAACTGGTCTCTACAAAGAGGGAGGCAGCCCAACGAAGGGCTCTGTCCATGATCCACCTGCATCATGGTCCACCTGGATATGAGAACTGGACAAGGCACTAGGGAGCAACTGACAGGTGGATATCTCAGGACAGAAACTCAAGAAAGGTGACTCTTGAAGGGAAGAAGCTGACATATGATATGCATATATATAAATAATCAAAGTGGGATATGTGTGTTAGTTTGTGTGTATATATGCTTATAAATTCTAATTGTGCCACAGATCATTAAAATTTTTATCAAGCATCAATTTCTGTTCAGAGAACCATTTGAAAACTATCACCCCAGGATAAATGAATGGGCTTTCCTAAAGGGTGTGGTCAGTCATGGAAACATAGACTAAGAGAGAAACAGAGGCCATTGTTGGTTATGTCTACCCCAGCACCATCCAGGGAAGAGAGGGTCATAATCAATCATTTTTGGCTATATTCTATCCCACTAGCAAGAACATCCTTAACATGAAAATGGATGCAGGGAGTGGCCAGTTATTGGACTTTTGATGCTTTGGTCCTGTTGACAAAAGCATTCTCACTGTAAAGCAGATGAATCAGGCTATCTTAGCTATTATTAAATATGTAATTCACCCAGTTCCTCTTGTTCTGATTCCAGAATGTGCAGTTCATGATGGCCTCAAAGTTCTCACTCATCGATATTTATAGGACTCATTACAAGTTGCAATTGGCATTTTAGTTTTATGTCATCTTATGAATTTGCATAAAAGTCTTATGCATTCATCTTATGATGTTGGATAATATAAGTTTGGTCCTGAAAGATGGAATTGGTCTTGATGAATTATCAAGTTCAGGTTTCCTAGAGAGTGTTAGACTCTAAACTGTGGTACTTTAACTAAGAAAGCAAATGCCACCCAACGAAGGTTTGTAGCAAACAGCCTTTTCACTAATTTCTTATATAAAGCATACATCACATACAGCTGATATGACCCACTCTTCTTATTTGCATATCTAATGTTCTATCTTCCACAGGGTCTTCATTATTAAAGATGCTCATCTGAAGGTAACAGAAAACACAACTTTAAAAATTAAGGAACTCTAGAATTAGATGTCTATCAGATATAGATAATCCCTGTAGGTCTTTGGCTCTGTTCTCTCCTCTGTACTCCCTTTATTCTCATGGTTGCAAGATGGAGGTAACAGGACAGATGATCAAACAGCCTCCACAATATTCAGAGACAGAAAATACTAAGTCCTCCTTATATCTTTTTTAAAAAGCTATAAAAACTTTCCAAGAAACTTTCTAGCATGCTTTCTCTCAAATTTCACTGGTCATAATTTTATTGTTTGTCTATGCCTACATTTGAGTGAAAAATGAGACTACTGTACATTGCTTAGAATAATCAGGGTCCACCTTCCCAGGGTTAGAGATAGAGGTGCCCTCACCTGAAGCCCTTGAAGGAGAAGGGCAGACACCTAAGAAAATCAGAGTTCTGCTATTAAGGAGAAAAAACTTGAAAATGAATGGTAAGCAATATGGCAGACGTCTACAAACAAGGCCACAGACAATCCTTTGTATGTGATTGTCACTTCTCTCATCAAAAAATGATTCTATTTCCCCTCCTGTTGAATCTGGGCTGGCCTTGTGATGTGCTTTGACCAACTGAATGTGAGGAACTAACAGTCTCTGACTTAAGAATCCTGACAGCTACCTGTTTCACCCTTTTGGCAGCTTCACATTACAGCTACCATGTAAATAAGATTGAAGAGAACTTACGGAGATAGAAAGGTCCAGCCAGTCCCCAATTGTTCTGGCCACCCATGCTGAGTGGAGCCACCTTCGGACGTGGGAGTGAAGCCATCTTGGATACTCTAGTCTAAGCCAAGCTCACACCTGAATTTATCTGTATGTGTGATCCCAGCTGACACCATGAGGAGCGCGAGAACCTCAAAGGGACGAGCCCCGTCAATGCCCAGAATTGTGAGAAATAATAAATTGTTGATTTTTAAGATACTAAATATTGGAGTGGTTTTTTTCACATAGTTATAGGTAACTGTCTTAGTCTATTCAAGATGCTATAACAAAATATCACAGATTCGGTGGCTTATAAACAACAGACCCCTTAACTTACAACATTGGATTGTAATTCAAGAAGGCAATTTCATTCATCTTGCTTCAGGCATGAGCATGAAGTTCTGAAGAAGAGCATGTACCCCTATTTTCATAGGTACATTAGCCCTGAAACTGATGGTTCTCTAACTGTGAATGCCAGCTCTAAAAGGTGATTCTATTTGATGATTATGTCCAAGCAATATGAACTAAACTCATGCTTCTCAATCTTTAATGTGCATACAAATCTCCTGGGGATCCTTCTAGAAAGTAGATTCAGAGTCAGTAGGTCTAGGATAGGGCCCCAGAAGAATCTTGCTAACAGGCTCCCACTGAAATGTGCTATCTCTAACAACCATCAAATATTCTATTGAAAAGTGAAATCTTTAGTGAAACCGTTTATAGGTGGGCCATATATTTCATGACTTCAAGTTTCACTGTTTCACTCATCTGGACCTATAGAATTAATATTCATCTCTTCATTAATCTTTCATATTTAATCATGTAGCTGAAAGTGACATTGCTAAAGAATTTGGAGTAGCAAGAATTAATTGTAATTATGTAATGGTTTACATAAAAAAGAAATTCCCAGAAACAAATACTATCTAAGGTATATATAGGCAGTATTTTTTAAGCTACGTAGAAATAAAACTGGAGGGAAATTCAGCTAAATGTAATAAGAATTGTAAATGGATGGGGGTATAGTATGCACAAGTGTTTATGTGTGTGTCTATCTTTATTTTTTCATTTTCTTCTAACTTTGTTTTTTCAAAAAAAAATTTAAGCTAGACCATTTTCCATAATGCAAAAAGCCTCTCTTTCTAGAAAGATAGTGCAAACCAGGTTTATGACAGAGGAGCAGTGGTTGTTCTAATAATTTTGCAGTAATGGATAAAGTTGTGGAATACTTGTGAGCAAAGAGGTGATAGACCCAAGAGCCAAGAAAGAGAAAAAGGAAAAAAGAAACTTCACAGAATTTACAAAATTATTGGAGTCTTTATTCTCTTAAATCTGAAAAGCTTATTTGAATTACCTGGGAAGAAAATAGAGAGAAAAAGAAAATTTAACTGAACCTATTTGATTTTTAGCATTCTCTTTAGATAAAATCATCAACATGACCTTCAACATCAAGGTCAGAGCCCTTGAGGGTAGTGAGAGGGGCATTCAAGTGTGCTGCCTTTGGGGACTGGTGGCCTTAGTTTACTCCCAGCTCGGCTACTTTCAAGGTTTGGATTATGTTCAAGACACTCTCTTCTCTGAGGCTCAGTTTTATCATATGTTAAATAGGGGCAAACATAGCGTTTGCCTCAGAAGTGGTTGTGAGAATTGTCAATGTATGTAAAAACTTAGTACAATTTCTGCTTCAAAACTGTTTACTATAAAAACAAACCTTTATGCAAGCATGATAAGTGGAATTATATTTGCAGTGGGTAAATTATAGGAGGAAAAAAGAAATGTGTTTGAGTAGCATATTTCATATAGTTCTAGGACATATTCAACTTTAACCTTTTAAGAATAAAGATATTAAATGTTTAATGCCATATCTAATCTATAAATTTCAGGGCAAATTTATAATATAATAGAGTCCTCTTTTTTATCGTCACTGTGAGTACTTCACAATGTTTTGAGGTCCCCTAGTAATAAACATAATTTTATGTTTCTTTTGCTATCCAAACAGATTTTAAAGCTCTTACTGATATTCTGATAAATATTTTACAACTGCCCCTTCAAGGGGAAATAAAAGACTGATTTGAAGTGTTTGCCAAATTCCATGGGATAAATATTCTGACCATGGCCAATTTCAACCTACCAATGTGACATCACTGAACCAGGAATTGGGAAGAAATGTGCAGTAAAACACTATTCTATAGTATTTCTAACATATGGATTAACTAGACTTCATTTACCTCAATAGTGTAGATTATGGTAAAATTTTTAAAAATTAAAAAAGAGGCTTTTAATAATGTTACCTTTGTTTTTAATAGAACTAATTTAATTGTAAGTTTACATGATTCAGCTTTTTAAAAATAGCTGTGTTTAATAGTCAGCTCTCAAAATTCCTGAAAATTTAGCAATTGGCTACCTTGAACCACTACGGGCTGATGGCAGCACAGCATCTGGTGCTAATTATCATACAGGATATGAAGATGAATGACCAAATCAAGAAAAAGTCAAGCATTTACTGAAGGTCCATTCTATGTCCACAAACATTACTTCACTTATACATACATGTGAGGTCAAGGAAGGTCATTATCCCATTTTACTGAAGAGAAAACTGAGGCCCAGAGGGGTAACCAAACCAACCAAAGTCAGGGTTATAAAGGGCTAGAGCAGGAATCACCAACTGAGTTTCCAACAGGGAGCACATAGGTAACTTACCAAACAGAAGTGAGCCAGGTTGGGTGTAAGAACACCTGGAGCACCTGGAGATTGGGTAGGGGTTATGCTAAGCAAAACTCACAGCTGGCATTTTTAAGCACTTATTAAGTGCCAAGCACCATGCTGAGGCTTTGCAGAGATGAATTCATTTACTCTTCAAAACAGCTATGAGATGGGGATCTTATTATCCCCACTGTCTAGATGAGGAAACGGAGGTTCAGAAGGTTGCCTTCGTCACACAGGTAGGAAGTGGTAGAGCTGACATAGAATTCCCGCCAGTCTGGGACCCAAGCCTGTACTCTCATCCTCTATAAATGCCTCATTGAAAGGGAGCAGCTGCTACACAGCTTGGGTCCATTACAAAGAAGCAGGCCAGGGTTGCCAGGCCTTCCAATCTATCAAGAAAATATGTGAAACAGACTGATCTTCACTTAATTCTGGAAAAATTCTTGGTTGACAGGTCTTTGACTATTTGTTTCCTGCTGTGATTTTCTTCCCCTCCTTTGGGTATCCTGTTATATGAATGCTGACACCTTTTATTTCTAGCCACAGTGACTGTTAACATTTACATACATATCTACATCCCCTTATCCATTCCTGATACCTTGTGATCGAGTTTTTAGACTTCATCTTCTAGCTCACCTCATCTTTCTTTGGTGCTAACCATTCTGTAGTTCAATCAATCAATCAGTTGCATCTCTCCAGATATGGTTCTCAAACTTGAATGCCTTGGAATCCCCTAGGGGTGAGTCTTAAAACACAGATACCTGGGCCCATTCCCAGAGTTTGTGATTCAGTAGGTCACGGATGGATACAAGAGTATGGATTTCTAACAAGTTTCCAGGTGATGGTGGTGCTGTTGGTCTGGGGATGACACTTTAGAAACTGCTGCTTCACTACAACTCCTATCTTTCATACCTCTACTTCCTTTATAACTGCCTTGTTTCTCTTCCATGTTACCAAACCCTACCATATTGCTTTGCATATATTCATTTTACTTATTTTAAATTTCTTGTTCTAATACATTAATTCTATTCTGTTTACGATAAGCCATTAGGGCTTTTTGTCTTTCTTTTTTCATACATGGAGTCCCCCTATGTACATACACATATATGTAAATATTTATATTTCAATATAAATACACACTTATACATATGTAAATATACACATGGAAACCCCCTCGTCTGTGATGTTTCCCTGAGGCGCATCAACAATGTGTATCTAGCACAAGAGAAAAAGGCCGGCCCTGCCTACCTGCCTCCTAGAGACTGGATTAGGGGATTCATCTCAGAAAATAGCCTGAAGCTCTGGGATGAACATCTCTTCATTCACCACCTCATCCCAGGTGATGCTGCCACCAGGATCCATGCTCTCTTTTCCAGGGTCCTCGTAAACACCTGTCACCCAGCTGTGCGTGTATGGGGGCTGGGGGAGGTGGGAGAATGTTCAGGGTCTCTAGGTCTGACTGAGCCTGGTATTAGGCACCGCTGTCTTTAACCCAGTTTAAGCAGTCAAGATTATAATGAAGAATTGTCTGTTTTCAAAATGTTTTTGGTGAGTCAAGGTTTAGAATTTTTTTGGTGACTTGGTAATAGTTTAGGAGATAACCTGCAGAGTTTGTTTTAGGGGCTGTAGTCAGAAACCAGAAGTACAGATACTTCAGATTTCCAGCCACTTTTGAAAATTTGCAATCTGTACAACAGTTTTGCATATCTAGGCTATTTACATCAGATCTTTAGAATCTAGGGAAACATTGACTATTCAATCGTTTCCCATTAGAAAATAAAAATTGGAGTGGGGTTCACACATTTTCAAGACCGGTAAATTATTGCTCATAAATATAAATTGCTGATACATGTCCAGAGCAAGGAAATTAGTGAGCGGGGAATTCCTGTTCATGAAGGTGACAGGATGGAGTGGTGGTTATCAGAGCAATCAAAGAATAGAGATCAGTTGGCATTTTCCCCAACCTTAGTCCATGAGTATATGGCTAATCAGTTAACACCACTTCCCTCACAGTGAAGCAGCACAAATGTAATTTGCCACCTTACAGGGTTCATGTTGCTGTCGTAGTTTTGATGACTCCTGAGAAGGCACTGGAAATTGCTTGCCATTGTTAGTAAAGAGCTTAGGCACCTTGGATTCCCACATGCGCTTAGGACATTAAATCACTAAAATCCAAGTAGCACAATTTTCTAGCGGAGAACTGTGAAATGTTCCCAGATGCACAGATCATACTAATGCAAAGGTGGATTCTCTGGGGCAAGTGCTCATAGCACTACATGCTCTCTGTTTAGAGTTCCCTGATATGATGGCTTTTTCTACATGAAGGGCTGTGAGTGTCCTGTTCATGGTAGGTTGCAAAAATCTTCTTCCACTTTGTGATAGATGGCAAAAAATAGCCACAAAATCCTGCCTGCTCTGCATCCACATCTTTTGCGAGGTTTCATTGCAGCTCCTGCCATCAAGAGTTGCAGCCTTTCTTCAGCGCTAAAGCCAGGCTGGCCCAGTGACTTGCTTGGCCAATGAAGCAGTAGCAAACATGATGAAGGCAGGGGCTTGAAAAGTACTCATACATTGAAGGTTGCTCTCCAGATTGTCCTGGGAATCCTGCCACTTGGAGGAGCAAGGCTTGGCTAGCCTGCTGCAGAATGACTGGCTGGCCACATGGAGGAGAACTGGGGCACCCCAGCGAACAATCCACAAGGCCGCTGATGCATAAATGAGCCCTGCCAGGATCAGTCATACCTCATCCAGATCAATAGAACCACCCATCACAAATTGGTGACCTGCAGAATTATGAGCTAAACAAAAATAGATGTCATTTGGAGCCTTTGTCTTTGGAGTTATGTATTATGCAGCAAAAACTAATTGAGGACAACAAAGCTAATGTGGAGACAGAAATGTGCCTGTGAGACACACTTGAGATTTTTATCATTAGGTGACCCCTGAGGGCTCTTAGGTCTTCTGAGCGCAATGTAGTGTAACATTCAGTAAATTCCTCTGAACTAGAATGACATCTCTATGAGGGTAAGGACTGGCTTCGTTAATGTATACTGCTATGCAGATGAAGGTCTTCTATAAGTATTTATTGAATGCATATGTATGCGTGAATCTGTGTGGATATTGTCTCTTTCTCTACATTGTGTAGAAGTTTCTGTCAGTCAACCCCACCCTTCTATCTCCTTAGAATTTAATATTTCTGGGCACACCAGCCTATCTTCCAGCTGTCAGTACTTGGCAATTCTTTGTCTTAAGTTCTTGCTTACCTCCAAAGCCTGTTCTGCCCATGTACATGGAAGACTAGAACTGCTGGGTAATCAGTATCCCCAGGAGCACCCCTCTATAAAGGATTAATGTGTGTTGGCAGGTAACTATCCCATCTTCCTTGTAGGGTAACTGAGGTGCATGTTCTGCACTGCTTCCCAGAATTCCCCAGATTGCCCACAGTGTAATCTACTTGATAACGTATCCTTTGTCTTTTTTTTCCCCCCCTCTACCAGTGTTTCCTGGCATCATCTTCCAAATAAATTATTTGCACTCCAAATTTTGCTTCTGGGGAAAACTAAACTAGAAACACAGATATTCCTAGAGCTCCAGATTTGTTCTTCCCTATACTAAGAAGAGAGGAAGGACAAAGAAGACTCCTTCACCTGTTAGAGACACATTATTATCTAAGTACCTTAGATAATTGCTATACATAGAAAACATACATGCCACAAATATAATGAAGACATCTATAAATGCCCCTCAGCGACCCCAGCACACCAACAATGCCAAGGCTATTTTATAACTACAAAAAGTTTTTAAGTACCTTTGGGTGTAAGAAAAAAAATGATGTTAATGTTTTCTAAAAAGTAGAGATCTCCTTATGAGAAAATAAAGAGAAATAACATAACTTTGTTGTGTGCTAAGGACAATGCAAGAAAAGGCAATTGATTTTGATTCTCAAGATAATTGTTTATAAGGTTGTTCATTTATAATATATACAACTTCAACACTTCTGTTTAATGGTTTTTGTTTACATTGCAGTAGAAATTCTATAATAGATCTCTGGAAATGCACAGAGAGATGATAAGATACACTCATCATATGTAATAAGAACAGAAACTAATTATAAGATTTGATTAACTATGAACAAATTTGATGTAAGATCTACTTTTTCTTTCTCTCCCTATAAAATATAATCACCTGCCCTTAAACATCTTCAGTTTACCCTACAGAATTAAAGTCCTCCTAATTCTTTAGTTGACAAGCTTCTGAGCTGATTCATTGCTTAAAGCTTCAGTTACTAAAGAAAAAAATGAAATGATTAACGTCATTGCAACTGCAAAATCGGATGTTCCCTAAACTTCATGCAGATATGGGAAAGGCATGCTAGATTTCAACCAAGTACTAAGCTTTGTGGATTTACCTATATTGGTTGGATGTCTGGGGTTGGAGTCAGTAGACGAGCTTTTGAACGACCTTAACTCCAAGGTCTCAACTCTCAATTGGCATTAATTTTCACCAAATTGTCTGTAATTAATTATTACCAACATTTGGAATGAATACACTTTGCTTCCAAGGTATAATCCCTTTATAAAATATTACTGACCTCTGTTCTTTCTAACGTCCCCATCCACAGGATCCCACAGAATTAATTTTCTACACACTCATGTAAGTACATAATCACTCATTATTTTATATTGTTATCCAACTCTTGCGTGTTTAGCCTTACCCAATGACATTAAAGGTAGTTAATGGAAATACTATATTATACATATTTTTAAAAGTATCTCCTAATTGCACTATTAACAGTGCTGAATGTACTGTGGGAATTCCAATGTTTTCAACTGAATTAAATAATGTTTTCCATAATTCCCTGGCCAAGCATGAAATATACATTAGGAGAAAAATTACATTATATTAAAATACCGACAGCAGTTTAAAGTGTTAGCCTTATCATAATTTTTATCCCAGTGGCATTTGTTCCCATTAATTATAACACCTTTCTGGGTAATGGAAATGTCATTCCCCACTTCTAAAGTAATGCCAGCAGAGCTGCATTAACTACTGCTCCTTTAAAGCATGCCAAAGCTTGTGTTGATCAAATAAAGAATGGCCCACGTGGACATGACAAAGCAGCATGAAATTCTACTGAGAAACTCATGTCAGTTACCAAATGCTACAAACTTTCAGGGAAGGTGAACAAATGTTACGAAGCTGTATACATACACTTTGATTGCCATTCAGTTTCCTTTTCAGACTCCCCTGTGACGTGTTCCATGTAGAGTAGAAATGCTGTTTTTATGCGCCTCGCAAGGGAACTTGGGAGGTGCAATGGAGAGAATAGGTGGCAACCCGCCTCTGAAATCTTTCGGAATTTCAAACCGAAAAAAGCTTTTGAATAAATTGGCATTATTGTGCATCAGCTTTCTCTTATTAAAAATACACAAATTTACCACTTTTATAAGAATAGTGACACTCAGAATCAGAAGATAACACTTCTCTCTTAAACAAAAAGCAAAATTATTATCCAAACATTCAAGAAATAGCACAATACATACCTTGTATTATGCTGTAGTACATACCACACACATTCTTATACAAATGATTATACAAGTAGTTATAAAGCAATGTAATCTTTCCAGATTAAGGACTGGGACTATTTAAGAACTATTAAACCCAACAGCATCCCTTTATTCCCAATATTAGTATTCTCTTTATTCAAACCACTAAATGATAGTTTTATATAGTGTAACAGTAGAAACAAACATTGATTGTATGCTTATTAGGCACCAAGCTTTGTTCTAAGTATCCTATAATGTATTTTACATGGACACCTCAGTGAGGTAGATACTATTATTCTTCTCATTTTATATAGGAGGAAACTGAGGCATAAAGAGGTTGAGTGATTCTTCCAAAGCCACTCAGCTAGTAGGTGATGGAGCCATGGAGATATAACATTTGAGACTCCAATTCCTGCATTAAGTCCATAAGCACGGCACCATTCAGAAACCAACGTCTGAGATCCAGTGGAAGGCACTGAGCATGCCAAAGAGTAAACTAGGACAAGTCAGCAACCTCCATGAAACTCAGTCAACCCTGCATCTACATATTGAGTGGGAACTCCAGGGCCCATGTAAAACTAACATAAGACAAACCTCTATGTACACTGTCTGTGTACACTAACAGTGTGAGAATCTGCACTAGCAATCGCCATTGTCTGACTGGTATCCCTGCACTGTCCAACATGGTAGCCACTAGTCACACAGACTATTGAAACGTGGCTAGTCTGACTGTAATGTGCTCTAAGTGTATAAACTACACACCAGATTTCAGACACGTTACCAAAAGCATGCAAAAAAAATCTCATTAATATTTTTATATGTCGAAATGATAATTTGGGGGCAAATTGGGTTAAATAAAATATAGTACTAAAACTAATTTCTTCTGTTTCATTGACTTTATTTTAATTTAGTTACCAGAAAATTCAAAATTGCATATATGACCCACATTATTTTTCTATTAGATGGTACTGGCTTAGATGGTGAGTGGTGAAGAGGCTGATGTGTCAGTGTTACCACCAAGTCCAGATTTTACTTGTGCTAATTTACTTCAAAGTAAAATAAAGTATATTTCTAGACCTAAGAAATTCTGAGCATTTCCTTTTTCAAAAATTGCATTATTTGTAATATGCTTGCATGTCAAAAGACTTCTGACAATGTTGAGAAGTTATAAAATATTAAGAAAGTATAAAAGTCATCAGGGCAATATTGTTCTTTTATTCTTTTCTTTCTTCCTTTCTTTCTCTCCCTTACTTCTTCCCGCCTCCCTTTTCCCCCTCCTCCCTTCCTCTCTTCCTCTTCCTCTTCCTCTCTCTTTAGCTCTCTCTCTCCTTTTTTTCTTCCATTTATGTGTACTGATAAATGGTTAACACTTGGCTCTGGGAAAAACTGATTTATAGAGACTGCCAATTTTAGTGGTGTAAATACTCTCATTATGCAGATTTCCAACTTCCAATGCAATGTCACTGACTGTGGAGTGGGAAGAGATGTACAGTGTTGCACCATTATATGCTATTCTCCCCTTACAGATACAATAGATTAAATAACCTTGAAAGTATATATAAAAGTAAAATGTAGTAAAATAACTAGGAAGTAGTAGTATGTGTATTTCATAACTTTGTTTTTAATTCAATTTATTTAATTGCAAGTTTGCATAATTAAATTTTTAATAACAGCTATGTTTAACATTCGACTTGCCAAAAAAAGTCCTAAATATTCAACAATTGAGTCTCTTGGGAGCGACTACCGACTGACTCCAGCCCATCACCATGACGGCATTTACTCAAAAATCAGATGTAAAGGAACAAAAGTTCTTCCAAGACTCAAAAAAAAATTCTTACTCCTCATCACTCACCTTTCCACAAAGGCACAGACAGCCCTGATTAACGGTTATCATTTATAGACATACAGTCCTGGAAGGAACAGGGACAAGTAGTTTAGCTAGGTCTAATGCTGTTAATCTTGGTCTCATATAATACATCACAGAGAGAAACAACAGAATATTCTTTCAGAGCCCTCCAGAGATGAGTCCTAGCCTCCCTTGGTAGCTCCCTCAGGAAGTTCTTTCTTACAACTAACCTAAGTTCCTTTTGCTGCAGTTGAGGCTCGTTCCTGTTTGCTCCCTTTTTAGGGGAGGTGGAAACAGCTGGTTACCATCCCCTGCATTATAACTCTTCATGTAAGGAAATGAAACACCCCAAACCAGCTTCCAAATCTGTTCAGCTGTAAAAACAGCCTCTTCTTGAGCAAAAACAAACAATAAATTAAATGGAATTGGGAGTTGAGAAGTGCTGCATATTTCACTCCAGGGAAACACCTCGGGCCAGGTTATACCCTCGTCAGCACCTAGTGATCAAAGGCGCCTTTTCCCTGGAAACAAATTCAAGGAGTGAAACAGATGGGATTATTAATCAAGTTGCTGTTCGCATTCTGGGCCATCTTACAGAACATCCTTAAGCAGGAGGAGTCCTGGGCTTTATCTTGTAATAAGACTGTAAGATCTTGGCAGAATGCACATTGCCTTGTATGCTGATGCCTTTCTTGTTCCGTCCAAGACATTTTTTATAAAAGAGAATGTAATAAATCAGAGTAGCTGTGGAAGCTACATCTTAGGTGGTACAAGTAGGCCGGTAGAAGCTAAAATGCCAGCTAATGTTCACAGCGATGCTACCCATATTTTAATGCTTGGATTCTGATCTCTGAAAGGAATTAAAAGGTGGAGGCTGAAGAATTGACTCCGCTGTGCAGGGCTGGCCTAGCAGGAAGCAAAGGGGGACATTTGGAAAAGAAAGAAGCAATAAGGCACGTTCTTGTCAATTCATGAGAATGGCATAGCATCAAGGAGAGAACAAAACTGTGAAGCTGCAAAATCAAAGGCCATTCAGGAGACACAGCAAACTCTCCCTCTGATGGCTACCTTTGAGTTAACTGCAATTTAAGGCTCCAGTTACGATACCAGTGCCAGGGAGTTGCATGTTCTCAAGCAGACAGGTGTCTCTTTTTTTTGTGAGGCTCAAAAGGTTCATTCCTTTTCCATATCCACCTTTCACCATACCGCACCCTCATTCCTTTTCTACCGTGAGTCTGAAAGAGTTCAAAACCAAATTTAGCTTCGACTGCCACATTTGCCCTTGGGCTATGTCAAATCCCAGGAAAGAAAAAATGGGCTGAGCTGCTTTGGGTTAGATCCCCAAACGAGGCAGTGTTCGGAGTTGTTTCCTACAATAGAAGTTCAGCCCTCTTTCCATCCGAGACCCTCAGAAATTCTATGATCCTGGCCCACAGGTAACAGTGGGTGTCACCTCGCCTGTGGACACTGATTTGCCCTCCATTCATTTATTTATTTATTTAAGATTTTTATTGGGGAATTGGGGAAGGGGAACAGTGTTGGGGAATTGGGGAAGGGAAACAGCCAAGTTGTTGTCCTTCAATCTTAATTGTGGAGGGCACAGCTAGCTAGCTCAGCTCCAAGTCTAGTTGCCATCCGGCCACCTGTTGGCAGCTCAGCTCAGGCGCAGCTCACTGGCTCATGTGGGAATTGAACCTGGCGACCCTGTTGCTCAGAGCTCATGCTCTTAACCAATTGAACCACTCGGCCGGCCCTGCCCTCCATTTCTTGAGAAAAGGCTTCCAGCGTGCTAGGAGGAGGAAACAGGTGGAAATAGCCTTCTCTAGGGCCAGATAATTTAATGCATACCTAGCCACATCTATCCAGGATGAGCTGGAGTACCCTGCAATAATTCCCACTGAAGCTCAAGTGCACACTTGTCATAAGGTACAGCAGAAGTAAAAACAATGGCTGCCCATGGTCCAAATCCAGCCTGCATGGATGTGTGGGGTGGTCTTCATGGGATTGTTTTTTTTGAAATTCACTAAACATTTTAAAACTGGATAATTCCACTTATACATGTACAGTTCTAGTTTCTCCAGAGGATATTGTCACACTGTGCCATATTCCAACACAGCAATGAGCTTTCACAGCTGAGTTGGGTGGCCCCTTCTAGATAGTGTGTGACTTTGATCCATCGCAGTCCACACTGCTCCCAAGTATCAAAGTGTCCATTGTTATTTATCATTGTATTTGTTCTGTTAGGTCCCTGTTTTACTTTCTTTAGTGTTATGCCTTTCCTACATGCCACTGGCCTGGAATATTTAAGAAATGAGAAGCAAAGCCATGGCCTGTATAAAGAGTTAACACAAACAAGAACTTGATTTTGAGACAAAATAGATTTTATAAGGCAAAGAAAGAGCATGTCCTGGAAACAGTGCTCTTGCTTTGCTATTGGCTTTCTTGTCATTCTCTTGGGGAGGAATTGGCAGAATTTACTGGTTGTGAAAGTTTGAGAACGATGCAAGGAAATAAACTAGTAGACCTGTGGATAGTCTTCCCATGCCAGTCCAAAGATGGCCTCTAGCAGTTTGGCTTTTTTTTTTCTTTTAGTATTTCTTTTCCATCCTCATTACTACATATGGAAGTTACAGAAAGTTGAAAAAAGAATGAAGTCTCCCTCTCATCACAGTCCTACTGCCCCACCCTCTCGCCTTAAGCAACCAGTTATCTGTTAACTGCAAATCCTTCCAGAGCATGTCCAGTCATTCATGTCCATTGTTTTACACAAATGGGGTTGTACTCTGCTCAGTTTTATTTAACAATATTAGCACGGATAATTCTTCATCATTCTCTTTGAAAGCTACCTTCATTGTTTTTATAAAAATGATACCTATCCATAGTAACGCATTCAAATAATAAAAAGGATAGCAAAATTAAAATTGCTTAAAATCATTTTACCCCCAAAGATAGGAAAAAACTGTATTAAAATGGTAATGCTCAATATATACCGATAACAAAGATGAATACAAGTCATATTTGACTTCTTACAAGAATTACAAGAAGCTGTTTACAATTTCAAGAGGTGCTCAAAGTTACCATCAGTGTAATTTTAATACAGTTTTTTTTCTTTCTTAAAATGTGTGTGTGTGTGTGTGTGTGTGTGTGTGTGTGTGTGTGTACATACAGAAGGATGGATGGATGGACGGACAGGAAGGGAGAAAGGAAGGGAGGGAGGGAAGGAGGGACGACAACAGACTGATAAATCGATAGGAGGATGGGACCATGTTATAACAGCATTTTGAAATGAAAGCTTTAATTGTAATTTTTCTTGAATTTAAAAATGAGGAAACAGAAAGCTAAGGATCTATTTAACTTCAGAAAAGAATATTTCTTCTCAAAATGAATCTGTTCCTAAATTATCTCTCTAAAAGAAACCATGTGAAAAACATTGTATTAGATAGTATCTATTGACTCTCTTTTGTGAAAAATGTGGAAACTAGCATTCCTAATTTTATTGTGTATATTCTTTTTTCTATTTGAGTTTTATGACACTTACATTCTGTTCTGTAACAATAATTTCAATAGTCGTTTAGTTTTATTTCTATATTTAAAAAGCACCAATGCTATTTATCATGGCTGCTCTATTAATTATTTTTTTTTACTACGCGTTGATTTATCAACTAAATTAACTAAGCCAAAAGTTGTTGTTTTGTTTGTTTGTTTGTTTTGCAAGAAGGGCTCTTGGGTATTCTATTATATACGCTATCGCACATTTGAAAGTGTTCATGTGTTGACTTCATTCCTGAAGGACAACTTGGCCTATCATTTTCAGCTCACATTTTTTCTCAGGATTCTGTGGACTTCGCGATACTGTCTTCGGGCATTGAGTATTTTCTGTGTAGTTTTTTGAGAACAGTCTGACATCGCCCCAATTTGTGATTGCTTTTTCTGTCTAGACGCCCATAAAAGTTTTCCTTACATTTGTGTTTTAATAACTTCACTAGGATTTATCTTAGTGTTGATTATTCTATCATGTTTGTTTTAGACAGCATGTACTCCTTACCTCTGAAGATTCAAGTCTTATGGGAAACATTCAAGAAACTGAAGACACACAGAGGTTAAGCAACTTGCTCAAGATCACATACCCAATAAATGGCAGGATCTGGATTTAAATCTGGCTGCCTGGTTCCGGAACCCGCGCCCCACCCCCAGTCACTACAGTACAATTTGTCCTAATGAAGAAGGATGCTTGCTACCTCCTCTCTAAGCTCGTTAGTCAGCTGACAAAACACAATTTACTCCAAGAATATCCGCATTGAGCAGGTGCTGGGTTATTTAGATAGCCTCCCACCATTTGGAAGTCACTGTCTAGAAAAAGGATGACATAGTGGGTTTCCATCCTTGTGGTACTGCACACTTTCGAAAGTAGAGAAAGGAGGCAAAGGGAAGAAATGGAAAGACAAGGATAACCGATCAAAAATAAGCAGAAAAAATAAGCAGGGGCCTCGATGCAGACTGATGGAAGCAGATATGGTTTCTGCAGCTACCCATGCCAAGGGCAGCAGAACAGAACTGGCTTCATCCCCAGACATTCCCTCACCTGATGACAACTTTTCCTAATGGTACCAGGTTTTCTTCATTCCTGAGTTCAGTACAGCACCACCAGGAAGAGAGCAGATGGTGCACAGGTGCCTGACAAAGTCAGCCCTCTAGAAAGTCAGCCTAGGTGGGAATTCACAAAGTCTGACAGAGCAGCACTGACCAGGTTCCACACCCCAGCCCTCTCCTAACCTAAATGGTTGGAGGCCTTGAAAATTCCACCTTGAGAATTGCTCCTTTGGGTTGACATTCTCTCTACAAAAGGCCATTTGTTATCTGGAAAGGATAAACTTTCGCCAGCCTTTGACCTATTAGGAGAACGCAGTAGACTCACAAAGTTGGAAGGGGCTTTAGAGAGCAGCGTGTCGACCCTCTCATTTTAGAGGCAAGGCAGCTGGTGCTGGATTTTTAGATTAGTGAACTGTGAAATTAGAAAGCAAGGGACACACACAGAGGCCTGAAAACATATGAACCTGAGTAAAAGAATAACTGAAGCGAGGTAGTGGGTGCGCTGCCCAGGTGTCTTTTACTGGGCAGGTGCATGCATCTATCTCCCAGTTGCTGTGTTAGCTGCTAGTGGCTCACACTCTACCCCTCACCCCACCTTCTCCAGAGAATTGCCATGAACCACAAGAAGCCACCTTGCTGAGAAGATTAAGCCCTCTACCTAAGGCAGCCACAGCTAATGACTGAAATAGAAACACAAAAGAACAGCATCCTGACATTAAGGGGGGACCATTTTTGTTGTGTGTAATTCATGACCCCGGGCTCCCCATGGATCAGGATAAAATAAAGCTGGATCACAGCTGGATCACATCTTTGCTTATCTCCTTACATTGTCCCATCTTGCTTCCCTTACTTTCATTCTCTCCAGAGCACTCCCTCAATAAATCATATGCAGCTGAATTTTCTGTCGTGGACACTGCTTCTAGGAAAGACAACTTAAAATGAGGAGGAAGACCCTGAATGGAGGAGAGAGCAACTAGATTCTTGGCCTAATTAACAACTGTCCTGAAGGAGACTATTCCAAAAATAACCAAGGATCTCCCTATTCTCTTTTCCTCTTTCTAATGTTTCAGCCAGGACAAGATCTAGAGTCTGAAATTCATCCCTTAATACACAGTCATACTAGGTATGTGCTTAGATCCCAAGAAGAGTTTGCACTTCTGTTTGCTGACACACGCACAGAACTGGACATCCCCCGACATCCCCTCACCTGATAACAATTTTCCCTAATGGTACCAGGTTTCCTTCATTCCTGGGTTCAGTACAGCACCACCAAGAAGACCACACACTCAGTCTCCAGGACAATAAGATTTAGGCCACACCTCTGCAATGAGGCATCTCAGGACGTTCCAGGGATAAACATACAGCCCATCAACCACACTGTCCCATGCAATTTAGAGTAAGGTGATTCTTTCATCTCTGCTTTATTAATTAGCACCCTGGATGGAAACTCTTGTACATGTTGAGATGAGACACAGAAATTGAAATACTTAGAGGCAATAAGTATTTTTTATTTAGAAGTAAAACAACAAGGCCATGTTTGGGAACTACAAACTGGCGTTTCTCTAAGTAAGAGGTGTCATCTCAAAGCTCAGGACTTGTCCTGCCAAGTGATTAGCTTAAAGCTTTTCATTTTTCCCCTGGGGACACCCACTGGGGTTATCACCCTCCTGCTGTACTTTTGCCCTCCTCAGGAATTCCTCAGCCATGCTTCTTCACCCAGGACACCCCCATGGTGGTGCTACGCCCTTATTAAATCAGTCTGGTGGGGTAAGGCATGAAGGACAATCAGTTCTCAACAACAGCACTGAAGGGAATCATATGATCCAACAAACATCAATTGGTGCCAGTCAGAGAACGACACAGGGTCCTTTAAAATGTGTTGCTTCATTTTCGGTTGTCAACTTTGCTTAAAGGGGAAGCTACCTGGAGCTGTTTGATTGGCATTCTTAATTCATTACTATTATTAAAGATTCAGTTAATGTTCTAATAGCAGACATGGACTCCAGATATGACCAAAGATCACCACTGATACAACAGATGAGTATAATACTGATCCTATTTTTTTTTTTTGGTTATCAAGAACAAACATTAATAAAATGCAAAATTTACAAAACAAGGGCAACACCCTAAAAACCTACCTATAATCAAATAGCCATGCTCTCTCAGTTGAGGAAAACACGCATGGCAAGTCAGGGACAAGTCAGCAGCACACCATGCTGTCATGACAAAGAATCCCCGAACTTCAGGGCTGAAAACAACAACAGATTATTGGGTTGTTGAAAAAGTCATGATGAATTTTTGCAACGAAAAACAGAAAAAAATATGTCATGACTTTTCCGACAACCCAATATTTGTTGCTCAGGCTACATGTCTATTGCAGGTCAGTTGGAGACCCAAGCTAACAGGAGCAGATTCTATATAAAAGATAATTAATACTGGGGCAGAGAACCAAGGAGCCCTCTGGCAATTACTCAACTTAGCAGTGACCCAAATTACTTTTGCTCACATCTCATTGGCCAGAGCTAGTCTCAAAGGTAGCTGGACATGTTCGGTCAGGAGATTCAGTGGCTATACCAAGCCTGTATCCTGACCCTTAGACTAGCCCAGAAGGAAATCTATTCATCTAGAAATTTCCATCCAATTTTGTTGTACTCCATTAAGAAGCATTGGTTGAACGTGCCCAGCATTGTGCTAGGTATAATACGGGTTATCGAATACGTTTAAAACATTCTATTTGTCTCCTGGAAGGTCCCAGTATAACTGGAAGATAAATCAAGAAACAATAAAAAATATATATGAATCATGTGAAACTCCAATCACTGTGAGCCACATTTATAATTCTAAATTCTCAAATAGTCACTCTATAAAAAGCAAAACGAACAAGCCAAGTCAAACTTAATTGCACCTTTTACTTAACCCAATAGATCGAAGATATTATTTCAACAGGTATTAAACATAAAAATTACTGAGATACTTTACAATATTTTCATATTAAATTCTTCAAAATGCAGTGTGTATTCACACCAATAGCCAAGGTCATTTCAGACTAGTCCCCAAGTGCTCACACAACGAATGGTTGCTGTATTGGACAGAGCAGGTTTACACAATAACCAAAATTAATATACTTATTGATAACCTGCTTGGCCAAGATGTTTTTTTAAAGTGCTGGTAGATGCCTAAAGATTTTTCTGGATGTTTAAAATGATGCTTCTTTTTATGGTCTGTGTCTCACTTACTTTTACTCTGCTAACTGATACAGCTCCATGAACTTAAAGTTAAGCCTGCATAGAGTGTACTGGGAAGGAAACATGAATCCACCCAAAGTTAAGGAATTCAAGCAACAAACGCAAAACACATTCTCCCGTTCTCCCAGGGCGGCAGGTGGGGGAAGGAGTTAAGAAGAGAGGCAGGAGTGGTGAGGATGGGCCTCATAAAAGGTTGCTTGTTGAGACTTGTGGGAGTGGAGCCCTTTTCTTAAAAGGTTAAACAAAAAGCAGAGCCACTGTATTTCAGCAGGCTAATTACCAAGAGTGACTTTGACCTTTTCCATTTCTGGAGATTTATGATAGAACATTTTCCTTTGACATGGCACAGGGCTCTTTGAATCCAGGTTGAGCGTGATCAGGTGTGCTTCTAGGGGGACCCTTTCTTTGCATAAAGGCATGTTTGTGTCCCCAAGCACACTCAGGAAGAGTTGTGGGGATGGAAGACCCGGCACCAGGGTGCTGTCTGTCAATTCTTTTGCAACAGCCTCACCCTTCTGAGAACCGCATTTACCTTTGGGGGTTGAGGAAACACAGAAATAGACCCTTTTCACAACGGAAACGTTGGTTGACATTGAGGGCCTTGAAATGAAACCTGAGCCTTGAAAATTCTACCAGAGGCCGGTTAATCTAATAAAGCCCTTGACATTAATAGGCTTAGCTAGTGGGAAAGTTTGAAATTCCTTCTTAGAGCCAACAGGTTCCCTTGGTGAGCTAGTCTTTCAGGTGGTTTGTGCTTTGGGCCCCAACATGCCAATTTCACGCTACGTGTCCCATCGTTTCAGGACAGTCATTTTCACTTCAATTTTGGTGAATTCTGATTGGCTCACCCTTCCGAGCCAGGTGTACAAACTCACTGACCGTAGCTGTTGACTGGCTCGGTTTCTTAGTGCTAACGGCGTAAAAGGATCTTTAAAATCCCCAAGGGGGTTTGTTAACTGACAGTCTCCAGTCACCTTGCCAACCTAACAAAGGAGGGGAATGTGGTAGAGACAGGTCAATGGATCCATATGCTTTTACACTCCCTGAAATACAACTTGAAAGGTAAATACTATTTTGTGAACTGGACAGGGGTGCATCTTTATAACCAAAAGGTAGCACTGGTAAACTTAAAGTCTTGCCTGCATCTGTCACTGCAGATGCCAGACCTTCTTTTCTCTGAAAATTGCCCTTTTCAGAGGGAGCCAGCAGATCTTATTTTATCCTCAGATACAGCCATTGGTCAGTCTTGCCACTTACAGTCACATGGTGAAACCTGGACTCAGGTTCATTCGTTTGTATTAATAACCTTGCTTAACCACAGTGAGAAAGATGAAAAATGTTTATTTGGAAAACCAGCTGGTGTTAGAGGCCACCAATGGTTGTGTCAATGGAGGCATCAGTGATTTGGGATTCTTTCGATCCACCTCACTTTTATTTCACTGAAATTCTGAGGCAAACACATAGAGCATTAGATCAATCTGACGTCTTTGTTAATTAGCCAGTGATAAAGGGCAACCAAACCTGGTGATAAGAAAGAAGCAGGAGCTTCCTTCTCTGATTTTGACTTTCAACATATCAAGGTTTTTGGAAAGATAAATGAAGCAATGTTACTTTGCTACTAGTTCCATCTTCAGATCCACCTTTAAAAAGCGATTGAAAAGAAACTCTTAATCCAAACAAGACTTGAGCAAGGATGCCTACATCCTCCCAGGGAGAAGCACAGCATGTGGCTATTTATAATAATGACAACCGACAGCAAGTGCTTTAAAAATGCTTTGCCTCCTGTTGTCAGTTTTGAAACAGAGTTGGAGGCAAGCGAAGTCCTGATAACATTGGTGTATTGTTCCTGTAGGTCTCGAGCTCAGAAGGCTACATCAGTAGCTTCCATCTGAAGAAGTCGCTCTCTTTTCATCAAACACATTCCAGGAGTCAACGGTAAAAGCATCGACGGGAGGGGTGGGGGAGCAGATTGATCCATTAACTTTCACCCAGTTCCTTGGCTGAACCCTTGCTTTGCATTCCAGTTATAAAGATTTGGTGAGTTATCAAACAGGAAACAAGCTCTGAAAGGAATTGCGTCTTTGGAGGTGCTTGCCAAGGCTCCTTCTTGTTGCCTGTGAATCCTGGGGAGCATGAGAGACCCACCCCCTTAGAAATTCTCTGGACTTCTCAAATTTTGTATGCCTCAATTATGCGGGGACTTTGTTAAAATGCATCTTCTAACTCCATAGCTGTAAAGCCCGAGAATCTGTATTTCTGTACTTCTAATAAACTCACAGGTGACGCTAATACTCCTGGTCCTTGCGCCATATTTGGAGTAGCAAGGAGCTAGAAATACTTTGGGCATCTGACGGAAGTCAAGATAGGTGCATTTTCACTTCGTTGACTTTTGGCTTCCAAAGTTATCCAACAATGCATCTTATGTGCTTGGCCCATGACATCCCAGTGGCAATAAATACATAAGAAACCACAAAATGGGAGGTTCCTCAAACACCTTTCACTCGGTGTTGTGATAAACAACACACCATAGCTCTAATCCCCATAGGCCTAAGGAGAAGGAGGGATCCAGGCAAGAAAGCTGCGTGTCTCCAAGGTGAGAAGAGAGGGGAAGATAACTTTCGTACTGGCTGTACTCAAATTCAAAGCTTAAAGAGGAATCATGATTATTTCCTCTTTGTTAAGCTCTGCTTCAGGGTGACTTTAAAGCTCAGGCGGCATTCCAGGTCCATTTAAGGGGATACCCCGAACTGGGGTGTAGTCTTTTAAGGCATCATTCCATGTGACTAAAAGGAAGATCAAGGGTGAGATTTGAAGCACAAGAAAGTCTTGCCTTAACAGATCCAAACTTGTGGCAAGTTGTAGCCTCTCGCTGTAGCCCAGGTTTCGTTTCTCTCACAATTGAAGAGCCTAGGGTGACTGTTGAACTTAGTTTTAGTTTTGTCCAAATAGAGTGACCTCTGTACCTTACACTAAACTTGCTGAGAAGGTGTAATGTCAGACAGACCTGACCCTAGTGCTCTGGCATACCATCCATGTCATCTTGGACATCATACTTAGCTTCTGTAAATGTCATTTTCTCTTCTATAAAATTGAAATGATGGAAACCTGTCCCATAGCACTTGCAGTGCATCCTAAATAAGCTAATGTATAGATCAACTATATACAGTATAGATTCATAGTCCAATAAATGCACCTGCCCTTCCAACTGTTGAGAAATGTAGAACATCTTTGTCTCCAGAGCAACTTAACATTCTATCTGTAGTCCATTGACACGAGGAGTAGAGCCAGCATTAGAAATGCTGAAGGATTTCCTTCAGTGGCTAATTTGATGGTTGGGACATATTTTAGGAGAGAGAAAACCATAATTTAAAGTATCCTGACATCAATAAATATTTCCTTAGCATTTAGCTGTAATAGCTCTGAATCCTCCATCTGTTCAGAAATTTCTAATTTCAAAATAATGTGGTGCTTTGGGAGTTGATGAATCCACAGCAACGTCAGAAAGTCCAGGTGCCGCTGTAGTTTTCCACACTCAAGGAGAAGTGTGCACTACTCTTATTTCTTTGTGACATGAAAAAGGAAGACAAGGGGATCGCCAGTGCCACTTCAGCTCTGGGTCCCTTTGACCGTATTTGGAAGAGTCTCAGAAAGAACTTCAGTTATGACCAGGGCATGAGCCTGACGTTAGGAGGGGCAACTGCCCAGCCACCTAGATGACACCGTCCATATTCACTTGGCTACATTCCTAAGTAACTACAATGCATGCCCACCTCAAACAATCATTTCCAAGCTCAGACGATCTTGAGATTACAGAACTGAAGAGTGTATTGCTAACTATTTATTGAAGTAGCTAATCATTTCTCACAATAAGTCCTAAGTAAGTACTGAATTGGAAATGATTGTTCTCTTTTCTGTCCTCTTCTGACTCTGGCCTCAACACAAACCCTTGTGTGGATGCCCCACCCCCACCCCTTCCCACCCACCATTACTGAGGCTCCATTTTTCTCACTCTACTCTCCTATGCCCATTCCAGACTTCACACACCGAGATGAGCAGGCCAGGGTGACAGCTGGTTGTCTTGGAAAAAGGCCACTAAGATTACTTGCAAGTAAACATCTTTAAAAAAACAACAGCATTGCCTTTCTTCCACCATCTCCTTACCTCCACCCCATTCCATCCTCCACCCTGTAACCAGAATAATATTTTCAAGCAGCAATGCTGGTTTGTCACTCTCCTACTTAAAACCCTTCATTGGCAACCTGATGACCCTGGAATAAAGTTTGAATGGCACACAGAGTTCTTCATGATCTGGCTTCTGCTTATATTCCCACCCTTCTCCCTTCCCTTCCCAGCACCAGACTCTCCACTGATAAGCCCAGATGCACGCTGGCCTGCCCTCAATGCACACGGGCTCTGCTGCCTGACAGTCTTCCGTGTCCGGCCCTTCTCCCCCAATAGGGACTTATCCTATGGTTAATTCTGACTCAGCATTCAGGTGATCACTTGACATCATCTCTTGGGCTCAGTGCCTGTCCTATGTATTTCTGAATGGGTCCAGTGCTACCTGCTTCCCAGCTGTATACTCCCTTTCTAAGCTACGAAGGACCATATCTTATTCACTATTATGCTCTAGAATGTGGCATACCCCATAGTCAGGGCTTTGCAAATATTTGCTGAATGAATAAATAACTGTATGAATGAGCGAAGTACTTTCTATGTACTGCCACAGAGGTTCTCCAAGTATGGTCCACAGAGCAGAAGCATCAGTTTCACCTGGGTAGTTAGAAATGCAAAAATCAGAATTTGGGGGTCAGGACTAGCAGTCTTTATTTTAACAAACCTCCAGATAACTTGGAAGCATGCTGAAGTTGGAGAATCACGGTCTTAGAGCAGTGGTACGCATCTCTGGCAGCACATTATAATCATTTGGGGAGGCTTTTCAAAAAGGCTTCAACTATCCCCTCTGCAGTTTTATATTCCATTAGGTTACTGTGTGTTTTTTAGTACCTTTTGAAAGCTCACCAGATGATACTGAGATGCATCTGGGGTTGAGAATCACTGTCCTGCCTTTTCCATTTCCTCTCCCCGGCCCTATCACAGATACAAAAGATGACCTATAAAATGGGCATTGGTCTAGTGCCACTCCACCAGTGCCTCTGGCTCCTCCAGGACAATGTGGAAGGGTTCTGCATCAGCCCAAATCTCACTACTCCAAGTGTGGCCTGTGAACCACATTTGTATCTCCCAGCAGCTTGGTAGAAACACAGAACATCGAGCTCCAACCAGAACTGTTGCATCGGGATAGTTTAACAATATCCTCAGGTGATCTGTGTCCTCGCTAAAGTTTAAGAGGCACTAGAACAGGGGAGAGGGCATTACGTGTGGTTTGACAGAGCACAGAAGTAAAATCAGTTTTCTGCAGATCTTTATAGCTCAGGAATACAGCAGCCTATAGTCAAAGGGATTTTGCCATAGCCTTTTAATAAAACTTCTGATCAGCCAGAAATGTAACAACTCTCAAGGCCAAATGGCTTCATTAATTAATAAAGTGGATTTCATGAGCCTCTGCTTCTGTTGACTGTTGGGTAGAGAAGGCCATTTCTATATAACAGTGTTTGTAAAACAGGGCCGTCCAGGAAGATCTACACAGATACAACTTAAAATAATGAACAAAGGGTGCTTCTAGCCAAGTCACATTTATTGAGGGCTTACTATGTGCCAGGTATCATGCTAAGCACGCAACACACATTAGTTTATTTAATCTTCCCTACACCCCATGAAGCAGGTGCTCTTAATTATCCCCATTATGGAAATGAAGGAAGCAGAGGCGTGAAGAAGCCAGGCACAGCTCAAGAGCATGGAGCATGAAATCCAAGCCCATCTTTCTCTGGAACCGACGTTATTAACCACAACACTGTGTTCAGCAATTACTCTCGAGGAGAAGGAACAATGACCCCAAACAACTGTTTTTTTTAAACATGATTTTCAAAGCCCCTGACTGTTCCTCCTACAATTAGACGAGCCAGAATTAAATAGAATGGTTGCTGTGCCAACCCACAGAAGTCAAATATAACCAGGCAGCAAATTAGAGTAAACATTTAGGAATCCCTTGCATGTGGCACACGACTCCACCCACCCTTCTTGGCACAAGTCAGGACGTTGATTATATGGATCCCACTGGCGTTTCATGTCCTCATGCGAGTCATATAGAGTATCCTCCTTACTGCTGAACATGAACATGACCAGACTTATCTGAGTAATTGGGCACGTTGTGGTGATGACTCAATAGTGCAGACAAGGCAAGAGCCCCAGCTTATGCGTGCCTCCATCCCCCTTAGTCTTTTTATTCAATCACCTGGTGTAAATGGACAGAGACAAGGTGTTTGAAGTGATGGTCAGAGCCTGAAAATCATTTCCCAAGAACTGGGATTTCTTGAGGATAAAAGCAACCAATTGGCCTGGAGCCATTAACTGTAACTGGTTAATAAGCTCTGGAAAGTAGAGCTTATCTAAAGAGTTTTTGCCATGGTTCAGATAAGGCAGAGAAGGGAGGAGAAGGCACCTCGGTGCCTATATTTGGAGCAGAATTTATGCCCCATACCTGCCAGTCAATCAGTTTGGCTCATCTCTCCTAGCATTCCAGTCTCCTGTCTGTCATGAATACAGTGGGGTTTTCACACGTTAACCCAATGTGTAGACATGGGAGTTTTCCATGAAAATTCCCTGAGCACAGGTCAGAGGTGGGATCCCTGAACATTTATATGGCCTTTGTTTGTACTGGGTCAGGAACACTACAGTTACCAGGCAGCCTCTGCCCAGAGAACTGCTGCTGTGATTACAAAGCCTCAGTTGATATACTAGTATGTGGATGAAGTAACTCTGAGATATTTCATGTCAGAGTTTGTGGCCCTCGGAGCCCATTCTTAGTTAAGAACATATTATTATCAAGGGCCGGCCAAGTGGCTCAGTTTGTTAAGAGCGCGAGCTCTGAACAACAGGGTCACGGGTTCGATTCCCACGTGGGCCAGTGAGCTGCACCCGAGCTGAGCTGCTGCTGAGCTGGTGAGAGCATGTGCTCTTAGCAGCAAGGTTGCTGGTTCAACACCCATATGGGATGGTGGGCTGAACCCTCCCCCCCCCCCCCCCCACCACCACAACTAATATTGAACACGGCACTTTGAGCTGAGCAGCAGCGAGCTGCTGACAGGAAGCCGGAGAGCTCAGTGTGCAACAAGATTGCTGGTTCGACTCCCACATGGGATGGTGGACTACGCCCCACCCCCGCAACTAGATTGAAAGTGGCAGCTGGACTTGGAGCTGAGCTGTGCCCTCCACAACTAAGACTGAAGGACAACAACTTGACTTGGAGCTGAGGGGTCCTGGAAAAACACAATGTTTCCCTCCCCAATTCCCCAATTAAAAAAATATATTATCATCAAAGTCTCTAATTCATATCACAACTTCCTTTGGAATCACCAAAAGGATCATTCATAAATTCATACACATTATTACTGAAAGAAATTTAGAGTCATTTTTGTCTAAGTCCTTTGTTTTCTAGATGAAGAAATTTATATCCAAATTACTTGACAATTTCCCAATATTATGTAATAAATGGCAGAGCCAAGGGTAGAATCTGGGGTTTCTTAATTCTACGCCAAGTAGAGTTCCACCTCTGGCTATTAGACAAAATCTGGCTATTCATGATCAGCCGATCATCTAGAGATTATTTAAAGATACAGATCTCCTGGCCACACTTTCAGATTTGTTGACTCAGCAGATATCTAGAATAGGGCCCAGGAATCTGTATTTTAAGTAGCTTCCTGAATATTTTGATGCACACTCAGGAATGGGCTATATAGACTGTGCAAAATCAATTTTAGAATCAGAATTTTCCTAAATATATGAACAAAAAATCATGAAACAGTCTTAGATTTTTATCAGCTATTTTGATTGGGTCTTCAAGCAAAGCTTCATCAATGATGACTTTCCCAAAAGGAATATTTTTCTTTTTATTAGAACATCTATATGGTCAAAATAGGGCCATGTGTGTGATTATAAACTCAGGAAAGCAAAATATGACCTAAAATCCCATAGTTAACCAGTGATAAACCTAGATTTGAATCAAAATCTTCTGCGTGTACTTTTTTCCTCCCTAAACTAATGTACAGGAGTGATCCCAGAGATTATGATGCAAACATGAGGCTGATGAAAGAAGAAATCTCTCAAAGCCCCACTGAGTGAGTGCTCTCCAGCTCTGGGGACTTTCCTCTTGCCCCCCTTTCTCTTTCCTCTCCCCTTCCCACGCAGGATGGTGAGGGCTTCAGGGGCCAATCATACTAATTTTATTTCTTTATTGGGAGATTATAGCTCTGCCTTTCAATTTGACCCATTGGTCAATGTAGGTGGATCAAGTAAAGAAGACCACTCATTGCCAAAGAAAAAGAAATACTGGCGGGGGAGGGGGGGGGCGGGTAGTGGCAAAAATATATATACACATGACTTGTATTTATCATTTGTTATCAGTATATATTGAGTATTACAATTTTAATATAGTTTTTTCCTTTCTTAAAACGTGTATACATTTTTTTTTGGCACCCTCTGTATAATTTGTCAGTTTTCAAAGTCCAGCGACAATTCTCCTGGTGTTTTTAATTATTTAGTTATTTAAATCCCTATAAGTTTTTTAGTTATTTAAGTCTATAAGCTTTTTAATTATTTAATTCTGCATTTGTTTTATGTAGATTTGGATTCTTAATAATGGAAGCATCACACTTAGAAACAGAAGATTTCACAATTAGTTCAGTAGCATTTGTTATGGGATAATATCTCAGGAAAAATTTGGAGATGTATAAAAATTGTGGATGTAGACAGGGACCCCTCTGTCTACAGGTTTGCGGGGTCCTAGATTCCCATTTCTGTGCAGGGGCCTTCCTCTGCTCCATCTCCTTGGTCTTTCAGAACATTTCCAAGAATGTTCTTGGTGTCAGAAACTCGTTAACACCAAGGAGTTAGTGACCGACAAAAGATTGCAAAGCAATAGCACATAGAGTAGCTTTGAGTTATGGATGAATATTTCATATCTGACTTTCTTTTTGTGCATGTTGGGACCCTATCATTATTTACGAGCATCTAGCCAGGAGTTAAAAACCCAGTCTAGTTTGTTTTTATTTTCTTTCTTTTTATTTTCTGGGATGGGGATCCAGGGGCTTCTGCAGACCCCAACTATGCATGCAGACCTCCAGGATTAGAGAACGTGACTAAAGCTAAGCCAATCAGCTCACTCCCTTCCCTGCCTAGGATAGGCCAATCAGAGTGAATCATAGGACTTTTCTGGAGGGGTGAGGGGAAGTAGAATTCTGGAGCAAAATGCTTTCTCTTTTGTGCTGGACATGAAAGATGATGGATGTAGAGTTTCAAGAGCTGCTGGAATCCATATTTGGGCCACAAGAGAAGCAGAACACATTTGAATATAGATTGGTAGGAATTTTAACTTTTAAAATTTTTTTATTTTAGCACATTCGCATTCTCATATTTATTGTCTCTCTCTCTGTGTTTCTCTTGCCATCTATCATCTATTTATCTATCTATCTATCTATCTATCTATCTATCTATCTATCTATCTATCCTATTTGAGAGTAGGAAATAGACATGATGCCCTTTTACCTTAAAACATTTAATCATGTATCTCCTAAGATAAAGGACATTCTTTCATGTCCTTATAGAATCACAGCACAATAAAATGAGTTTTAACATTAATACAATACTATTATCTAAATTTACAGTTTAAAATCAAATTTTGCCAATTGTCCAAATAATGTCTTTTATAGATATTTTTTTTTTCCTGCTCCAGGACCCAATCCAGGGTCATCTGCTTTTATACTCTAATCTGAAACAGTTTCTTTTGCATGTGTGTCTGTCTTTAATGATATTGACATTTTTGAAGACTCTAAGTTACTTTTTATCAGAATGTCCCTCAATTAGGGTTTCAAGTAGGAACTGTTTTAAACATGCACATGTTTAATGGAATTCAGTGCATTTGTGAACATAACATCAAAGTTATAGATATAGGCAAACTCTTCATGCATACTTTGATTATTAGCAGAGTACACAGTCTGTAAAAGAATGCTTATATTCGTAAAACATGTGAAGAAGAATGAGAATAACAAATTTGAAATCTTAGAAGCAATGCAGTTTGACAGCCTACTCCCTACGTTTCCCCCTAAATACCAACAAATTGAGGGAAACCAGGAAGTATTTAACTCCTGTCTTAAGATGAGTGTGACATACATTTACATGCAAATACTCAAACGGCAGCTATATTTCACTGTACTCTCCAATGAAAAGAACAGGATCAAAATATTAGAAACAGGATTTTACAACCAAGAGGAGAGATTGGCAAGAACCATGAAACACCGGCAACAACATAATATCTGAGTGGTGAAGTGGTAACAGATAAAGAGTAGGAGTCAAGAAGCCAGGATCCTCAACCCAGCTTGGCTGCTCACTCTGAGTGATCTTTGGCGAGATGCCCTCACTCCCTGGAGTACAGCTTCTTTATCTATGAAACGAGGAGGTTGGACTCAGTGCTCTGCAATGCCCCCCACCCCCATTCCCCAGCTCAGTGTGTCTCTGAAAGTTTCATATCTACATCATTCAAACTCTGATCAAATGCCAGACTTGGCAACAGTTCAGAGAAAGGGACTATCAACATGCAGGGCAATAAAGGGAGCTTCTCTGTGAGAGCTGGACCCGTGAGGAATCAGAAGGAATTTGATAAGTGGAGGGAGAAAGAGGGCGTACAAAAATGGAACATGGTCCAAGTGAATGAATGCACAGTCTCAGAAAGGAGCTCAGAATGTTCTTAAAACAGACCTGATTAGCCTAAAGGTGTGAGGTGGGAACCTGAGTGAACAGATAGCTCCTGTGCCACATCAGCCTCTCCATGTTGGCCACTTTTAGGACTGTGGAAACTTTCTTTGATGCACTTTGTGATGATAAATATGTATATAGGAGAGTCCGTGGATACTGTGTAACTGTTAGCTTGTAACAGCTTCGTGAGAAATATTTTTACTCCATATCTGTACATAGCAACATTCCCCCCACCCCCACCCCGCATCTGAATTATCTGTCTTTTCACAGATAAGGCAACATAGCACTGTCTAGCCAATCAGGATCAAGGGTCATTGTGATGGGTGGTTTTCTCAGCAGTGGAGATGATGCTCTGCATTGAGAATGGATCATAGGTACATTAGCTCCTTTAATCTTCGTTCGTTCTTTAGGAGGAGCTATTATTGCCTTGATCTTACACATGGGAAAATGGGGCTCAGAAAATTTTATGAACTTGCCGCGAGCTGGGCTATGAATCTAAAATTATGCTTTTAAGTTCGATGTTGATTTATACCCAGTATTTTCCTTGATCCTTGTACATAATGTTCTACTTTGCTGAGATAGCTGATGGGGCTTGGGAGGTGAGAAAATAATCAGCTTTTCCTAAAGATCCCTTCCCCAAGCAGGCCTGCCTAGCACTGATCAGGCTGTTAGTGCCAACTTCAGTCAAATGCTGTGAGGGTGATTTATGCAGGCAAAAAAAAGGGGGGAGGGTCATTAGAAAATGTCAATGAGCTAGTTACAAATGTTGGCTGCTAAAGAATATTACTGAAATAATTATTGAAAATGATTTGCAGGTATTTTGAGATGCCTTAGCATGTATTTGAGGCTTTTATTAATTGGAGACCAGAAAGGTGATTTTTATATTTCTTGGCAAAAAAAAAAGTCAATTTTATTTTACACATAGATTGTGAACCAAGGTTGTACATACAGGCACTAGAAAGTATGAAGAAAAAAGAAATGACTTAAGGGGATGGGTGATGAATTCCACATGCCCCCTGGGATAGTTTTTGAATGTGTATTATTTCATGGTAGCAGTGGCTATGGGCATGTGTATACTTGGAGACTGCATGCATGTGCATACACTTTGAGGACTTTAAAAAATACGTTTCGGAAGAACCGAGGGTTGTTAGTTGGGAGGGGGTGGGGATGAAGGAGAAGGGGAAGGGATGAGACAATACAGATTAGTAATTGTAATATGGCCTCAGGGATAGAAAAAGACAGTCCGAGGAATATAATCTATAATATTGTAAATATTTCTTAGGGGGCCAGATGGTCCCATGTCCTTTTGGGGAGTCCACTTCATAGTCAATGTAGAGGCCTGACCACCGCACTGTATTTCTGAAACTGATGTTGAATAATACTGTATGTCAACTATAATTATATATATACATAT
>NW_017731439.1:2598528-2614272 GCF_001890085.2 Hipposideros armiger | reverse complement strand
GATTCAATGGAATTGTAATAGATAAGCATGATATCGGGGGTGGGAGGGCAATAGATGGGGGGAGGGGGGTTGTTACCTGGTGAGGGTGAAAAAAGGGTAACTATTGTATTGTTCTGTACACCTGAAACTAACAATAAAAAATATATATATTAAAAAATATATATGTTTCATATCCTTTGTAGTGTTTTAAACTTCTATAGGCTTAATAGAAGAAGATTATAAGTCTGCATGTATTTTTGGAGTAAAGTTGTAAATTGTTGGTGATAGTTGCAAAGTTTCTTACTTGTAAACAGGGTTTTCTTTTTCCTTCCCTATTTCTTTCCTTCTTTCCTTCCTTCTTTCTCTTCTTTCCCTTTCTTCCCTCCCTCCTCCCTTCCTTTCTTTCCTTCTGTCTTCTCCCTCTCTTCCTTTTTTTTTCTTTCTTTCTGCTTCACTTTCCAAGGTGGTGACAGAAAATACAGTAGTTGTAATAATTTTAGCCAAGAAGTCATTTCTTTAAAATCACCCTTGATCATAAGAGTAAACTGTAAGAGGAATTTATTTGAAGCAGTTGACAAAATAATAAAAAGCTCCAATATAAAATATTGTATTACCTTCAAATAGACAAATGAGTGATTAAATGTAGATATGCAGTTAAAGCTTAATTATTATTTGCATACAAAGTGGTGCTGTTAGTGTGCAATAGTGTCCTTTAACTAGGTCAGAGTTTCTACTACAATCCTGTTTTCACAATTAATTTGACCATGATTATTCTCCCCCCGCCCCCAAAGGATGGTAACATCAAACTGTCCTGGTTGAATTATCACGTAAGCTAAATTCATGAGTTCTAATATTCTTGGCTATCCTGAAGCCCTATTTGCCCACTGGTTTGTAAAGGAATGCTGGCAAGGTCATTTACAAACGATAGCAAACTATGTGATCTCTTTGTTACTAAGCCGGTCAACAGTCAACATTTTGGTTAACTATATATGAATGTAGTTCTTCATGAGCAACAGTGGCTATCTTTGACTAAGTTCTCTGTAGTAAATTTCTAATACCTTTGCTTCTTTGTTTACAGCATTCTCTTACCTCCTAACAGTATCATTCAACCCCAAACATCCCCTGTTATTCATTGACTCAGCATAATAAGACCTGCTCTGGATCAGGCACTACGCTTGATTCTGAGGATAGGTGAGATATGACCTCTATTCTCAAGCAAGCCACAAACAAGGGAAGAAGCTGGTGAGAAGACAAACATGGTGATATGGGCTATAACCCTATAACAGAATAGTGTACAAAATGCTAGGAACGCTTGCCAGGAGTACTGCTTATAGAAAGTTTGGGAGCCACATTTCCCAGAATGAGTAGGAGTGTTGAGGGGCATGGCATCTTCAAGGTTATGCCAAGAGCACAAAGGGGGACAGATTATGAAGCTCCTTTATCTATGCGAACAAGTCTGAACTTGATCCTACAGGCAATTAAGAGCCCTAAAAGGTTTTTAAATTGGAGTGTGACACCACCCACCCCACTATCACCCACACCCAGACAGCTTCTACTACCCCAGATAAAATTCCTCCACACCTCCATTATATTCTCCTCCCTGAAGCATCTTCCCAAGGCAGTTGAAGAAAATCTGGTCTCAGGGATCCCAGAATTCTTCAATCAACATAGGTCAGAGCACAGCACTTGAAAGCTGAAGGCCGTGGCTTCCTCTCTCTTGAGTTTGGGGTTTTTTTTACCCTGCTCCTTGCCGTCTTGGGAATGAGAGGGCTCAAAACGCTACCCTCCTTGAACCAGAGCAACTGGCTTTGATTTGTTGGTTTTCCTCTCTGAGAGTTCTTCTGGGAAGAAAAGAAACTTGAGTGCTGAAACAGGCTTTCTCACACCATCCTCAGTCAGTGGTGAGGTGAAACCCCCACTAGAGACCTGGCTTCTTCCAGTTCTCACTCCACCACCAACTAAGGGTGTGTCCCTTGTCAAGTGGCTCAAACGCTACACATAGATCCATTTCTTTTTCATGGTTCCATGGAATCCTAGAGCATGGAAGGACTTCAGAGGCCCAGAGACACTGAGGGTCTTGCCAGGGGTTCGTGCACAGCAGTGCTGGAGAAGACTCTAGTTCTCCAGGGAACAAGCTACAGCTCATCTACCCCTGTCCACACCACTTCTCCCTACTTCCTCTCTTCCTGGCCTATAGCCACCATCATCTCTTTCCTAGACCACTGCAATAGCCACCTACCAGGTCCTCCTGTTTCTAACCCCGACTGTTCTCAACAATGGCAACCAGAGTCATTCTATTACAACTTCTGGGCTGAAGACCTGCAATAAATGAGATCTGTATTATCTACCTCACAGGGTGGAAGGATCAAATACATTGGAATCACTCTTTGAAATATGTAAGACTGGTGTTGTTTTCTCTCTAACCCAAAGTTAGATAAAATAAAATAAACCTGCTTGAGAAACAAGATGAGGCTGTTTGGCCTTCCCAAATATTTCCGAGGGGGCCCTCTTATCACTCATTAATGCCTCCCTTGATTTCGTTTCCCATGACCACCTCTAAGGTAAAAAAGGACCAAGCTTTGCAGAAACGGCAGCTGGCCAAGTTCCTCTAAGCAGGAGGAAGCATTATTGGGAAACAAAACCGAATACTGCCATCTACTGGGAGAAAATGGCGCCCGTGGAGAAGGCTGAGGAAGCAGGTGAAGATTAGGAAAAAAATTAGAAGGGACAAAAGATGCTGCTGATACTGAGCTGCTAAGGAGGAACAGACTGGAGACATGAAATGAAGTAACAAAGGCATAGGCGGCATGGGAGAAGGAGAAAATGCAGTGGATAAACTGAAATGGTCCTAGGGGGCACCTTTCCCACTTGCAAGAGAGAAAAGAGATTTGAATAACTTGCTTACAGTTATTCATCTATTAAGTAACCGCACCATGAAAGATCCCCTGCTCAATTCTGGCAGCACTGTTTTTTTATTACATTTCCAACTAAGCAAACATAAACAAATGCAGGGAGCAGTGCATCTACATTTTTGGATACTTGGTAATTAGGCATCTGTCTATCTATCTATCTGTCTATCTATCTATTTGGGTATGTACATAATTACATTCCAATTTATTGAAGAAGGTATTCACTGGCGAAACGAGAAGAAGGTGGTGACTGGCTCCACAATCATTTACGGATGACACGTATGGAGAGAAACTTGGCATGTAGAGAGCATGAGTCCTGGGAAGAATTTTTGTGGCACTTTCAAACATATAATTAATTACCATTCTGTTTATTGTTAATTATCTGTCTCCCCCAGCTATAATGTCAGATTGTTGAGGGGAAGGTTTTTTATCTTCTGTGCCCAGAACAGTGTCTGGCACATATTAGGCACTCAATGAATTTTGATATAAATGAAATGTAATAATGATATATGCATCTGGTTAAAGCTGCAAATGCCTGTCCTCTACCCCCATCATCCTCGGAGCTCACCTACCTAGGAGGTCATTAAATCTAGTCATTTTATTTTGCAGAGAAGAAAACCAAGATTCCGAAACACTAAATGGCTAGGATTTGGTGACATGCCTTCTGACCGAATACATGTTCTTCTATCCATTTTTCTTGCCTCTCCAATGATGTTGTCAACTTAGGAGAGCAAAGACCACACATTTTACTTTTGGTTCCCGTGAGATATACCAAATTCTATAACTTTGTCAATAACAAGCTTTGCTTGGTGGCTACTCAGAAAAGTTGAAATCGCCTGCTTTAGATAATAGTCCCATGGTCCAAAGGAAACACAGCAGCAGAATTCTTCGTGTTGCTCCCTCACACATTTGACTGCACCCTCAGAGGAAGTGCTCTCTTTGTCGAACCAAAATAACTTCAACCTCAGCTCAAACTCACGGGGCTGCACCAGCTCCAGAGTTCATTGCGCTTCCCGCATCAGACCATCTGGGGTTTACTGTACTTTTCAACAGGACATTCCTCAAAGTCTGAGCTCTTCAGCCAGGGACAAGGTAGAGGAGGCGGTGAGGCTGGAGACGGCAGACCAGGGTGGGCATTGGGGTTCCATGCCTGGTTACCTTCAAGATCTCTCTACCAATTAGAGAAGCCAAAAAGGAATTCTTCTGGTCGTTCAGGGATAAGACCAAATATCTCCCAAGCCAATATCGCGGAGATACTAAAGTTAGGCTACATTAAGAAAGGAATACATTTCCCTAAATAGAATGCAATTGGTCCAGATGCTGCCCACAAAGGAAAGAAGCCTCCATTTGAAGACAAGTACACTCTCCATCTCGCCTCTGGCTTCTAGGCTGTGATCTGCAGCCTAGAAAAGTATTAAAAGGGATGTCGCTAGACTCAGACTGCCCGGGTTTAAGTGCTGCCCTTGAACCTTATTGCTGTGTGAACTTGGGCAAGATGCTTAATCCCTCTGTGCTTCAATACCCTCATTCTTAGATGAGAATATAATGGCACCACCCCATAGAGTGGTTGGGTAGATTAAATGAATGAATGCATATCAAGTTCTTATGAGAGCACCTGGTCATTACTAAGTTCTCGATGAAGGTAGCCATTATATCACGTACATTAAGAAATGGTAACCCATTGCAGCACTGGTTCCCATCCCCTTTGGCTGGTTCAGCAGAACCTTCTAAATTACCGGTTTTCTGTATGGTTGTCACAATCATATTCTAACTGAAGACTTCTACTCAGTATTCTCTATAACGAGAAGTGAGCCCATATGAGGATTCATGATTCTCTCTTGGGAAGAGCAATTTTCTCTTCCAGTAATAATTATCTGACAGAAGGACAATGATGCATCGAACACGCCTTGAACACCTCCTCTGTGTCCAGCCCTTGGCTAGATATGCATTCTATACATTATTTCAGTGCATCTTCACGGCCTGTGCTACATAACTTTCATTATCCCCATTCCACAGAAGGGAAGATTAAGGCACACAGAGGTTATTCACCTAGATACTGATGGAGGGGCTGCCATGTGAATGTGGCCTGTTACCCCTGGAGCCTGCAAGACCTCAGCTGCATGGGTATAACTTCAGTGTCTCACCCCTTCTCCTAAGGTCACATAAAGGAGACTTTATTCTCTAATCATAATGAAAGTTAGCATGGCTAGAACGGATGATCAAGGGGCCATTACAAGTGAGGACTTGGAATTCAGCTAGCGCCCCCATGGCTCCCATGATGGATGAGGTTGCAGAGAGAAGCCAGGAGCTGGTGTTCCCTAGGAAAACAAGAGAATGCAGGGAAGACCTTAGGGCAGAGATCTTTATCGTAGGTGCTGCTGAAACCTGGGCGAGAACTAGGGAGCTTACACACACACCCGGGTTCTGCCAGGTTCCCTGAGGGCTATCCCCGCCTGTTAAGAAACTAGAGACAGCAGAACTTTTTGGTCCCAGCACAGTGAGAGGTGAAGGTAACCCAGAAAATGCAGTTCCTCCCCTAAAGCAGCCGAAGCATGACGATGGTTGAGGTGTGTGAAGATGGTGACGAGGGAAAGCAGGTCTTTACCAACTCAAGGGGTATTCAAGTGCCAAAAAGAGATGACAGAAGCTAAGCCTCAACCTCAGGCTGCTTCTCACCGGGCACGGAACCCAGGCTCTCAGTTGAGAAATGGATGAGGGACAGAAGGGAAAAAGGGCAGGGGTTTCACCATCCTGATTTGTTTTTTTTGGATGTATAAAGTTCCGTGGTAGATGGAGCATGGGTAAGGAGGGTGGGTGGGGTGGGGGTGGGGGGGAATTGACCAATGCCTGGGTGGATTGAAAGTGGTTAAGGAACAGTAATTAATCTGGGAAGAAAACTATGGGCATCAACAATGCCCCCCTCAGAGGGAATAGAGCGGGGGCGGGCACTGAAATTACCCAGGACAGTGAGGCAGGGCAGTTGCTTTGACCGTGGAGATGTATTATAATGAACCCACTGTCCTGGGGAATGCATCCCTACCTGTGGCCAGAGCCTCCGGGGCCGGGGGGACCACAGGTCTTGCAGCAGAAGTGTCAGCAAGGAGAGAACAAGTCCCTACAGGCGTGGAGGGCTGTACTTCCAGATGGCGAAAGTACCGGGGGAGGAAAGCAGAAATTGGATAAACATCATGGCTGTCAGGAAAGACAAGGAAATATTATCTCCAGCGAGACAGATAAGGCAGATGGCTTTGATTTTCCATACAAACTCCTTCTGTCCAAATTCCACTCACAATGTGGAGCAAAACCAGGAAAGCTAAACACCACGCGTTGGCAGGTGACCTCCTCATTCTCACTAGACAGCCACCATTTCATTCATGTCCCTTTGCTCCCTGGGACTTTTCTTTTAAAATTCCACTTGCTGGTCACAGGACTTAGGGACATGGGAAGGAAAGGATTTCAGAAGTCAGGTTGGGTTCAGATGGTAGATTGCCTGTCGGAGAAGCTACATTTATTTCAGAGGATAATGGGAGCCATAAATAGCTTTGATTGGATCCAGCAGAAACAACTCCAGGAAGAAGAAGGAAGCCACGAGAAGCCAGGAAACCCCTTAGCAAGTTAGTAGCAGTACCAAGCCTAGTATTGGGTAGTGGGTGCCCCTCCCCTTTTAGAGAGCTTACCTCTGGTCTTTCCCCAGCTGCACCCCTCCCCACAGGGCAAAGAATCCTTAGGGCCAAGTGGATGTACCCTCTGGGGTGCCCACACTCCTCCTTCTAGACCACACCTTAAGCATCATGGGACCTGAGAATTCCTGGACCAAACAGACCTGAACTAGCATTCAGGACCTGCAGGGGTCTTTTTCCTGGTTCTCTCCCCCTGTGGGGTGACTGGTGTGCATAGATACAGGCCCAAGGGGTGGCAAGAGACTGCTATTTGGGGGGCAGGGACAGAAAGTGGGATGGGGTGTATATATACATGTGTGGGCTTTCACATGAGGACAGAGCCAGGGAGTAGGAAGACCAGGGGCCAAGCCACAGGCTGGGGGCTCCATCTTACACTTGCTCTGGGCCCCAAAATGTGAGGGGCAGGCCTGGCTGGCATACGCCACTAGTGGGAAATAATAGGCAGCTAGTGCAGGATGGCCACAGTGAAGGGATGTTGTAGAAAGAAAATCTTACAGCTTGGCTGCTTGCTGGGGGCTGCCCTGCCTCTGTGTGGTATCTCTGAGGCTGCTTTTCAGGTCCAATAATTACAGGTCTGGCCAAGGGATGGGATGGGGTGGGGCTGAGGTAAAGTGGGTGAGGTCCCTTCGGAAAAGGTGGTTAAGTGTCTGAGGCTGCAAAACCCAGGCACTGGCCAGGTACAAGGAACAATGTTTGGCAAAGAACAAGGGGTGGGGCCGCTCCTGGCTGCCAGGCCTGGCCAGGTGCTGGGTCTGCTATAGACATGTGGGCATGGGTTCCCGCACTTTCCCCATGACGAGCCATTCTTTGGCTTTCTGTGGGTGAGGGCTGAGGTAACAACACATCTGGGGATGCAGCTGACCTTTAGGGAGATGACCTCATCTCTGCCTCCTGTGTTCTAAGTGGCTTTGGGAATCACAGACTTCTGCTCAGTAGCTATTTTAATAATGTGATTCTTAGAAGCATCCTCGGAGGATTGTAACCCACACCACCACAGGCAAACTTTCCCCTGACTTTTGGAAGATAAAATGCTCCACACCGAGGGAGTGCAGGTTAGATTACATATCCTCGAGGTCCCTTCCAAGGCTGAGATGCCAAGATGTTGCTTTCCTGGCCTTCCCTACACAACTGTTCAATATTTTCACCAGTGCTTCTGGGCTATTTTAGCATGCATAGAGAGAGGAACTGATGCTCTAGTGAGTCAGTCTATTGCTACTGAAAAGGCACCATGATAAATTCTGTGGTCAGAGGTAGATGTTGATACAGTAAGATTTGGGGCATTTCTGTGGGTTCCAATTAGGCTAATTAGCATATTTAGAGTATTCTTTTTATTCATGACTGTTGATAATTATAAGCCATCTTCAGTCTAGTTTGTGTTAAGATGCTGCCCAAGGAGAAATGAAGTTAAAAATTCAGAACACAGAAGATTCTTTCTTTTGGAGAGATTATTGTAGAGTTGGCGTACAACCATCTATTGAAACATCCCAATGTCTTCATGGGAGAATTGCTTTAGAACTCTCTGGTTCTACATGTGGTCTAAGATCCAAAAGCGGAAGGGCTAACTCTGGACCCAGATAGAGACTCTGGTGAAGAGGAAGCAATAAAAATATGCAGCTCTAGTGTGGGAAATTCAACTTCAGGAGAGAGAAGGAAGGAAGCAAAACTTCTCAGAAGAGGTGGGTAGTGATGGGAGACTTCCATGACTACCAAGTGGATGGAAGCAGGTTTTTGGCCACACAGAGAGATGCAGGGAGAGACAGAAGGTCTTGGTCTCTAGAATATTGCAAAATTGTTTCTTTTTGGCTCCACTGAATCTTCATCATACAAAGAAAAAGAGTTAAAATGATGGGGTCCACAGCACAGGTTGCAGATGGACAACAATCCCACTCCTGACACCTAGTTCAGGGAAGGGGCAGGGGTTGCACAGTGGACCTGGGCAGTGGCTAACAAGTCTTTTGCAGAGCAGTGGGGCACAATGTAGGCTCCTCAGATGCACAGTGGTAATTATAGCATTCAAAGGAGGCAGCCATGGTGCGCTGGCTTACAGAAGTTCCCAGAACAAAACAACTAAGAGTGCATTATGAGTTATGCAAGGGCAAAGGTTGTTTACATTTAGATGCCCTCAGAAACTGGTAATGAGACAAGGTTTTGAGTGCAAGTAATTTATTTGGAAGGTTATCTCAGAAAATCCTGGTTAAGGAGAGGACATGACACAGGGAAGGCAAGGCAGTCAAGCAAATCACCACTGTGGGCAACTGGAGTTCAATTCCACTGGTCATCTCTGGGAGACAGGGTAGAACACATACCTCAGTGTTACCTTGCTCAAGGAGCAAGGAAGTATCCACCAACTCTCATCAGTCATTAGTTAAAGGATTCTCCTAGAAAGTTTTACTTTCTCAACATTTTTGGCCTGCTCTGCACAGCTGATATTTTTATTAAGTTCTATTACCCCAGGCCATCCATTAAATAGAGTTCCCACACATGGTGGCATGCCTTCTTCACCACCTCTCTGCCCTCCTCTCTCTTCACCCTCTCCCTCACTTGCTCTCTCCACGCTAAAACACATCTAGTTCGATTTCTTAGGGATATCCACTCTGCCAAGTGAGTAACCATGATATTTCTGTTGCTCAAAAAAGGTACAGTCAAAGAGACAAGTGTCACAACACTATTTTCAATTTATTGTATCTTAGATACATAACCTTTATTCTTGGCCATTAGGCCATCTCCACCTCCACCAGGACTCTGCAATTCTGGGCTAAGTACTTCAGATGGAGTCCCTCATTCAATCCTTAATTCTACAAGTTAGCTGCCACTGTAGTGATCACCCTCACTTCGGAGATGAGGAAAATATGATTTGGGTTAAAGAGCTGCCCAAAACCACCCTGAGCAATTCGCCCTCAGGCCTGTCTACTCCCTGATCTGAGATTCATAATGACCTCAGGACCTAAGGAGATTCACATTCTCCTGTCTCGAGTTACTTGCAGAAAATTCATAGTGCTTCCATGGGATGACATAGACACATCTGATGGACTTACACCAAACAAAGATGACAGAGGGACAATAAAAGAAATATTATTCTTAATACACACAGAGGGTGCCAAAAACATGTATACACATTTTAAGAAAGGAAAACCAACAGGCATATGAAAAAATGTTCAACCTCACTAAGCATTAGGGAAATGCAAATAAAAACTACAATGAGATACCACCTTACCCTGGTCAGAATGGCTATCATCAATAAATCAACAAACAACAAGTGCTGGCGAGGCTGTGGAGGAAAGGGAACCCTGGTGCACTGCTGGTGGGACTGCAGACTGGTGCAGCCACTATGGAAATCAGTATGGAGGTTCTCAAAAAACTGGAAATGGAACTAATTATGACCCAGCAATTCCACTATTAGGTATTTATCCAAAAAAACCCAAGCCATTAATCCAAAAAAATAGATGCACCCCTATGTTCATTGTGGCGCTATTCACAATAGCTAAGACTTGGAAACAACTGAAATGCCCATCGGTAGACGACTGGATTAAGAAACTATGGTACATTTACACAATGGAGTATTATTCAGCTATAAAAAAGAAGGAAGTAGTACCATTTGCAACAATATGGATGGAACTAGAGAACATTATGCTAAGTGAAATAAGTCAGTCAGAGAAAGACAAATACCATATGATCTCACTTATACATGGATTCTAAACAACTGAATAAATGAGAAAAGTAAATAGAAATAGTCTCAGAGACACAGAGGAAAAACTGAGGGTTGCTAGTTGGGAGGGGGTGGGGATGAAGGAAATGGAGAAGGGATGAGACAATACAAACTGGTAACTACAATATGGCCTCGGGATAGAAAAGACAGTCTGGGGAATATAATCAATAATGTTGTAAATATTTCTTAGGGGGCCAGATGGACTCATGTCTTGTTAGGGAGACACTTCATAGTCGGTGTAGAGTCCTGACCACTGCAGTGTAGTTCTGAAGCTGATGTTGAATAATATTGTATGTCAACTATAATTATATATACATATAGTCACGGGACATGGAGTAGAGTGTGGGAATGGAGTCAACGGAATTGTAATAGATAAGTATGATATCGGGGGTGGGAGGGCAGTGGATGGGAGGGGTTGTTACTTTGTGAGGGTTGAAAAGGATAACCATTGCATTGTTCTGTACACCTGAAACTAACAATAAAAAAAAAGAAAGGAAAAAATGATTCAAATTGTAATAATATATACCGATAACAAAAGAGGAATACAAGTCATGGGTATATGTTTTTATTGGCACCCCTGGTATTTTCAAGTAAGAGTTTCCATAAAATTGTAAAATACCTGAGGAAGACTGGCCAAATCACAAGTGTCCTGCTAGCTGAATTGCCACAAAGCAGACACAGAGTGCAGACTTCAGCAGTGAGGGCATGATAAGAATCCTGTAGGACCCCTCATCCCGCTCCCGTTTTCCACCACCTCAGAGCTAAACACTATCTTGACATCTAACACCATAGATTATCTTTGCATGATTTTGAACTTTATATCAATAGGATATATCATTCTATACAGAGGGTGCCCAGAAAAAAATATATACACATTTTAAGAAAGGAAAAAACTATATTAAAATTATAATACTCAATATATGCCGATAACAAAAAAGGAATGCAAGTCAGGTGTATACACTCTTTTGACACCCCCGGTATTTGTGAGACTCACCCATGTTGTTGCATGCAGCTGTAATTAGTTCATTCGCATTGTGGGAATAAACAATTTATTCATCTTCTTTGTGGTTCATGGACATTTGGGTAGTTTTCAGTTTGGGGCTATTGGGAATCGTAAATTTATGAAATGTCTTGTATATGTCTTTTGGTGCACTTATGTCTGCATTTCTGTTGGGTATGTATGCAAGAGTGGAATTGCTGGGTCATGGTATATTCACCTGCAAGGGAAAGTTGAACGCAAGGGGCAGGGAGTGTGAAATCGGGAGTTATTTTTTAATGAGTAAAGAGTGTATGTTGGGGATCATTAAAAAGTTTTGGGTATAAATAATGGTGATGGTTATACAACATTGTGAATGCATTTAGTGCCACTGAATTATACATTCACGAGTGATTAAAATTACAAATATTGTTGTGTATATTTTAATACAACATAAAATTACATATATATTTTGGGTTGTCAGAAAAGTCATGAGCTATTTTTCTGTTTTTTGTTGCAAAAATGTGTCATGAATTTTCTGACAACCCAATATCATTAACAAAAAAGTTATTCTTTCTCCTTCATGAGCTCCCTTCTTTCCAGGATGGGATTGCTTAGACACTCTCAGGCCTTCAAACACATGATTTTTGTATTTTATACAGCCTTTCTAGTTCTCCTCAGCAGGAACACTGGCCTGCCACAAGGAACTCTCTCATGCAGAAAGCAAAAATGGCCTTTTAATACATTTTAATAATTTCATATCCAGGTTATGAATGTGAAAATAACTATACAGACTAAGTCGTAGAAGAAAAAAATCTAAATACAAGGGACATTATTGTTATTGTTACGCTGTGAGCAACCCCTTTCCTAACTCTGGCTTCTTCTGTTTGCCTTGTATTTTCCACTGTCCTTAGAAGCTGTTTATAGTCTGCCCTGTAATTTCAGATTTAGAAACAGATGTGTTGGAGTATAGGTGTTAAACACCTGGTTAGCACCTTTTGTGGTCACTTTTGATCATTAACTATCCCTCAAATCACTCTGGCCTCTGGCTGTTCAAGTTTCCCTCACTTGCTACTCTTTTCTGTGGGCTAGGTCTCATATTTAACCCCTTGGTGTATATCCCAATCACGGAGGGCGGCTTGTCAAAACACAGATTGCTAGGCCCTAGCCCTAGAAGTTTTAATTCAGTAGTCAAGTGAGGCCCAGTAATTTTCATTTCAAACAAGTTCCCAGGTGATGCTGATGATCCAAAAACCACATTTGGAGATATGCTGTTCTAGTGCCATCTCTATTTTTCTCCAGTAATTGTGCACTGTCTTTTCAAAAGAAGGTATTGTGTCGGCCCCAGCTGTTTCTAATTTCCTCATGCTGGATTGCGCCCATCAACTGGAGAGTGATAAAACATAGGATTTTAAAGGGGCTGGACCCATGTTCTTTCTGCATCAATTTTAAGAAAACAAAGCAATGGTATAAATAAACAGGTCTTTCCCCAATAACTAGGAATCAAAAGCTCCTTTTCAACTGAGAGAGTTATATTTAGAGGAGCTTTCTTTAAATTTTGGACATATTTGGGAGGAGGGCAGTTAAACGGAAGGTTCCTGTACGACTCAAATCTCCCCCACTTCCATCATTTTAAAAAATGTCATTTATGACTACAGGCCTGTGAAGCCAAATTTATTTATAATTCTCAGTAGCCCTCAGGTTCTGGGGCAATCTAAAGATACAAACCTTTCTTTGTTTTTAAGTGAAATGTCTTTTGAATACATATTTTATGCATATTTGTCCAGATTTAGTCAAAACAACACAAACTCTCAGCTATCAGGAAGTGTACTGGGATATACAGTAGGTAAAACAAACATGAGGTTGACTTCACACAATAGCGTTCATGGCATTTTGTCAACTTTTAAACCTTTACAGTATGGAGTGTACAATAGCAGCCTGAAGTTTTAATATGCTGCCCTGTAATCAAAGCCTCATCTACCGCAATGGAAGGAGAGGGTGGAGCCAACTTTCCCCCTTGTGTCTGAGATGAAACAGGCAGGACTGTTTCTAGGTCTCACTGTGCATACTCAGGGCATGACCGTTTCCATGTAAGGGAAAACTACTGCTTTTAACAGAAGATAAATTAAGCCCTTGGGTTAGGGTGAAACCTTAAGGTCAGAATTCAGATGATAAAAGAAAATGGAGGTTTCCCCAGTTGTGTTAGAGGGCTAAGTAAGAGGTGAGGTTTATCGGCTTTCCTGCCATGGCGCTAATCAGTGATAAGGAACTCTAATTTGAAGACACCCTGAAGCTGTTAAAGTGTGTGTGAAATGCAGACAATTCCTCGGCAGAGCAATAATCTCCCCACACAAATGGAAAAGCCATTTTGGTGTCTTCAGATTTGATTAAAGCCTCAGGAGAGGGAAAAAAAAAACGGGAACCAGAAGCCAAATTTTAGAACACTTAGTATGTACCAGGCAACATTCCAGTTCTTTCTCAAGACTCGTTCATCTACTATAATCCCCATAATAACTTTCAAAATATGGTGCTATGTTTTCAGGTGAGGAAACCAAGGCACATAGTCAGATAACACAAAGCCTATGCCGGTTCCCTCACCTGTAAACAAGGCTGATCAGTGAAGAAACAGATGCCCAAACCCATAGCTGCCTCCCTCCAAATCCAATACTCCCCCACTAGCATTGTTTTATATATATATCTATATATCTATATATATCTATATATCTATATCTATATCTATCTATCTATCTATCTATCTATCTATCTATCTATCTATCTATCTATATATATATATATATATATATATCACCCAATTGGTGATGTTTTTCAGAATTTCTAATCCAAGTACATATATGTTCAAAAAGACCCATGGTGATTCTGATCCAATTCCACCCCTCCAATCCAGGGCAAGCACTATTGCTTTCTTTTCCCCCGGACCAATTGAAAAATCACTGGATAAATGGTAAACATGCTTTAGTCTAGTGAAATGTCACTTAAGTGGGAATTTGAAAATTTGAGCCAGCTCTGCCACTGATAACTTTGTCACTTTATGCAAATGACGGAACATACATGTACCTTCAATCAATATTTACCTACTAAGCAAAGATTTAGTAGTATTTCCAAAGTTGCAGGCTCTGTACAGATGTAAGTTTGTATAAGCCATGCCCTCCACTTGCAAGTTGCCCGTGGTCTAGTGAGGCATCTAGACATGTAAACATGTTTGGCATTCATAATGAAGTCTGATGGCACAGATTCCTATAAGGGATTAGTAGAGGATGGTTCTACAAGCTCTTGCTTCTGCCTTGATGGGTATAGGAGACAGGAAAGCTTAAAGAAAGGAGAGGCTCAAAGGAGTTTGCCAGGTGAAGCAGAGAGGAATTTCCTTCCAGGGTAAGGAAACAACATATGCAAAAACATGAGGCTGTGTACAAAGATCTGAATGTCATTTGACAGAACTGAAGCATAAAAAACATGGTGCATCGTGTTAAGGAGATTAGCTTTATCATGTAAGTGATGGTAAGATGTGAAAGTTTTTGTAGGGCCATCAGGTGGTTAAATCTGTGTTTTAGGAAAAACAGTAGTATGACAAATGAAATGAGAGAGATGAGGCTAGAGGCAAGGAAATCCATTAGGAAGGTTTTCCAAAGGCTCAGATAAGAGATGATGTCAGCTTGATCTAGAAAAGAAGGGAAGAGAGAGTGGGGAGGAGAAAGGGAGAGGAAGAGAGGGAGATGGGTGTGCTTGTTTAAGTGACATTCTTAAATAGAATGAGCAGACAAGTCTTAGCAGTCAACATAATCAAAGTTACCATGTCTGTTTTGCTCACTGTTATGTATGCTGTGCTTCATACAGTATGGGCCACATAATAGTTGCTCTATAAATGAACAAATAAGAATGTATGAATGAATGATGACTTCCAGGTCTTGGGTTTGGGCGACTTGGTGAATGCTTGAACCATTAACCAAAATAGGTGGGAAATAATAGGGCAATTTAGAGGGTTAAAGAAATTGAATTTAGTTTTGGACATTTGAGGTACACATGTGAAACACACTAGGAAATCTGAATCTTGGGTTACAGTGATAAAAATTTAAGACCAAAGGTTATGGTTTGGGAGACAGAAATATAGAAACAATATTTCAATCCACTAGATAAAAGTTTAATCACCCAAAAGTAAAGTAGCCAATCACTGAAGCACTTGTTTACTGATCTACTTGTTCATTCCACATATATTTATTGAGAGTCTAGTTTGCATCAGGAGTTGGGCAAGGTTCAGAAAATAAATAAGTCTGATTTGGCCACTGCCTCTAGGAAGTATGTTGTAGTTGGGAGAAAGACAAAAAAAATTACAAACGAGAATTTTTACTTGTAATAAGTACTATGAAAGATACCAGTGGTTGAAACAGAATAAAGAAAGGAAGGCTTCTTAGAGGAGATGATATTTAAGTTGTATTAGTCTGGGTTCTCCAGAAAAACAGAATGAGGAGGGGGAGGGGG
>NW_017731439.1:2586866-2598518 GCF_001890085.2 Hipposideros armiger | reverse complement strand
GGGGTGGGGGAGAAATTGGCTCAAATGGTTATGGAATCTGAGAAATCCCTGAATCTGCAGGAGAGCTGATGGTATGGTTTCAGTCCAGGTAGAATTCCAAAGGCAGGATAAGACCAATGTCCCAGTTTGAAGGCAATCAGAGAGCACACTGCCACTTCCTTGGCTTTATTATTTGATTCATGCCTTCAACAGATTGGATGAGGCCCACCCACATTGGGAAGAGCAATTCACTTTCCTCAGTCTTCCAGTCAAACGTTAATCTCATCCAGAAACAACTTTATAGCTATAGCTATACTCAGCAATAATGTTCAACCAAGTATCTGGGCACTCCTGCCCCAGCCAAGTTGACAGAAAAATTCACCATCACCAGCCTAAAGAAAGAGAACAGCTCCACCATGCAAACTCTGTGGTAAAGAATGTTCCAGGGAGATGAAACAGTGTGTGCCAAGGCCTTAGGTAAGAAAGCATCTGTTGTGCCCAGAAAATGAAAGCAATGCACATGGCTGGAGATTAGAGAGAGGGGAAGAAAACAACGTGCAAAGAAACAGGTAAGATAAACAGGACACAGATATCCACACACTTTAAGGCCATGGTAAGGATTTGGGGCATAATTCTAAAAGTGATGGAAAACCACTGAAGAGATTTAAGTAGAAGATAAATAGATTTTGTTATAAGGTACATATTTACAATGTTAATGGACTGTATGGGTCAGAAATAAGAAGAGATAAGATTGAACACGGTTTGTGTCCTTTTTAGGAAGGTTTGGAGTGTGAGATAACATGAAAGATGCGAATATATTCTGAAAAACAAAACAAAAAATATTAAGACTCTGTGTGTGTGTGTGTGTGTGTGTGTGTTTGTGTGTGAACTAAAAATTCAAACTCACAGAAAATATGTTAAGAAGTTTCAATTGTTCCATAGAATTCAGTTCAAGTGAGGTCAGGGAGTAAAGAAATAATGATAATCTTATTAGTACTGAATTACTTTATATTTCAGAGATCTCAAAATGATTATCCATCTTATCAATATCTAAGCTCCTTTTTATTCAGCTTTTTTGAGTTGTATCTTGAGTGTGTCTCTTAAATAGCATAGGTTTTACAAATACTATTTGTAAATCCTGAGCCTTTTAAGGAGTGAATTTAATCTGTTTATATTTATTTTCATTTCTAATATAGTTGGGCTTATTTAAATTATCTTATACTGTTTTTATGCTTACTAAGATTTGTCTGACTATTTTGTTCTCTCTTCATGCCTTCAGTTTGGACGTATTTTCCTTATATTAGTTTGGAAGCTGCATATTATATAGCTAGTCTGTTGATTAACACACACAGTTAGCTTTATATTTTTAAACAAATTCTGTAGTTAATCAATATTTCTGTTCTTCCCCCAACAAGAAATGTATATGTCATAATCCATGTTGATATCAACTATAAAGTACTGTTGAATAATAGAACATTAACCAGATTCTAAAGAGAGACCTCTGACATTCCCCCTTTTTCTTCCATGCTGATATTCTATAATATTTTAGTTCCACTTGGTTTTAAGTACAAACTAAATGAGTCATTACTATTATCATTAATATTATGAATTACAATAGATTTAACAAAATATTTCACAATTTCTGTGCTTATAAATACATCTTGCCTACTATATTTCTTCCCTGTGGAATCTTTTTTTACCAAAATGCATCCTTTCAGTTTGTTCAGAAAGGCCTGTGGATTTGTATGAATGTTAGCCTCTCTTTCACCCTTATCTTGAGAGAGTGATGATCCAACTAGAATCCCAGGTTAACAGTTCATTTTCTTTAGAATTTTAAACATATTATCCCATTATCCTCTAGCACCATTCATTAGTTGTTGATGAGAAATGCCTCTTATTTTTTTTTCAACACTAAAATGGAAGAAATAATAAAATGCTTTTGAAGTTTACCACACTGGTCTGCTATAAACAGGGATAATGAGTTTCAAAACTTACGGACTGCTTTGCTCAGTCCACCTGCTGAAGGAGAGAGAGCCCATGATTGTCCAAGATGCTTCTCCACGCTATTTGAAAGTCTTGGCAGGTGGTGGAAAATGGACCTGGAGGTTTCCCCCCTCTATCACTGTGCTGATGTCTTTTCAATTAGCAGCAAAAGATATAGTGTTCTCCATGATAGCAAGCTCTCTATGGTTTTCCAGATTTTGATAGAGAGGAAAAGAGAATCAATGAGTCACAAAAAAAGGTGCAACTGTAAGGAATTCCGCAGCTGTTTTATAGAGTTCAGTGATGTCTTTTGTCAGTGACAGAGCCAGCATTACAACCCAGTCTCTTGGCTTCCAATTATGCCTTTTTCCCCAGGACCCCACAATGATCCTCAAGACTGAGAAAAAATTGCTGCAGGAGACCTCCCTCCCACTATGGAAAGATACTCTACTCTTCTGGAATTGGCGAGTTCCCACAGTCTTTCTGTCTCCCTGCTTCTGCAGCAGTGTTCAGAGTAGACAAATTATATCTATTTTCCTAGTGATAAGAATCAACTAAAACTAAAAACAATTATCATAAGCCAGAGTGCTTGTCTTTTTAATTAAAACTGTGTTTTCCCAATAGGTAAATCTTCACTGCAAATGCCACTGGATACCATCACAATTTAATCCAATGCAGGTCGTCTGGCACAGACCTGGAATTCATTTTTAGCCCCAGAAATTCTCTTATCACTACCTACTTTGCATTTGAGATTCTGTCAACAAGTCACCAAAAAAGCCAGGGAGAAAATGAAAACGCTCAAGGTGATGCATGTGTGGGAACAGAGAGTGTACGGGAAATCTCTGTACCTTCCTTTCAATTTTGCCATGAACCCAAAACTATCCTAAATAAAATGAAGTCTTTAAATTGAAAAATAAATAAGCTCAGGGCTTCATCTCAGTTTCTGAGGTATATTAGAAAATATGAAAATACCTTGCCAAAACATTTAATACATAGTTGGTGTTCCATATGCAGAATATTCACAATACATCAAATATACATATTTTCCCCCTATGGCTTTCCTAGAGGGTTTTTTGACATGGAAGAGGCATCCAGATATTATTATTAAAAATAAAATTATGATTTGCATATCATATTTTTTCAAACTCAGATTACTTGTTATTATCCAGAACCTAACCACTTGTTACGAAATTGAGGGGCACCACCCCAGTTTTAGCCACCATCCTCTCTCTCCTGTATTTTTGCAGTGGCCTGAAAATTGAAGTCTTACCTCCTTTTTACTCCATTCTCAACCAGCAGTCAGAGCGATGCAGTTAAAGCACACGTCAGTGGACTCCTCAAAATGTTCCAGTGGTTTCCCATTCTATCAGAGTAAAAGCTACTGTAATGGCCCGAAGGACCCTACTTGACCCAGCTCTCCTTCATGTTGGCCATCTGACCTTCTCTTCTCCTAGTTGCTAATCACTCTCCGACCATCTTGACCTTCAGGGTGTTCTTCAAAACCATTAAACACACTCCAACCCCAGGGCCTTTGCATTTGCCATTGCCTCTACTCTCTTCCCCCATCTTTGCACATGGCGAATTCTCTTGCCCCCTTCAGGTCTTTTATCAAATTTACATTATCAGTGAGGCTTGCACAAAAAAATCCCATTCCAGAATTTCCTATGCCCTCCCTAGCTTCAGTTTTTTCCCACAAAACATGGAGAACATCCTATATACTTTATTTAAATTGTTTCTTTCTACTAGAATGTAAGCTGATACACAGCAATAGGTATACAACAAAATATGTGTTAAAAGAATGGATAAATAACTGGGGTTTTTTCCTAAGCACTGTGCCAGGTGGTTTACACACATCTCGTTTAATGCTCAAAACAATTCTGACATATAGCTACTATTATCTACATTATATAGATGGGGAAACTGAATAGTAGAGAAACCAAATAACATCCCCAAATTCACTCAGCTAGCAAAACCTGGGCTAACATCATGGTTCATGTTCTTCAAGCCTCTTCACTCGCCCTTGAACTGAAAGGCTGAAGGTGAAGGTTGTCCTCACAAACAGGGTGACACACAATGCATGGCCAAATGAAGCACATTTCTAGAGTGGTATATGAGTCTGTGGACCATGAATACAGCGCTCCACAGCTCAGCAGAAAGGGAATCAGATGTCTCTCTCCCAGTTCTCACTGCTACACTACATAAACTCTAAATATCTGTCAAACATCTACAATGACATAAATATATATGAACTGCCTCTGAAGTATACCACTTTATAGTGTTATGTGTATACTTTATAGTTGCTTCCTTAATAAATAAGTGCAAGAAAAATACATCAAATATACACGTTTCCATATGTAACAACACGCAGCCCTGTTTGGGTATATATTCTTCCATACTCATACATTATCTGTGCTTCAGTTGGCACTTAATGGGGTCTTGCTCCCTGTTGAAGGAAAGATATCACAGACCTTTCCTAAGGTAGGAATGACCTTTTTGTCTGACCTGATTATAGATATTCTCTTGCCAACAATGTCTAAAGTTGTCTCAGGCAGGAAGTGTTGGGAGAGGGGGGCAAGGGAGGAAATTCCTTTCCACACTTGGCTGTACAACACCCTTGGGTCACACTGGGTCAAGAAAGTGAGCGTATGACATTCCTGACCCCCTTTCATCTCAGAGACCCAGTAATGATGGCACCAAGGAATACAAGATAGGCATTCGTTCACACATTCAACCATATATTGAGTGCCTACTGTGTGCTCAGCTGTGTGCTAGGCGCAATGAGGGTTACATTGCAGTGTAAGAACCATGATCTACAATATGTCTTCATGCAGTATGCTGTCAGAATAAGGGTATAATCTAGACTGTTTGCCAATTTAGACAGAAATTAAGTGATAACTTGAATATAATCCAGTAATAAACTGCACACTTCAGGTCATCAGAAAAGAATAACATAACAGCTGCCTACAATTTTGGGGGAAGTTTTCATGGTGAAGATTTGGCTCAAAAGACAGGAAAGTGTGTGGATTTGCAAAGTGGAGGAATCAAGTTATTTCAAGAGAAGAAATAGTGTAAGTTAGAGAAGTAAGTATTAGCATAATTTGATCAGAAGAGAGAAATCCCCTTGCCTGCTGATGGAGAGATTGTAGGGATATTTGAATATTTGCATAAGGAGCTCCCACTGTTATGCATTAATCTAGAAAAATATGGGAATTTGGTCCCTAATAGAGGCAAAGACTCATTATCCTTCACCATTAGGGGAAATTCTAAAATGTGTTTCTAAATGTTTCACCCCTAAAAATATTTCCATGGAGATGGCAGCCACAAGAATTAGAACTCACCAATGACATCACATCTGATTCTTATTCATTAATGAGGCATTAATTCATTCTAGAACCTAAAGTGTCCTCACTGTCATAGGCCAACCATGAACATTATAAAAACCAAATAGAGGTTCCCTTGCTGACTGTACCATAGGGATTCCTGTGGCAAATTTTGGGGACAGTCAAACCAAAGCAGCAACATCCCAAATTACTGCCAAGGGGTGTCATGATTTGAAGCTGACTCTGAGTTTTAAAACCTGACTTCTGAAAAATGGAACCAATTATAGATTTTCCTTCCTATCGCGGGTTATGAGGAGACAACAAAATAATGGGAATAGAGTGAAAGTAAAAAGAACAAGAACAAATAGTTATAACTACTTTGCTATGTCCCAGATACTACGCTAAGCTGCTGCATATTTATTTTACCAAATAAAATTAATATTTTACTTGATCTTCAGTTCCCCTTGTGCTAACCGTGCATAGGATGGGATGCTATGGTTCATTTGTATTTTTTGGTTAAAGGAGGCTTTCCTGATGGTTAAAAACATAAAATATTTTCTCCCATCTTTCTGTTTAGTACATATAAGAAAAAAAATATTTCCTTTGACAGTGGTGGATCACAAACGTCCCCTAGGTCTTTCTCAGTCCTGAAATGTGGAAGATTTGGGAAGTTAAGGAGCACTTTCACTGATGTGGGGAAAATTCTGGAGTTTGATTTTTTTATCCCATTGCAGTTGTGGCTGTGGTTTCTAAAGGTTCACCTCACCCCTGAAAGAATAAAAAGAAGTAGACGGGAATGCATGAAGATTACGTACAGGCGCTCAACTTTAGAAAGAAAGGTGGCTCACGGCCTTAGGTCTGGTTGTCTAGAAAGGGATTCCAGTGCCCATGGCGTACTGCAGGCGTGGGAGGATGCTCTTAAGATGGGGGATGAGAGAGGCAGGACGGGGCAAGGAAGGAGGGCAGTGCAGGCTTAGCCTCAGCCTAACCCCATGGGGAGCCCTGGAGTGTGACCTGAAACACAGAGGTAATCCCACCAGGGGAATGGCCTCTTTACTCATTGTCTGTCAGTCATTGGCTGTCATCTGTCCCCAGGGTTGGGGAAGGTCATTTACATTCCCCAAGGCAAGGTGTTTTCAATTCTGGCAAGGGCAATTTTCCAGAGAAGGGAGCAGCAGTGAACCTTTAGCAGCCGACATCCACAGCAGCTGGGGGATGAGCACAGCAGGCTGGGGAGGGCAGTCTGAGTCGGGATGCATAGCATACACGTATTATTTCCTAACAGTAGTATGCGAAGTACTTGATGAGAACTAGGGGAGACTCCATGGAAACAGTAACTCAAAATGGAGTCTTGAAGGATAACTATACATTCAATAGGCTGAGAGCTATTTGGAAAGCTTCTTCCTTGTTCTTCTGATATTAGATGCTCAACACTACAAATATTACACACGAAATGCTGTTATTTCCAATTCCTCCTGTGGCAGTGGCTAGTTGCCCATTTCCATTTTTTTTCTCCTTTTCCATAGAACAGAGTTGTAACCAGGAGGTGGCTGCCAAGCCACAGGCCACATTCCTCGCCGTTCTTGCAGCTGAGTCAGGCTACATGATGAATTTTCACCAATGAGAAAGAAGTGGCTGGAAGTAAATGTGCCTCTTTCATGCTGTCTGTCATTTCCATCAACTGCCCTACGAAATGACAGCCATAAAGTTGAGGGAGCCTGGTTCCCTGTTCCATGTTCAGAAGGACCATCTGCTAATTGAACCTTAGACATGAGCCATTATACATGCATTCTATTGAATCAAAGCAACTATTCGGCACAGCGATATCTTAACTAGTAGTCCTCATCACTAAGAGATTAACAAACATCCTTTTGCCAGGTGAGACTAGAAAACAGCCTCTCCTCTGATGCAACACGTATTTGTTTTCTAGTAGTATCTTGGATTTTGCTCACTTTCTGTGTATTTAACAGAGTTTTACCATGGTCTGGTCACTTCCTTGTATCAGGACACATTTTGGGTTGTAAAACAAATTTGTTTCCCACTTACGGTTGTTCAGAATTTGCACTGGAGAGAGTGACTTCATCTGTGGTGTGTTAAGGGGGCTTCACTTTCTCTGACACCCTATAAATTCCTGTGGCCAGCATTGGGATTAGCGTGGTGTGCCTCTATTTGTGAAGCCTTATGGTGCTCTGTGATATCAAGACAGTGGCTTCTACAATACATTCTGATTCTAAGCTATGTTGAATACGGAGAGGACGTTGAGGTATTGGCATGGGGAAGGAGGAAGCTATCCTTTAGCATTTGGGCAAGAAACATTATTTCCCATTTGTGGATCCCATGAAAGATGCATGCCCATTTAGAGATATGTGTTAGGTCCATGGTATTTCTGGAGAAAGGAGTAGCTCAGGGATTTGACTGTTTATCAATTTCACACTCAAATGTTGCAGTGACTATGTTGACATGCAGTAAATACTATCCTTCAGTCAGACTTGATACAAAGTTTTAAAGTTCCTTTCAAATTAAAAGCGGTTTCAGCACTACTGTCAGAGAAAGGAATGTGACAAACAAGGTTGCCTTCAAAGGTGGGTGCAAGCTAAGAAAATGGGCATGCATGAAATCGTAAGAAATACCTTAGGATGACAAATCTTGTATATTTACAAAGCTTGTGAGTAATTAAATGATAATGTCAACATATCCATAAATATTAGATTTAAACAATAGAATAGACTACACCCAGAACAGCATTCAGACAAATGCTGACTCTGTAAAAACAATATTGAATGTAGATGACATCTATTTTCCAGGTTTAGTTCAGATAGAAATGAAGTCAGAACATATTACGGAACATAATATGACTTCATATTTTATATAGAGTCTTCATGTGAATTTAATATTTTATCCAGAAAGAAATAGACATGGAGGAAGGTAATAAATCAAAGAAACCAGGCCAATCTATACAGCAGGAGTATGAGATATACACATGGAACCTCAGACCAATGGGTCTCTAATAACACTTATTATAAATATTTCGATTGGGTTCTAAGTTCATCAATAAAATACATTACTATTACCAAATATGGGTTTGGGGGGAAAAAAATCCTACATCTTTTTGTCTTCCTGGTTAGAAAGTCTCAGAAAGACTAATTAGAGTGACTTCTTTTGAAGTTCTGGAAAAGAATTCTTTAACTGGAAGCAGATACTGTCTTTTCTCTGTCTCATGAAGGATGGATGTTTTTATAACAATTTGCACTTCATAAAATACTGGCGTTTTGTCACAGTTTAACTTAACCATGATTCACTAAAAACAGGTAACTTATCCCTCTAGCCTCCACCCCTGCTTGTCACATAACTCTTCCTTCCAACCTGCTTAGCTTTGAAAAACATGTTTCCTAACACACAGCTTGACTTCATAAAAGTACCCATTACCTGGGTAATCCATGGTGTCTGAGAAATGTCCTCTGACCGCTTTCTGACCCACTGACACAGCTGTCGGTTTTATCATTTTCCTTCCTACAATGCCCTGGATAGCATTTCAAATACATAGAGTCATGACCTCTATTGTTTGCCAGATGGGCTGTGAAATGTATGTTAATGTTCATAATAGGATTATTAAACAAGGTTGTTTATTGTCTGAAAAATAATATGAGTATTATCCTCTGTTTTTTTTTCCCCCCAATGGGTTTTCCCTTTAACAGGTATTAGGAAGTCTAATTTTGATTAAGTAAAGATCGGCTTTCAGCTTTACAAATGATAGTTCATTTAGGCACATACTTTAGTGGTATTAAGGGTGGAAAACAAGAAGAATTAGCCAGGTAGAGTACAAAGAACATTTTATAATATAGAACCACGCATGGCAACTTGCAGCACGTACATATTTCATGCTAGAACTGAGTACAGTGATTCAACTTCATTCAAATATGGGACAAAGGACTATATGCATGCCATGAAAATGACACTTAAAAATAGAGAATACAGGGTGTAACTATAGTGCCACTGTCCTTTGAACCTTTTGCTTTTTGCTTTGTATGTACCCATTCAGGGGAGATCTTATCTCTTTCCTTAGTCTGGGTCCTCACCAAAAACACGTTCAGTTTAGGATTGCGGTTCAAGTAGCTTATTTGGGAGGGGGTCCCAGGCTGCACAGTGAAGAAGTGGGGATGTGAGATGGGTAAGAACGAATGCCAATAAGAGAGTGTTACGGAGTGGGACACTGCTGCAGGCAACTGGGGCTCAGCCCCAATGGGGATAACGTGAGAGGCTCTGTGAAACATGCCTCCAATGAGGAGCAAGGAAAGAAAGGTATTTATTCCCCAATAACTTTCCCTCATTGGTTGAGGGCCACTCCTGGGGCCTTACCTCCACACGTGCAAGCCAAACATGCCCAAGCTATCAGACAGAGCTACCGTATCATGTAGACATGCGGGAAAACATAAGCATGCCCAGGAACTCTTGGCTGTGAACTCCAGTATAGGTCGAAGGGATGTGGGCAGGGAACCCACAGACTCTGCCAAATATGCCATGGGCAACGTGTCCCTGTGAATGTGGCTACATCTTTGCTGTTGTCGGGTGGAACCAGGGCTTGGGATCTGAGAGAACCCAGGTTGAATGTCGCTCTACCGATCATTTACAGCAAACGATTTTTGTATGTTTGAAGCTTTGGGCCATACTTTATCTGTTTGACCTCTTGGGGGATGAAGACTGGAGATTCATTTCTCCTAGAAAGCATATATGAGAGAATTACCACAATGATTAAATCAGATAATGAATGCATAAAAAACACCTAGAATAATGCCTGGCTTATAATAAACACACCACAGGTTTTATGGCCCTGTCTCTATTATCCTACTTCTGTTTCTGTGCCTCCTTTCCTTTATCAGTAGCATTGTTGATATATAATTGACAGTGCACCCAGTTGGGAGCAAGGGGTGTGTGCCAGGGTTCCCCAAGACACTCTCAATTTGATGATTCACTAGGGAGATCCACAGAACTCAGAAAAGCTGTTATTTTCATGGCTATGGCTTATTATGGAGAAATACAGATTAAAATCAGCAAAGGAAAAAGGCACACAGGTGCAGTCCAGAAGAAACCAGGCACAAGCTTCCAGTTGAACTCCTCCAATAGGGTCCTATGGACAGCGCTTAATTCTCCCAGCAAACCAGGGAAGCTCACCCAAGCTTTGGTGTCCACGGTTTTTATTGGGGAGGGGGGGTCAATCACGTAGGCATGGAGTCCACTTTAGCTACTCCAATCTCCAGCCCCAAGAGGTCATACTGCATCAGTTATCAAAGCTCCAGGCATACAAAACCCATTCACCATAAGTCACATTGTTAGCATAAACTCTCTGTAGTGGTCCAAAGCCTCATATATACAAAAGACACATTTTTCAGGCAGGACATTTCAGGGACTCAGAGGTTATCTCCCAGGAGCTTGTCAAGGGCCAGTACTAAGACCTTTGGAATACACAGGGTTTGGGCAATCTAGGCCTGGTGAGTTAACCCTTTACTGCACAGATGCCATGTCTGGCTGGCTCCATGCCATGCTCCTTACTCCAGCCCCCATTACTGCAGACCATTCTTCAGAAGCCCAGGAGTCTCTGCAAAAGCCACAAGACAATGCTACTGGGGTCATCTTAAGCCCTGTCTCCAAAATGACCAGAAGTATCTAGCCCATAAACCCCTTATCAAGGCTCAGTACCTCTCACTGCTCCACCCTACTCCACATCAAAAGCAGCCAGTCTGGCCCACCCTGGGATATGAAAGGCCAACAAATTCCATGGGCACACGAATGCTTCTAAGTCTGCTCTGTCCAATGCAGCAGCCACTAGCTACATGTCACTATTGCATATTTTAAATGTCACTACTCTAAATTGAGACATGCTGCAAGTGGAAAATACACACCAGATTTTGAAGACTTACTACAAAAAAAATGTAAGCTATTACTATTTTAATAGAGATTACATGCTGAAATGATAATATTTTAGATAAAATATATAATTAATTTCACTTGTTTCTTTTCCCTTTTCTTAATGTGGCTATAAGGAAATTTTAAATTACGTATGACTCACATTATATTTCTATTGGGCAATGCTCTTCTACATGGAAATATGAAATGTGTGATGAGGCTCTAAATATACTCATCTGTCTTTTGATTGCTTCTTTGGACAATGTGACCATGTAGCATGATTGTTTTATAAACATATCATGTAAAATCACAGATGGAGATCAACAGTTCACAGATAATGACCCTCAAAGTTGTCACCACAAAATAACAGCAATGTTATAGATTGGAGCATAGCTGACCAGTGGATATTTTTAGGCACACATATCAGTTAGCGTGATTCAAATCTTTGACCCAACTATTGTATTCTAAT
>NW_017731439.1:2583486-2584566 GCF_001890085.2 Hipposideros armiger | reverse complement strand
TCCATATTGCATAGAGCTGGAAAATAAACATCCTTCTCTAGTCAGTGGGTCTGGTAAGGGCCTCCTATCTGTGCATATTTCACTAAACACTATCAAATTATTAGTGGAACACAGACTTAGAAATCTGTAGTTACCCTACCTGGTACCATCATTCTCTTTCCCTTAATTGTGTTTGCTAAACATTTTACCAAATTCTTTCACATAACTTCTTGAATATACAGCAGCTTATTAAACATTTTAATGATAGATTATTATCCCCACATTAACCATTAGGAAATGGATTCAGAGGAATTTGGCAACCTGCTCAGGGTCTCAGAGCTGAGAACAGGCTTGAAGGTCAAAAACCTTCTCAGCTGAGCGTTCCCGTGCATCACCCCAAATAGTACAGGGGTGAAAAGAGTAATGGCTTAAAGCCAAGGTGAACTGTGCAGCCTAAAGTGACTCAGAAAGGCCTGGAAATAGACAGAGCAATAAGCCTTTCAGAACTCTTTCCTCCAAAGGGAAAAGAATGAAAGCCTTTGGAAAGATTTGCAATTCCATTTGGGTCTCAGATCTTATGATAAGTTGTAAGGCCACCGCCTTAGGCTGGTGAAGAATGAAACTATTATTTACAAGTCATTTACCAATACATTTCAGCTCTGGAAGTCACATTTCATGTTCATTCCTGAGAACTTCAACCAAGTCTCCAGTCATTTTGGGGAGCTGCAGTGTTGGAACCCGAAGAGAGCATATGCTGAATCAGTCTAGTGTTTCCAGGGATTTAAGGCCATCCACCCCTTGGAATTTTTTTTCACCCTTCACCAACCTGGAGTTCTAAAGCAAACTACTGAGGGAAGTAACGTGATCACAGGCTTTGACCCCTGAAAAGTACAAGGAATTGTTGACTTCTTGTAAACCTAGAGATCATAATTAAATTCCCCACGAATGTACCACACAGTATCTTGGTTTTAGTCGCTCCTGGGCCCACTTTGCTGACTTCAGTTATTTAATCAATTCCCCACTGTACCAGCACATTAGTACTAGTAGGTATTTAGTACTTTAGGTATTTATTGGCATATTATTTGATTGCAACTCAGCACT
>NW_017731439.1:2576456-2580256 GCF_001890085.2 Hipposideros armiger | reverse complement strand
AAAAAATAAATGCAGTAAAAAGAGAAAATGTATTAAAAGATTTATAACCTGCTGCAATAGGCATATAATCTTTCTTTTAATTTTTAAAAAAGATTAATTTGTAAATTAAGATTTATAGCTATGATTCCTTTTCAAGGAGGACTTGTTTTCCAGCTCCTGGGAGTGCAGTAGGCAGATGGCCTTCAGGTCTCACCTTCAGGGGTTGCCTCAGTCACAGAGAACTGCCCTGTCCAAGGTCACAGTCCTTCCTGGGGCAGCCCACCTTCAATGAATGATCAGTATAGGGGTATAAAGGCTGGCCATCTTGACCCAATTTGTTACAACTTGGACAGGCCACTCTAAATTGCGTTCCTATGGGGTTAGCTAAGGCTGTCATTGGGTCTGCACTCCTCTTATATTTTGTCTCCCTGTGATCACTCCAGCTTCCTTTCCCTCCCAATCACAGCGCCGGCTTCCTGAGAAACCCAACCTGCAGTAGGAGCTAAGATGATAAGCACTCAGGAAAGGATCATTTCCTTTAGGTCATTTTCCAGCCAACGTGCAGCCCTTTTTTAAAGTATAGTTGGCATACAATATTATATTAGTTATATTAGTTTCAGGTATACAATATAGTGACTCAACATTTTTATACCTTCCAATGTGATCACCCCACTAACTCTAGTAATCATCGGTCACCTGGCAAACTTATGACAAGAGTATTGACTACATTCCCCTTCACCTTTTTCATCCATCTCCTTACCCCTTCCCTCTGACAATCATCCTTTTGGTCTCTATTTCTATGACTCTGTCTTGTGTTTGTTTGTTTATTTGTTTTGGTTTTTCATATTTCACATATAAGTGAAACCATACAGTATTTGTCTTTCTTTTCTGATTTATTTCACTTAGCATAATACCCTCTAGGGGCATCCATGTTGTCTCAAATGGCAAGATTTCTTTTTTTTCTATTGCCATGTAATATTCCATTGTGTGTGTGTGTGTGTGTGTGTGTGTGTGTGTGTGTGACATCTTCTTTATCATTCATCTATTGATGGACAACTAGGTTGCTTCCATATCTTGGTTACTGTAAATGTCCAGCCCTTTTTAACACTATTCTTAGTGTTAGGACGATCTCAATTTAGATAGTAGGGCCATCTCAATTTACCATTCCATCTTTGGATCACTGTGACAGAGACTGTATGCTCCCTGACAAAACGAAATTCATATCCCTAACACTTTTCAGCCTTTCTCACCTATTCTTTCTCTTGCAGCAATAAAGGACAAATTGAATTTTGCTTTCAAAGCAATACTTCCTGACACCTGTTGTGTAGGGTTTTCAATCTAAACATCTCTACATCCTTTAACTCTTCTTCAGAGGTCAAGTGGTACAAACCTTTCAACATTCTGCATGTTCATTCCTGAACACATTCTCGTTGTTCTAGTTCTTCTAGGATGTGCTGCTCACTAAGATAGAAATTTCTCTCTGTAAGGTATAAGTACAAACATCATCGAGAGAAGTAGGGTGATTGCTCATTTTGTAATAATACTTTTAATATGGACACCTTAAATGGCATAAACTATTTTAGTTAACTACATCAAACATGACATATTGCGTTCATGAAATTTTAAGAGTAAAGGAAAAAATTAATAAATGAGACTTATTAAAATTTAAAACATCTGACAGTGTGCACATGGCTTGTCATGTCTGCATGCACTGGGTTGCAACTCTGTCTTTTTTCTAAATAAACTCTTTTTTGGTGATGAAAATTTTTTTTAAACATCTGTATGTCAAAAGCTTGTCAAAAATGAAAAAACAAACAGTGGAATGGGACAACTTAGGGACAAAAACTAAATTTTACATATATCTTATGTATATTAATAAATTTTATATATACATATATATATATGATAGATATATAAATAGATATCCTATGAAATCATAAGGAAAAGACAGATACCCTAATAGAAATAAGCGCTAAGTACTTGAGCAGATATTTCATAAAGTTTATATCAAAATGATCAATAAACATATGAAAAGAAGCTCAACTTCATTAGTCATCAGGGAAAGGCAAATTAAAACTTCACAATGAGATGGTAGCACTACATACCCACTAGAATAGCTAAAATGAAAAAGACAGAAAATACCATGTGTTTTTGATGATGTTAACCAACTGGAATGCTTATATACTGCTGGTATGGTTCATGGTACAATCATTTGGGAAAGGTGAACATATATGCCTTATTATCTAACAACTCCACTACAAGGTATGTATGTAACAGAAAAAATGCATATGTAAGTTCATCAAAAGACACATAAAAGAATATTTATAGAAGCACCATTCATAATAGCCAAAACATGAAAACAACCCAATACCCAACATAGTAAAATAGATAAATAAATTATATAACAATGCTGTGGAATACTATACAGCAATGAAAATGAACAAACAATTGCTACACAAGACAGCATGCATGATTCTTGTAAGCATAAGTTTGAATGAGAGAAGCCAGATTTTTTACCGTATTTGCCGGCGTATAAGACGACGGGGCATATAAGACGACCCCCTAACATTTCCACTCAAAATACAGAGTTTGTTATATACTCGCCGTATAAGACTACCCCCTCTTCCGCACACCTTCCACACACCANTTTTTTTCCCTGACCTTTCATGTCACCATATCTTTGTTACGTTTTCTCCTTTATGCTCAAAGGTCACAAGAAAGTCTCTGGAATATTTTTGGAGAGGGTCCCTAGCCTTATTCTTAAATCCTTCTTGGTCAGTATGCCATGCTCCGGGTCCTTTTCTCTTTCTCTCTCCCACCACCCATTAGAGTTTACTGTCCTGGATGTCAATGTCTTCCCTAATAACATCCTACATACTAAACTTCATCTCCATGAGGTTGGTGCAAATACTGTACCCATTTTACAGATGAGTAAACTGATACTTAGATCAAGTATCAAGTTGCCTGCCCAAGGTTCTATAGTGAATATATGAGAGAACCAGGATTTAAACCCACAAAATTTGATTTCAGAGCCATAATCACAAGGATTGCTACCAAACCAAGTCTACCAAATGGGGTGTTTTGGAATACTTTAAAAACAAGCACTGAGTGTTTTGATTCTACCTCTAGAAGGCTTTTGGAAAGCTCTCAGGATCCACACCTGTAGAAGGCAGAGGAAAGAAGCGGGATTGGACAGAGGATAAGTTGAGCTACAATGAGACTCTAACAGAGATCTCAGTCTTTGGGGAAACTAAGGAGCTGAGGTGGCCCTTTTACCCCCACTCATTGGATGCAGGGTGCCCTTGGAAGAGGATCTGACCTTGGGGGAGATACCTAAGGACCCTTTTCTGAAACAACCCAGCAGCTAGGGTATAAGTTCTCCATTCCTGAAGGGGAATCTTTGGGGAGCCTCACAGCATTCATCCCAGTGTTGTTCTAAGGTAACCACATCCCAGTAGTTGACCTAGAGAAACTTACCCATTAGGACTACTGACCAGGCTCAACATGATTGAGCCAGATAAACAGAACTTACAGCAAAGCAGAGCATTCCTTTTTTTGGTAGTGAGCTCAGTAGCCATGATTATGAGTGCCTAGGGATGCTGAAGAAAGCCCAGGGAAAAATGTACTACCCACAACCTGACTGTGCCCACTGATGGCCCTCGTAAAACACCTGCTACCAAACATAGTCCAACTATTTAACTAGTCGTGATTTAGCCTCTCCCTAAATTATACCAAAATATTCAAATGAAGAGTAAAATTAAAAATACATACATCCACGAGGCTGGCTGAGTGGCTCGTTGGTTAAGAGTTGGCTTGAAAGC
>NW_017731439.1:2560683-2572176 GCF_001890085.2 Hipposideros armiger | reverse complement strand
GAATGAAGTGGGCGGGCATCGGGAGGCCACTATGGCACGGGGCAAGCACTATGGGCAGTCTATCTGAAGTGTACCTGGCGTATAAGACGATCCCCCACTTGGAGGCATATTTTTCAGGGCCAAAAAATCGTCTTATACGCCGGCAAATACGGTAAGTACATAAGGTAAATTCTAATTATATAAAATTCAAAAACGGGTAATACTAATTTATAGTGTTAGAAGTCAGAGTACACTTTGGAAGGAGGTAGTTCCTGGATGGAAGTACAAGAGGAGTTTCTGGAATGTTAATTATATTGTTTCTTGATCTGGGTGCTGGTTACAATGGTGTGCTCACTTTGTGAAAATTCAGTGAGCTGTATTTTTCTTTATTACTTGTGCACTTTTTTGTAACATTTCAATAGAAAGGATTACTTCAAAATGAACTTGTAAGGTAAACATTTGATATTTTATAGCTGTGAATCTAAGTTCATTTTAGAAAGTGACTGCAATTTTATTATTCCCCATTTGGGTCTCTTTTACATAAATATTGATTTTATCAACAGGAGCTGTTATGGTAACAAGAGTTAAAGCATATAGAGGGCTACTAGTAATAAGAAAAAGTCTTCTATGTTTACTGATTCAGTTACCATTTTCGGTGCTCTTCATTCTTTGGTATAGGTTCAGATTTCTTGGTATAGAATCATTTTCCTTGTCATTGAAAGACTGCCATTTCTTTCAGCGATGGGTCTGCTGTGATGAATTACTTCAGCTCTTACATGTCTGCAAGTGTCTATTTCACCTTCATTTTTGGAAGATGTTTTCACTGGACTTAGTATTCTAGGGTCAACAGGGTTTGATTTTGTTCTGTTTTTTAAGTACTTTTTTAAAGTACTTTTTACAGTACAGTGTTCTACTATCGCCTTCTTGCTTGTATTGCTTCTGTTTAGAAATCTAATGTCATCTTTATCTGTGTTTCTCTGTATAAATTATCTGGTTGTTTTTAAGATTTTCTCTTTATCACTAGATTTTAGCAATTTGATTATCATGTGCTTTGCTGTCATTTTGTTCATCTTGTGCTTTGGAGCTTGTTAACCTTTTTGGATCTGTGGGTTCATAGTTTTCATAAAATTTAACAAATTTAGGCCATTATTTATTCAAATATTTTTCTCTTCTATTCCTCTGTACTTTCCTTTGCAGACTCCAATTACACATATATTAGGCGACTTGAAGCTGTCCTACAGTTCCCTGACATTTTTTGCTTTTCTTAAATGTTTCTGTTTCCTTTCAGATAGTATCTATTGGTGTGTCTTCAGGTTTATTGCTCTTTTCTTCTGAGATGTGTAATCTGTCATTAACCCAATCCAGTGTATTTTTCATCTCACACATCCTGCTTTTGCACGCCTGTAATCATTGATGTGGATGCCTGACATTGTGAATGGTATCTTGTTGGATGCTGGATATTGTTGTATTTCTATAGATACTTTTTGGCTTTAATCTGCAATGCAGTTGAATGTCTTAGAAATAGTTTGATTTTGTCAGGTCTTATTTAAATTTCTTTTTTCCTTTTACTTTAAAATTAAAGTTTATTGGGGTGATGATGGTTAGTAAAGTTATATAGGTTTCAGGTGTACAATTTTGTAATACATCATCTATATATCATATTGTGTGTTCACCACCCAGAGTCAGTTCTCCATCACCATATATTTGATCCCTTTTTCCCTCATCTACCACCCCCTACCTCCTACCCTCTGTATAGTCACTAAACTATTCTCTGTGTCTATGAATTTTTGTTTCTTTGTTTGTTTTCAGTATTTAAATGTCATTAACTGGGACCAGAGCCATGTTTGGTCTACTGCTGTTATTCTCCCACTATTGAAGCAAGATGTTTCTGAATAATTTATCCCCAAACTCAGTGTGGCTAGCAGGAGCTGGCACTATTTCTTGTCCTATATGCATGCCAGGCAACATTCCCTCTAGTCTTTCGGAAAGGTACATTGATCACACATCTCACATACGTGCATTGATCAGTACTGAGTAACACAGGTGAATATTGCTGCACACTCATGGTAATCCCTACACAGATCTCTGGAGTTCTACTTTCATGCAGCTCTCTCCTCTCTGGTGTTCTGTTCTGTGAAATTCTAGTTGCTTTTGGTCTCCCTGGTCTCTCAGCTGTTTCCTCACCTCACAGAGTCTACCATGCTTTGCCCAGGTTCCTCCCAGTGTGCTACGGCCTCAAAACATTCTCAAGGCAGTCAGCTGGGTTGGTAACAGGGTTCACCTTACTGTTGCTCATCTCTCGAAGATCACTCTACTTTGATGCCTGGTGCCCCATGTCTGAAAACTGTTATTTAAGTATTTTATTGATGGGTGTGGGGGTGGAAACAGAGGAGGGCTGTTTCAATTAGAAAGATAAATGTAGTTCCTGTTACTCCATATTGGGAAAAAGCAGAGTCAATATTTTGTGTGAATGGCATTTTTCTGAAAAACAACTCCAGATAATATATATAATGCAGTTTGTTTTAATAAGAAAAGACTCAAAAATGGATACATTTTGGCTAAGAACTTGGGGGCCAAGAGCTATCCTATTTTCATCTACTAAAAACTATGCTGAATAAATACACAAGTGAGTTTTTGAGGATAATTTCATTTATTTGACCTGACAAATTACATGTGAAGTGGACCAGTGAAGCTCACACAGGTCAATGTTCAAATTGGTAACAGTGGTTGTCCCGAGTTATGGAAACTGAAGAACCAGGATAAGGGGTGAGAGCAAAACTTGTATTTCACTGTATAACTTTTTCTTTGTTGGAATTATTTTTACCATGTACTTGTAAAATCTCTTCCAAAGCATAGTTAAAATTTTAAAAAGAGGCAAAACTATACATAAAATATGAACTAATCTCCAAGCTATTTTGTTAAACAAAAAAGGAACAGAACAATATCGATTATGTGTAACCATTTTTGCTAGATACATATTTTAAAAGAAGTATCTATATACACTGATAGATGTATATGCAGGCAAAATTTTTTTTTAATCCAAGAAAGTATAGAAAGAGGCTTTTGTTGGGATTGGGTGGTAGAAGATCCATTTTTCATTGTACTTTGAACTTTTGAATTCTTGGCCATGTGCTTATTTTTTAATAATAAAAAATATTAGAAAAAAGTGGTATCTGTTTTTCTATTGTTTAATAATAGGACACATAAAATATATTTTGCTATAAATACAGTACATGCTAGTTTATTAGCTTATATCTAGAAATCACTGTCTCAGCTGACATTAGCTGATTAATTCCATTCTTAATATGTCTGCTTTTCAGACGCCCAAACATATACAAAAGAATCTTTCTTAGAGGACAAAGTCTCCGGTCTATCAGCAAAAATATACATCGTTCCTAAATGATTATTAATTCTGACCTATGGTAACTTTTCTGTTTTGAGTAAGTGTGGAATAAGTCAGTTTAAGTGAAGGGGCTAAGAATTTCTTCAGTGTGACTTTGTATGTCATTTTCCTTTTGGATTAGTAGCCTAGCAATGTGATTGGCTGTCCATGGGACATACATCCTTTGAGTTTAAAACTTTTCAGTGATTGTTGATTTATTGATAATAACCATTCTGATAGTTGTGAGATGATCTCTCACTGTGGTTTTGATTTGCATTTCCCTGATGATTAGTGGTGTTGAACATTTATTTATATGTCTATTGCCCATGTGTATGTCCTCTGTGGTGGAATGTCTGTTTAGGTCCTCTGCCCATTTTTTAATCTGATTGTTTGTTGTTTTGGTGTTAAATTGTATGAGTTCCTTCTGCATTATAAATATTAACCACTTATCATATGTATCATTGGCAAATATCTTCTCCCATTCAGTAGGTTGTCTTTTTGTTTTGTTGATGGCTTCCTTTGCTGTGCAAAAACTTTTTAGTTTGATGTAGTTCCATTTGTTTTTTTCCTTTCATTTGCCTTGCCTGGGAAGACATATCCAAAAAATAAAAAATAGTTCTAACAGTGATGTCAAACAGTTTACTGTCTATGGCTTCTTCTAGGAGTTTTATGGTTTCAGGTCTTACATTTAAAACTTTAATCATTTTGAGTTTATTTTTATATATGGTATAAGAAAGTGATCTAGTTTCATTTTTTTTTGCATGTATCTCTCTAGTTTCCCCAACACCATTTACTAAAGAGCTTTTCTTTACTCCATTGTATATTCTTGCCTCCTTTGTCATAGATTAGTTGACCATTTAGGCATTTGTTAGGGTTATTTAGGGTTTATTTCTGGACTCTCTATTTTGTTCCATTGATCAATGTGTCTGTCTTTATGCCAGTACCCTGCTGTTTTGATTACTATAGCCTTGTAGTATAGTTTGATATCAGGTAGTGTGATACCTCTAACAAATGTTGGTGAGGATATAGAGAAAAGGAAATGCTTGTACACTGTTAGTGGGATTGTACATTGGTGCAGCTACTGTGGAAAACAGTTTGGAGGTTTCTCAAAATAATTAAAAATAGAACCACCATAGGACTCAGTAATTCCACTTCTGCATCTTTATCTAAAAAAATTCAAAACGCTAACTCGAAAAGATATATGCACCCCTATGTTCATTGCAGCATTGTTTACCATAGCCCAGACATGGAAGCAACCTAAGTGTCCACTGGTAGATGACTGGATAAAGAGGATGTGGTGCATATATACAGTGGAATATTACTCAGCTATAGAAAATAATGAAATCTTACCATTTGTGACAACATGGATGGACCTGGAGGGTATTATGCTAAGTGTGATAAGTCAGACAGAGAAAGGCAAATACCATATGATTTCACTTACATGTAGGAATCTAATAAACAAAATAGATCAACAAACAAAACAGAAACAAACTCATAGAGAACAAACTGATGGTCACCAGGTGGGAGAGGGTTTGAGATGATGGGTGAAAAAGGTAACAAAGATTAAGAAGTACAAATTGCCAGTTATTAAAATAGTCATAGGGATATAACATACAGCATAGGCAACATAGTCAATAATATTGTAATAACTGTGTATGGCATCTGATGGTACTAGACGTAGCAGGGTGAGCATTTTGTAAGTTACATAAATGTCTAAGCACTATGTTGTACACCTGAACCTAATGTATTTTCAATGTCGATTGTAATTGTAATGAATCAATTTTCAAAAACCCTTCAGTAGAAGTGAAGACTTCTAAGCTCCCTTAGCTCAGTTATTAGGTGTCTAATTCCTGTACATATTTAGGGCTGAAAGGCTTGCACTCAAATATAAAGAACTAAGGTAATGCTTGTAGTTAAAGGGTAGTCTACTGGATCGGGTCAAAATAAATTTTTCACATACAGTGAGCCACAGCTCTTATCACACAATTTGACACTAAATTCTCTCTCCTCTCCATTGCCCTCCAGTTGTTTCATGGATGTGTGCCTTGCCTTCCTCTGCAGCAATCTTATTTTACATTTCTCTAGTGTCTCTTCTTACAATTCTGTATCGAATAGTACACACTGAATAAATGCCATAGACTGTGGCTTCAGGATGAAAATATAAAAGTGTCACCGACAACTTTTATGCAAAAGAAATGTCCCCTGAGAGGCAAAAGCTATTAATATTTCTAGGTATGACTAGTTTGCTCTATTTCAAGAAAATTAAAAGAGAGAAGACATCAATCAATCAATCAATCAGAACAAAAAGAATAAAAGGGGGGAGAAGAGAAAAATAAGGGGATGCCATTTGTGGGGAGGGGTAGTATGTTACTAGCAATTACCTTGGTACCTGAGGCCAACAGTCCAGCCCAGTTGAGAACGTAGCAGTGCAGGCAACCTCCAACAGGATGGAGACCTTCCATGATGCTCTATTACAGGCAGAATTTCTTGAAGGGAGAAAATTAATAAACCTACTGGTGATTATGAAAGCTACCAGGGACCCACCTCATTGTCATTTACCTTTTTCAACCCTATACATTAAAAAGAATTAGGCCAAAAAAGTAAAATGTAAGAAATCGTCACACAGAAGCGCAAAGCCAATACAGGGCTGGGGGACAGCAGTTTACAACTATCATCGCCACAAAAAGCCACCCAAAATCACAAGGATAATATTCACACTTTTATCTTTGGAATAATTGGTCCTTTCCATCGCTTTCCCAGAGGGCCCCCTTCTGCCCTGTGATTATCTGATTAGCTTTCTTGGTAAAAAGTATCAAATAGGGAATATTTTTCTCCTGATTAACTGCTTTGCAGTAAATGTGTTTTCCTGCAGAAAATTGGGGACATCTCCTTTATAGTGAAGTATAAATGCAGAGGCATCTGTAGGTTGGAAGTGTTTAACTCCTGATTCTGCCTGATTTTATGCTCCACACTCCCTGCAAGAGTGAAGTAGACTGTTCCCCCTATTATTATTTTTTTAATTTTTTATCTGAATTTTATTGAAAGTCATTTTTTTCCTTCCACAGCATTTTACCCCAAATTTCTGAATAAAACAGAAAGTAGGTATTCACACATTCACACACACACACACATAAGACTGAGTGATATTTTAATGTTTTCTTTAAATAAGCAAGGATTATACAATGAGTGACCTAGCATTTTCCTACGTTTTCATACTTCCTTACGAACTAGAAAGTAATTGTACAACAGGCGCATAACACGGGAAGATGTCTCTCTAGACCCAGGTCTAGCTCATGTTGACTTCCAGCTGCTGGATGATAGGAACAGTGTGTGTGCAGCTCCAGGGGAAAGAGCTCCTTCTAGGAGTCCATGCAGCTGGACCCTAGTCTGTGGGCAGAAGATGCTCAAAAATATTTCAGGCAAAAAGAGAGAATGAAAAAAATAATGAAGTGGATGCTGGGATGCACCTGTAGACTGGGGAAGAATGTGGTCACCTAGGAGACTGGGTCTGGAACTTCATGTCCAAATGCAGTGACCACCAGCAGAAGTTATCCCTCAGAGGAATAGGGCATAAGGGTAAATTACACAGTGTGGGATTCACAAGATATTTTAATACAAATGAAATGCTGTTAAAATCAACAGCAACGGTGGTCTTTATAGGAAAAAGGAGTGATGCAAAATTAGCCCAAGACATGTCCTTTATCTGACTATAGTGAAAAAAATGTGTCTGTTCCTAACCAAGAATAAACCCCCTGTCTGTCCTCAGGATTTCATCCTATCCTGTTACAGTCTATAGTGTTCCTTTTAACAGCTTTGACTTAACGTAAACAATTAAATGTTTTTAGTATATTCACAGAGCTGTGCAAATATCAGTACAATCCAATTTTAGAACACTGAACACTTCAGAAAAGAACCCCCATACCCATCAGCAATTATTTCCCAGCCTCTGGCAACAACTAATCTACTTTTTGTCTCTATGGATTTGCCTATTCTGGACTTTCATATAAATGGAATCACATAGTATGTGGTGTTTTGTGTCAGGTTTCTTCCATTTAACATAATGTTTTCAAAATTCATCCATGTTGTATATATGAATACATGTATCTCACTCTTTGCTGGTGCATGTGTATGCATAAGTTATGATGATGTATATATGATGTACAATATATATGTGCATTAAATATATTATACCTGATACATGATACATATTTGACACACATAATGGTGACACATACATGTATATATGATGGATGTATATGTATACCAAAAATATATATGTATATGTACATATCCCACTCTTAGCTGACAGGACATATTCTATATGTATATGTGTAAATACATAGATTTACTCTGCCATGCTGTATCATGGTAGGATGACATTTTGAGTATACATGTTTATCTCCTATCACTCCCAAGTCTCCAGGGAAATAACAGTGTACGTATATAATGTAGAACAAATCTAAAACATTAAGGAGAAATGACAAGCATGTGAGTAGAAGCAGTCACTGAAAGGTAATAGATTTCAACAAATTGCTGAAGAAAAAACAAAAGCAAGTTTAAGACAAATTAGAATAAGAGAAACTTAACCAAGGAATCAAAAGACTTGTACACAGAAAATTACAAAACATTGCTTAAAGAAAGTAAAGAAGACAAATAAATGGAAAGGCCCATGTTCATGGATTGAAAGACTTAACATTACTAAGATGTTAATATTATCTGAAGTGAACTACAGATATAATGCAATCCCTATCAAAATCCCAATGCAATTTTTGCAGAAATAAAAATCCATCCTAAAATTCATATAAAATTTCAAGAGTCCCCAAGTAGCCAAATAGTCTTGAAAAGGAATAAAACAGAGTCCTCACACTTTCTGATTTCAAAACTTAATATGAAGCTACAGTAATCAAAACAACGTAGTACTGGCACAAAGACATACATATAGACTGAAGGAATAGAAGAGAGAACTCAGAAATAATATATGGTGACATGATTCTCGCAAAGTTTCCAAGATCATTCAGTGGAGCAAGGACTCGTCAACAATGGGGTTGGGAAAACAGGATATACACAAGCAAAACAATGAAATTGGACTCTTACTTTATATTATATACAAAAATTAACTCAAATCGGATTAAAGGCCTAAATATAAAACCTAAAACTATCAAAGTCTTAGAAGAAAACACAGGGTAAAAAGTTTATGACATTGAATTTGGCAGTGATTTCTTAGATATGACACCAAAAGCACAGCAAAAGTAAAAATTAGATAAACTGGATTGCATCAAAATTTAAAACTTCTGTGCATCAAAGGCATGATCAACAGAGCAAAAAAGCAGTCTACAGAATGGGAGAAAATATTTGCAAATAATGTATCTGATAAGGGGATAATATCCAGAATATACAAGAAACTTTATCACTGAACAAGAAAAAAATCAAATAACTCTATTTCCAAAAGGGCAAAAGACTTGAATAGACATTTTGTCAGAAATGATATACGAATGGCCAAAAAGCATATGAGCTACTCAACATCACTAGTCATCAGAGAAATGCAAATTAAAACCACAATGAGATATCACCTCACACCCATTAGGATAACTAGTATAAGAAAGACAGAGAGAGTGCAAGACAAGGGAGAGAGGGAAGGAGAGAGGGAGGGAGGGAAAAGGAAATGAGAAAAAGTATTGGAAAGAATGTGGAAAAATTAGAAGCCTTGTGCACTGTTGGTGGAAATGTAAAATGATACAATAGAAATAGAAAATAGTATGACAGTTCCTCAAAAAATTTAAAAACTGAAATTAACATATGATCCAGAAAATCTAACTCTGGGTATATAGTCAAAGGAACTGAAAGTAGAGTCTCGAAGAGGTATTTGTACATCCATATTGATAGCAGTATTATTCACAATAGGCAAAATGTAGAAGCAACGCAAGTCTCCATCAACATATGAATGAGTATACAAAATACGATATATTCATACAATGGAATATTATTCAGCCTTAAAAATAAGGAAATTCTGACACATGCAACAATATGGATGAACTTTGAGGAAATTATGTAACTGAAATAAGCCACTCACAAAAAGACAAATACTGTATGTTTCCATGTATATGAGGTATCTGGAGTAATCAAATTCATAGAAACAGAAAGTAGAATGGCAGTTTCTAGGGGCTGAGGGTTTAATGGTTACAGAGTTTTAATTTTTGCAAGATGAAAAGTTGTAGAAATAGGTTGCACAACAATGTGAATGTAATTTGAGCTGTATACTTAGAAATGGTTAAGATGGTAAATTTTACATCATATGTATTTTACCATCATTAATTTTTAAAAAACGGAATGGGAGCAGTTGTACAGAACAGGCTATAACTGGACTGCATAAAATTGTAAGCCAAATTGTCAAGGAAACCCAGATAAACCCCAAATACAGAATCAATATATGAGTCAAAAAAGACAGCAGAGAACACTTAGATCAACAGCTTATAATCATAAACCCTGGTTTTCACTTTTCAACATGAAAAGCAACAGCAGAAATAACAAAGACCAGGACAAAACACAGAAAATCTAATTCTGGAGGATCAGAACAAAGGATAATTTATCAACAGTTGAATTGATATTAATATATAGATAGCCCATCCGTAAGATAACAGAATGCTATGAAGGAGAAACAAAGAACAAGAAAGAATGCTTAGTAATAAAATTATGATGTGATTTTTAAAAATAGAAGCAATAGAAGAACTTGAAGAGAAAGTTGAGAAAATATTAAATAATGTAGAGCAAAATGAAAATACAAGCCATGAGTGAAAAGAAATGAGATATAGAGGTCCAATGGCCAACAAGAGTCCCAAAGAGATAGGAAAGAGAAAATGATAAAACAAAATTTTCAAATAAACAATAGGAAATTGTCCTTGGTTGAAGAAAAACTGAAGAGTAAGAGATCCCAAGACTTGGAAACAACCAAAGTGTCCTTCAGTAGATGACTTGTTAAAGATGATGTGGTATATATACACAATGGAATGCTACTCTGCCATAACAAAAAATGAAATAGTGCCATTTGCGACAACATGGATGGATGTTGAAATTATTATGCTAAGCGAAAGCACATAGAAGTCAAGAACCATATGACTTCACTGATATATGGGATATAAAACTTAAAGCAACAAAGGAACAAGACAAACAAAGAAAGAAACAAAAACTCATAGACACAGACAATAGTTTAGTGGTTACCAGAGGGTAAGGGAGGTAGTAGATGAGGGTAAAGGGGGTCAAATATATGATGTTGGAACGAGAACTGACTGGGTGGCGAACACACAATGTGATATACAGATGATGTATTACACAACTGTACACTTGAAACCTATGTAATTTTACTAACCATTGTCACCCCAATAAATTTTAATAAAAAACGAAAAATGAAAGAGATCTCAGTAAGCCCCCAGGAAAATAGATGAGCAAAAACCCACACCAAAGCCCTCACTTAGATATATCTTCAAGAAATTTCAACATGCCAATAAAAAAAAGAAGATCCTAAAAGCTTCCAAGTAGGAAAAAAACATCTAGATCACCCATAATAGAAATAAACATCCTGAGTAATAATAATAATAATAATGATGATGATGATAAACAACACTGGGGAAATGCTTTCAAGCCCCAAGGCAAAATGACTTTTGATCTGGAATTCTACAGCCGACCTTTTTGTCAATTGAGTGTGAGAGCAGAACAAGGACATTTTAAAGCATGCAAAGACTAAGAAAGTAAATAGCTCCCATGGTCCTTTCTTAGGAAGTTAATTAATTGCCAGAAAACCCGGAAAGAAAATATGGAATATAAGAAACTATGGGACAATCCTGAAGATCTGAGAGGAGAGGTAGCATGATGAAATCTCTAAGACGAAATTAAAACAAATAAACAAAAAAAAAAAAGGAGAAAAAGAGGGAGTGAAAAGAAGGAGAGGAGGGAGGGAAGAAATAAAGAATAAAGACAAAAGAGGGTGGAGGAGTGAGAAGGGAGAAATCCTGTAAAATCGCGATATTTTATATGATTAAAAGCTGGGCCGGCCGAGTGGCGCGTTGGTTAAGAGCTGGCTTGGGATGCCAGAGGGCCCCGGTTCGGATCCCACATATGAGGGCCAGTGACACTGCCCT
>NW_017731439.1:2550534-2560628 GCF_001890085.2 Hipposideros armiger | reverse complement strand
CGCCCAGGAAGAGCGCAATGATGGTGCCAACTTGGGCCAGTGAAGCAACATCCTCCACAACTAGATTGAAGAACAAAACGACAGTAACTTGTCTGTTCTCCTTCACCCAATTCCCCAGCACTGTTCCCATCCCCCCAATTCCCCAATAAAAATGTTTAAAAAAAAAAAAAGCTTACATTAACTTGGAGATGCTATGAAAATGTGTTCTCAAAAATAATAAAGGAATTTAGACACCATAAGAAAAACAAAATACTGAACAATAATTACCAGAATACGAGCATTTACCAAAATTTTTAAGTAGCTGAATTTAATTAACTGAAAGAAATAAAATATATTTCATCTTAATGTTGAATATTCGCCTTAAAGTGACCCAATGTTAATGCAAGTTCTAAGATCCTGAATACGTGGAAATGTGTTTGCTCTCATTCCTGAATTATAGTTTAGTTACAGCAGTCTATATCCAAAAACAGTTTTTCTTAGATCTTTGAGGATATTTTTCTATAGTCTCTTCAAGGTCTCATCCATTTCATGGATTATTTCTGTTTCATCCAGTTAGTTGTCTCATTCATTCAACTATTTTTCAGAAGCCCCACCACCAACTATTTTGTATTTTATTTGTCACTGTTATCTGCAAGTGAGGCTGTTAAACATAGGATTTTGGCTAGGTACACTGCCACTCTCAATAACATAAGGATATAATAAAAAATAAAGTGAACATTGTTTAGGCAGCTACCAGTTCACCCATCTATAAATTACAAAATAATTATAGATGTAGAAATAAAACTTACTGTGCTACATAAAAGTCTTTATGTCAATATACACGCCTGGACCTTTTCTAACAGCTTCAGGATCGATTACCATTCAGTAACTAGTCTCTACCTCGGTGGATTTCAAATACATTATCTCACATAATCCTTAAAATAATTCTGTGAACCATATATTATTATTAACTTACAGATTAAAACAGAGAGTTAGCACAATAAAAGAACTTGTCCAAGGCTATCAGGCTAGGAAATAATAGAATTAAGACCCAAATGCAAGTCACTTGATTCTGATTTCAGCACTATTTCCATGGTATCACCTCCGTCAGTAATACTTCCTGCTATGGGTTAAATTTCCTTCTCACGGTCAACCTTGCAATGGTCAATCTTACATACATGTATATTCAACTGCCATCTCATCCACCTGCCTTAGTTAGCTCAAACCCATTAGCTAAACAACAACATGTTCATCGATTTTATCCAATATGAAGAAAAACAACTGAAAGCTCCATGTATCAAAATGCAGAACAATATCCAATCATAAATAGGACCTAAAGTTATATCCTATGACACACAGAAATGTAGGAAGCGAGCGTTTCATTTTTCCTGACTTTAAGTGTCTTATACAATTCACTCATCATTTTTCATTCATTTATTCAACACATACAGCCAATAAGGTGAATCTGTGAAGAGACACCCTGAATAAATAGAGATTAAACGCCTCACTTTTTAGTACCCAGAAACACCTGAGTACTCAAATTTCATTAACACAACTTTCTTTGAAGCATTTCCATTAACACAAAAACAAATAAAAGGTTCACGAGTATTTAGCCTGGTGTAGCTCATGGGGACTGTTCATTAATGAAGCATATTAGATGCAGTAGAATCCAATCTCAGAGCAGCTGTCTGTGAGTTTTGCTCCAAGATAGCTCTATTGTAGATTCTGACTACAAGATAATTGCAACGAAGTATGGAAGGCAGGGTAAGATCTTAAGGGAGGAAATAATAATAATGGAAGATTGCTAGTAGCCTTGTCTCTTCAGAAAAATAATTAATATTGATTACCACTAAGAACAATAGGAAAAGTGTTAAGCAATTTAAGAGTAATAAATATCTAAGGCAAAAGAAACAGATATATAAATCCCACACGTGAAACAAAATACTCCTCAGTCCTGCTAAAGATAGTACATAAAAAGAAACAAGGAAATATCAAGAAAAGAGAGTAAATGTTACAACTGCAAACAAGTTAGAAAAATGATCCAATATATCAGTTAAAATAGGTGTGAACTAAACAGATACCTGGTTAAATATGAAAGCTAAAAGGCATTTTTACTTTTTGAGATATGCTGAAAACAAAAACAAATTAAAAAAAAAACACAAACTTTCCCTTTCATGCAGTAAGAAAAGAACACTGCCAGAAATGAAAACTACAAAACAGATATATTCCCAAACAGTGCTATTTGGATTCTAAGGCAGAACGTTGGTGAGGGGGACACAGAACCCCACAGAAGCTGATCAGGAAACAGGTTTCTTGCTTAATAAGGCAAAATACTGAAAGGCCTGTTTAGTGATTCTTTGTTAGTAATGAAATTGAAGTCTGTGGACCGGGCATGGGAAAAGACAGATAATGTCCCTCAAGAGACCCAACCTGAAACCAAAGAACAGCAGGAGAGTGCAGTTGAAGAAGAAATACACATGCCATTTCTAATTGTGTATGACCCAACCATGGGAGCCTAGGGAGATTCTGGAGGTGAAAGCCCAGAAGGAGAAGATAAAGTCATCTCCAGGTTACAGCACCAGGAGTGTGACTAAATGGGCACTGCTGGGAGCTACAAAGAAACTGAGAGAAATGTGTTCCCCAGTAAAAGATTAAAAAATAAAAGATTCAGTGAGGAAATGTTCAATAAAGGAAATCCAAAGAAATTTGAGGCTGCTCCACCTTCCTGCCCATCCTCAAAACACGCCTGAAAATAGCCTCACTCTTCCAAAAAGAGGTAATAATGAGAAAAAAAAAAACCCCTATGGATTTAGGAATAAAAACTTCAAAGCAAAAAGAGGAAAGGAAATATACGAAACAGACAGATGGAGCCCACACGGCCAAAGAGAAACTATTTAAGAAATTACACAAACCAATCCCCATACTTAAGCAGATAATAAACATGATTTTAAAAAAATTTTAAGGGCACAAAATATAGATGCAAGTATTCAAATAACAGGAGGAAGAAGCAAATATTGCAAAAAGAGGATTAAAGAGAAAAGAAATAGAAGACAATGGAACTACTCTCCAGCTTATACAACTGTGAAAAAATATTTGTTTAATTAAATTCTTTGGCAATTATCCTAAGGGCATACAGCAAATGAAGAAACCTTCATTCAAGAAAATCTACTAACTCTTGGTAAGAACAGTGAGAATTTGTGTCACTTGAGCATGACCTGCTACCTCCCGACCCTACCACCCCAGTTCAATGTGACAAGCTCCACCTCAGTTCAATGTGACAAGCTCCACCTCAGTTCAATGTGACAAGCTCCACTCCAGCTCACAGGCAAAGGCTTTGGTATCTCTCCATTAGGGCCAGCCCTTCAGTATTTCCCATCCCCTCCCAATTTCCCATTGCAGAGACAGGTGAACTCAGCCAAGAAGTCAGGGGCTCCCCTCCTCCACCCCACCACCAGTCATAGGACAGAAGCTCTCTGCACAGGGCAGAGCAGGCTGAGAACAGTGGGGCTCCAATCACTCCCATGCCAGTTCACTTGCAGCACGGACGCTCCAGGCCAGGAAAACCAAGCTGAGAAGACCGGAGGTGACACTTCTACCTAGTGTCCTGCTTATAAATCAGGAATGTCACTCCAACAAAAAACACCATCCCCACTGCCTGCTTTGGACCAGAGACTCAGATTTTGCCCAGGAGAGAGGCAGGCCATAAGAATAGAGAGGTTCTAAGCTCTCTGCAAAGAACCTGACTTTATCTGAAACAGAGTGTGGGGAAGTTCAAGCCTAAGGGAACTCTCAAAATCAGTGGAGATACCAGTAGTAAACAATTAAGAGAAGGCTGACAGCTCTGTAAGAGCACCAAACTAAACGGTATATCACCTCAGTTGCCAGAGAGAACCAGGGAAAGAAACAGCTAAGAAGAGACCTCTGGGGTTGGAACAAACCTCAAAAACTGGCCTAAAACCTTCCCTTGAACAGGGGGCCAAAATTAATTGGATGAGGCTGTAATACACAGTTATGTCCCAGGGCATGGTCAAAAGCAATATAGGATCCCTCTGCAATTAGAGGAGCCTAACAGCTGGGCTTGATAGCACTAGAGGCAGATAGTTTAACAGAGATCAGCAAGAGACACAGTTGAAAACAGCCCTGCTAAAACCAGCTGTCATTAGATGACTGTGTACATGCCCAAGACTGTACCCAAAGCAGCAACCTCAGATGCTTCACACTGGGAGTGGGAGGAGTAGACGTCACTAAAATAGTCCAGACCACATCACTAAGCAAATAAGCAAGCAACAAGCTCTGGAGGGGGGGATCAATATCTAAAACGCAGTTTTTAACAAAAAATTATGAAACATGCAAAGAAATAGGAAAGTTTCCTTGTATTTGCCCCATGCATGGCGAAGGGGGGGGGACTAAGCAGGCAACAGAAACTGCACGGAAAAGGTCACCGATGGCTGAACAGTCACTATCAATGGTTTTTAAGAGAAACATAAACAGATTACAATGTTGAAAATCATACTTGAGACAAGAAAAGTACCATAATTTTAAGAAAAAATCAAAATTTAAAAAAATTATGGATGTACGGGACAGTGTGATGAAATTGCACAAAATGAGAAAAAGATTACAAAATAATAGAAGTAGAAAGACAGACAAGAGGTCTATCACACACACATAATTGAATTATCTGAATCGGAAAATATCAAACAAAAAATAGACAGAGATGTAATAGAAGAAAACTTGCCTAAAATAAAGTAGATGTGAATCTTCCACTGAAAAAAAGATGTGTCATGTTTCAGGAAAAATTGATATAAGCAACACCAGTCACACCTGGTATAGTTACTGAACTTCAAGGAAAATGAAATGATCGTAAGGATATCTACATTCTCTAAATGGAGGGAGAGAAAAATACAGTTTAACAATAAATGATCATAAACCCCTTCAATTAAAATTTTTCAAAGTAATTTCCAAATAACATTAGGATAAAGAAGAACTCATAACTGAATTTCTAGGTATTGATATAAGGATAGACAGATCAATGAAATGGAATTGAGATTCCAGAAATAAACCCATACATTTATGGTAAATTGATTTTCTACAAGGATGTCAAGGCCATTCAATGGGGGAAACGATATTCTCTTCAACAAATAGAGCTAGGACAACTATTGGGTTGTTGGAAAAGTCATGATGTATTTTTTCTACATTTTTCATTGCAAAAATGCGTCATGACTTTTCCAAAAACCCAATAGATGCCCAAATGCAAAAGAATGAAGTCTTTATTTTACATAACATATAAAAGTTAAGTAAAATTGTATCAAAGACCTATACATAAAAGCTAAAATTCTGAAACTCTTAGAAGAAAACATAGGGTCAATCTTCAAGATTTTGGATTTAGCAATGGTTTCTTAGATAGGACACCAAAAGCACAGGCAAAGAAACAAAACAATAAGTTGGACTTTGTTAAAACTACAAACTTTTGTGCATCAAAAGGCACTATCAAGAAAGTAAAAAGACTAAATGAGAGAAAACATTTTAAAACAATATATCTGATAAGGGTTTAGTATCCAAAGAATATTAAGGACTCTTACAACTGAACAATAATACAAAACATCAAAGAACCTAATTTTAAATACGGGCAAAGGACTTCAGTAGACATTTTTCCAAAGAACATAATACAAATGGCCAATAAGCTCATGAAAAGATGCTCAACATGGTTAGTAATGAGGAAAATGCAAATTGAACCCACAATGAAACATCACTTCACACACATGAAGATGGCCAGAATCAAAAAGACAGACAATAACAAGTGTTGGTGAGGACGTGGGGAATTTGGAACCCTCATGCATTTGTGGGTGGGAATGTAAAATGGTGTACCTACTGTGAAAACAGTTTGATGGTTCCTGTGAAAACAGTGTGATGGTTCCTCAATAAATTAAACACAGAATTATCATGTGACTCAGCAATCCTATTTCAAAAGAATTAAAAACAGATGTTCAAACAAAAACTTGTACATGAATATTAATAGCAGCACTATTCACAATAGCCAAAAGGTGGAAACAACCCAAATGTCCATCAACTGATGAGTGGATAAACAAAATGTAATATTCATACAATGGGCTATTATTCACCTATAAAAGGGAATGCAGTTGAGACACATGCTACAACATGGATATGTCTTAAAAACATTCTGCTAAGTAAAAGAAGCCAGACACAAAAGGCCACATATTATATAATTCCATATTTATATGAAACATCCAGAATTAAGGGCTATCCATTGAGGTCAGAAGGAAAGTGAGAGAAGTCTGGGCAAGTTTCTTTGTTGCATTTTCTTTGTCTACAAAATAAGACATTTGGAGTAGTTTGTACAAAAGGTCACTTGCAGGACTAGCATTTGTCATCATTCTGTAAATTAGCATCACAGTTATTAACAACAAGTCTTTTTTTCTTTCTTTCTTTTAAGAAAATAAGGTTGCCTCACATGGGAGTTCCATTTTATGTTCTCAACCTCAAAGAAACATTGGAAATGTGGGCAGACTGGAAATATGAATCTCATCCATTGTTAGGTAATCACTAGGCAGAGTAGTTGGTAATTTTTCTCATATGGTTTCCTCTCCTCCCTCATGCAAGTGCTTCAGTCTCTCTCTCTCTCTCTCTCTCTCTCTCTCTCTCTCTCTCTCTCTCTCTCTCTCTCGCTTGCTCTCTCTCTTATTTATTTTAAATATTTATTTATTTTAAATCTAGGCTCTACGCAATGTATCACCACTATATAATACCTAATTTGAAGGGGGGTGGTAGATGAGGGTAAAGGGGATCAAATATATGGTGATGGAAGGAGAACTGACTCGGTGGTGAACACACAATGTGATATATAGATGATGTATTGCACAATTGTACGCATGAAACCTACATTTGTAACTTTACTAACAATTGTCACCCTGATAAACTTTAATTAAAAAAAAGAACCTTAGTTATTATATAAGAAACTTGTCTTCTTTCTTTTAATACTTTCCTTATTCTCCAACTGCTTGAATATAAAGGGAATATGAGTTCTGACTTCTGACTTGAATGGTGAAAAAAAATCACTGTTTTCTGATTTATGTATTGACAGCACAGAAATGCACAGGGAGACTAATAAGGTAACACATTTTAGCTAAATCAGAAAATCCCTTTTCACCAATCCCACTTTCATGAGGTTTCTCCCCAAGGAGATCTTTTAATCTTACAAACTACCTAGCTAAAGATAGTTCTGGATTTAGGCAAGAAAAGCCATGTGCCTCTATTCATCCCCGGATGATCAAAATCTCAACCAAAATGCTGGCTTGAGTCAAACACAGAATGTTCACTTTTGCTGCCTCCCGGGAAAATGACCTAGTTTGTATTTGTGATGACGCTGTGGAAAGAGCTTGTGGCTTCCCCACTTTTACTTTTCAAAGGCTCGCTAACACTCACCAAGCTCCACAATAGCTCTCAGTTCCAACCCGTTAGTTCTGAGACTTTACAAAGCCACACGCGGCAGACAGGAAACAACAGTCCAAGCCCCCTCTTTGCTCTGCGGACTACATAAAATAAAATAGAATCATCTCAGAGGGTACAAAAACCACATGAACTCAGACTGCTCAAATGATCCAGTGCATCCCAGACGACCTGAAGCCAACAACCATCATGCAACACTGGGTATTTATAAGGCACTGTCAGGAAAAAGCGACCTGGAGCTCATGAAAGCCTGAGCACCACTGCAGGCCCCAGCCCCTCGTACTGCTCCACCATGTTCTCCTGCCATTGTTTTGGGCTGAATGCACACAGCTCCTGGAGCTTTTCATCGGCTCTTAAATCCACTGCTGTTCAAGCATGAAATATCTTTGGGTTCCATTTAAAAAAAAAATAAATGTGCTAACAAGCTGTTAAACCACATTTTACAACAAACGCATCAAACTGATGACTTAGCTTCAAAAATATGAACTAACCGGAATAATAAAGGCTTTGTAGAACTTGGATAAATGAAGTGATTACCTCACAGTGAGGAAAATCTGTAGGGCACATCCATGTAATCAAAAAAATAAGTTCCTGGTCCTCAGAGGAGAATTCCAAACGCTCTGCCTTGCTTCCCAACAGCCCTGAGCCCAAAGGGTTTGGACAGGAGGAAAAACAACACAGGTACAAAAAAAGCAGCAGGCATGGGTGGGAGAAAGAAAGAAATTCAGTCAGGTCTTTGATTAACAAGACTTCTTGCTGGACTTAAGTACAAACAGCTGCCTGGACTCCAACAGCCAAGCCTAAATCTAAACACTCCACTGTTTACATAACCCAAACTTAATCAAGCGACCATATAATCCCCCAATTTAAAGGATTCCTAAGAGTTTCAATGTAATGTTGGTTTTCTCACAAGCCATTCTGTCAACAAGCTGTTTAAAAATGCCAGCTACCCCAGCTCTATCTCCACTCTTGCAGCATCTCCTGCACAGTCATAACTGCAGGGCTGTTCAGGGGAGAATACTTACCATGATCTGGGATTATAAACCATTTCCTGTTATTCTTCTGTTGGCATAGTGCACAGTATTCATTAAATAAATGCAGAATCCAAACTGTATTTTTTTAAGTTGGGATTTCATATGATTTTATATTCCAGCAACATTGTTACTGATAAGAAATAAAGAAAATTTCTTAATTCTTCTGTAGTATTAAATATCGTCGATGATGTGCTCAGAGATATTAGATACATGAAGGTAATTTTCATGAGGAAGAGTATGAGAACAAAGACCTTACCAGGAGAAGGATACTCAGGAAAAGGGAAAATGCTCATGAATGTTAAATTGAAGCTAAAAAGTCAAATGCCAACAGAGGTCAGTGATATAACATAAATGAGAGAAGCCAGCTGGTCCCTGGTGCAGCAGAATGGCGGGGGACTGTGGCAAACTAGAGTTCATGTAAACCCCTTAAGATGGTATATATGGTATATGCTACATAGCTCTAACCCATTTTTTAAAAATAACACTTTTACTGAGATATAATTCATATGCTATGTAATTCACACATTTCTAGTATGAAAGCCAATGCTTTTTAGTATATTCACAGATATATGCAACTGTTACCATAATCACTTTTAGAACATTTTCATTTTCCCAAAGAAACCCTGTACTCTCCAACACCCGTAGCCCTGGACAAACACTAACCTACTTTCTGTCTCTATAGATTTTTCTATTCTGGACATTTCATATAAAAGGGATCATATAATATGTGGTCTTTTGTTGGTTTCTTTCCCTTGGCATATTGTTTTGAAGAACTCCAGTTTCGCCACAAATGAGGGCCCAGTGTGGCCAGATCTTCCAAACTTTAAGTTAGAAATCTGGATTCTTACAGAAAACTGTCCGATGTCTAAATATTGACCACTCATTCAAATTAAATGCAAGCTGTGCAGGTTTCCCCATAGTGCAGGCCAAACAATCATGTCTGCATGCCAGATTCACACATGGGCCACTGTTTTGTATCCTCTGGGGTTCTTGGAACAGAAGGAGGGAAAAAGAATGAGGCAAGATTAAAGGATGCAATAGGGAAAGGCAGGTCAAATACATGGTGATGGAAGGAGAACTGACTCTGGGTGGTGAACACACAATGCAACATACAGATGATGTATTAGAAATGTACACTTGAAACCTATATAATTTTACTAACCAGCATCACTCCAGTAAATGTAATAAAATTAAAAAAAAATTTTTTATAAAGAAAGCAATAAAGGGTCAAACTCACACAGGCAAGGAATGAAGACAGGAAGGTCTAGAAAGAAGAAATCAGAGACTTCTCATAGAGCAGAGAGAGTGCATAGGAATCTGGTCAGCAGCCCAGGAAAAGCTCAACAAATTCCTCAACCTCCCATAGTCTCAACCCAGACTCCTCTGGCTCTGTCCAGAGAGCAAGCCATCTGGGATGTCAGAGAGAGTGACCTTACTTTGTCACACTGATAGGCCCTGAAAGAACTAACTCAGATTGTCTCTAGAGAGAATTGAGGGTGCACCTTTAGCAGGAAAATTAAAATATTCATTTGCATTTCCAATCTTCATATCTTCCCTTTCCCTTCCTCTCCCCCCACATGCACCATTCATTCATACACACACACACACACACACACA
>NW_017731439.1:2546873-2548129 GCF_001890085.2 Hipposideros armiger | reverse complement strand
ATATAGATATATAGATATATATATATGGAGGGGGGGGAAGAGAGAGAGATCTGTAAGGGTATATCAAAATTATGATTGGAGTGAATGACCAGTTAAAGTTGAAAAAGTAGCAAAGTTATAAAATAAAAATATTACCATTCAAATTAGAAAATCAATGGAGGACACATTGACTGAATAGAAAATAAATTAACTAAAAGATAAGTCTAAAAAAAATCACAAAGAATGCAGTACAGAGGTAAATAGTCAGAAAACGAACAGAACTGCTAGGACACAGGGAAACTAGAATGAGAAACTCTAACATACATGTGCATTTGATCCAAGCTCCAGAAAAAAGACATGATATAAAGAGAAAGAGCAAATATTCAAAAAATAAAACCTGATACATTTCCAGAATAAATGAAAGACACATATCCTCAGATTCATGAAGCTAATAGTACCCTAAGAAAGAAAATTAAATGAAATACACACCAGATCTATCGTAGTTAAATTGCAGGTCACTAAAATTAAAGACCTTAAAAGAAACTGGAGGTGGGCGGGGTATACTGGGAGCAGGAAAGAGAGGTCATTTACAAAGAAACAATTAGACTCCATCCTGGTTTCTCAGCAGCAACAACGGAAACACAAAGTTAAAGGCTTTTCTCTTCAAACTGGTGAGACAAAATATCTGCCAACTTAGAACTGCTTTCAAATAAGCATTGTTTCAAAAATGCCTCTACACAAAGCAGCAGCCATAGGGAGTCACCTGACTCACACTGGACTTTGCAAGGCAAAGAATAAACTTTTTCTGTGTATTACGCATTTGAAATTTGCAGGGTTTTTCTTCCTGTGGCATAGCTTAACCTATCTTAATCGATACATAAAACATTTACCACCAACAGATCTTCTATCCTGGGGAAGTCAGAGAATAAACCCAGAAGAAGAGACTGTAAAAAAATACTAGGAAAACCAATTAAGTATGTTCTTTTTCATAAATAGGAGGCAATACTTAAAGAGGAAGAGGAGGGAAACAAACTAGTGGTGGTGAAAATTGTCTATAAGATATCAAAGTATACTGTAAAGCTATGAACAATGGTAATAGTTGGGAACAGAGGCAATAATCAATAGAGGAGTGAATATTGAAATGTGTTGGGTCCGGCCAAGTGGTTCAGTTGGTTAAGAGTTAGCTGACGACCGCATTGTATTCCTGAAACTGATGTTGAATAATACTGTATGTCAACGATAATTATATATACATATATAACCTCGGGACATGGAGT
>NW_017731439.1:2544090-2546318 GCF_001890085.2 Hipposideros armiger | reverse complement strand
CTCTCTCTCTCTCTCTCTCTCTCTCTCTCTCTCTCTCTCTCTCTTTCTCTCTCCTCTCTCTCGTTGGCCAGGCCCTTCCTGCTCTCTTGCCTTCAGGGATGTTTAGGTTTACGTGGCAGCTGAAAAAGGACATTCTTCCAGATCATCTTTATAATTATCCTTGTATCTATCTAATTAGCCTTCTACTTTTCCCAGACTTTTAAGGCAATAATGCTAGATATTCAGTACACAGGGAAAAGGAGAGACAATAACTCCTAAATAAGGAAGAGGCCAAAGAAATGAAGGGGGAAAGACTTACCCAGACTGGGAAAATGGGGCTAGTGAGTGGTCCCCAGATGCTGAGATCATGGGAAGACCCTAGAGGAGAACGGCTGCCTATCTAGCAAGGCTGAAGCTGGACATTAGGTTTACTAATGTGAGTAAAGAATTCTATGCTTTAATTTATCACAGAAGCAGCAGAAATGTGTCTTTGAAGTCCCACAAGGGCTTAGACAGATGAGGACATTAGCAGCTATCTTTGTGGCCTGGAGTTGAGAGGGCTCTTGGCTTTACTTCTGGATGAATGTACTTCTTCCTGGGAAGAAGGCTCTTTTAATAGTACTATGGTTGATTTGATGGAAATAGACACAGAAATCCCATATCCCAAGCCCACCAAATTCAATCCGCTCTCAAGACTGAGTTCTTGATAGGATCACTTTATGAGCATAGACAGAATATCTATACATGTTTGGGGACAGAAACAGTGACCAGAATCGTATTTGAAGGACTGCCACTTTGTAATTGATGACCCTAAGTCTAGCATGGAGGACATAATGATGTTCCTTACTATTTCTGGGATTTACTCTTTTTAGGAATTTCCTCTTGCAGGTATACACTGAGTTTAATTGGGTAAAATTCAATTACATTCTAAAAGTGTTTATTGTCTACAAATCATGTGCCACGATAAGGTCAAGGAAGGCATGAACATTACACCCAGAAAAGTCATAGGCATTTCACTACAATTTCATTAGTGGACACCATTAACACCAGCCAAGTGCTAATAAGGTACATTATACTAGAAAGAACCTAGGATATTATCCCCAAGGAGAAATATCTTACCAAGTAATTTATTTTTAATTTATTAAATGTATTCACTTTTAATAGGGAAAGATTGGACTTATTATCCTAGATAAGTTAAACAATAAAATAAATATCTTCATTGTAAGAATATACTAAACACTGACTAAACTTAAGTTCATACTGGGTCACAATGGAAAACTCAACAAATGATATAATATAAAAGTTTCAGAGGCCATAGTCTCTGAGTGCAACAAGTTTTTTAATTAAACTTTGGAAATTCAAAAGCACCCTCCTAAATAATTACTGGCCAAATAAGGAAACCAAAACAATAATTTACAATAGGATAAAAGTGGTAATTAAGTGAGGGAAATTAATATGAGTAAATGGTTTGGGGGCACAGATTAAGTATTTGGAAACATATAAATTTGGATTACTACCTTGTATATTAAGACTTACTTCAGAGTGACTATAATCTAATTGTAGGATAGATATGATAAAAGAAATGTAGTAAGATATTATTGATTATTTATCTCATTATAAATTGGGGAGATTTCTCCAAGCAGGGAAGAAAAAGGAAGAAACCTTTTAAAAATTGATATTTTTATTTATTACATAAAAATATAAATTTCATGCATATCATAAACAAAATTTTAAAACTTTTTAAAAAATATATTTACATGACAGAGTTAACATCCTTTATATATATAAAATACCATATAAACTTGCTAGAAAAAATGAATGCCCCAAAAGAAAGTGCATAAAAGATAGGCACAGATAGAAAGAGAAACACCAACAATCAACAAACATAAGGAAAACACATTAAAACTCACTAGTACTAGAAATCGAATTCAAATAAAGACAAGGCAGTACCATATACCACCAAAAAAATCCCTGGTGATCTCTAGTTTTCTGGTTTTGTGTGCTTTGGGATGGAAGGTAAAGTCAATGGCATCCACAATGTGGGAAGTCAAATGGAGAGTTCTGAGTGGAGCTGGGACTCCAAGAGGCATCAAGAATTCCCACAGACAGAGCTTCAAGGATCGTAAGATCACAATAAAAAATCACAAAACACATGAAGACATAAACCACGTGAAACAGGAAAACACACACACACACACACACACACACACACACACACACACACACACACTGGCCCATATAGATGAAGG
>NW_017731439.1:2484900-2542635 GCF_001890085.2 Hipposideros armiger | reverse complement strand
AAAAAAAAAAGAGTTAGCTTAAGAGCACGAGCTCTGAGCAACAGGGCCGCAGGTTCGATTATCACATGGGCTAGTGACACTGTGCCTGAGTTGAGCTGCCACTGAGCTGCCAACAGGTGGCAGGATAGGATGGCTCAGCTGGTGAGAGCCCATGCTCCTGAAAACAAGACTCCCTGTTCGATGGCGGGCTATGCCCACCCGCAACTAAGACTGAACTCGGCACCTTGAGCTGAGCTGCCGCACGGATGGCTCAGTGGATAGAACATGTGCTCTTAACAACAAGATTCAACTCCTGCATGGGATAGTGGCTATACCCACCGCAACTAAGATTATAACACAGCACCTTGAGCTTAGAGGCCATGAGTTGCCAACGGGCAGCCAGATGGTGACAGGCGCCCTCCATAACGAAGATTGAAGAACAACAACTTGGCTGGTCCCCTTCCCCAATTCCCCAACACCATTCCCCTCCCCCAATTCCCCAATTTAAAAAAAAAAAAAGAAAAGAAATATGTCAAATATTCTCTTTCCCTCTCCAGTTGTACTCTTCATTCTTGTCCATCTTGCTGGGGGCCCATGAGAGGCTGATCTTTAAACATGACAGTGGATCCCTTTCCCTCTGGTTTCTGGTGAAGCTCAAGCAATAGGAGGCACCACTGGAGACTCAGGTTGGGGCATTTATTCTCCCAGCTACATCCCTGCCAGACTAGGTGGCCTGTAGGTCTGTCCCTTCAGGGAAAGCACAGATCCTGTCAGGCAGTCCTCTCGTGTAGTCTGTGTTCCGTAGCTACTTGCACCCCTTGCTCTTCAGGCCCAGATATGATCATCTTCCCCACTCTTACCAGTCCAGAGGTGCATCATCACCCCTTACCGAATTCCCTGATGCCTGTCCACACCTTTGTAGACAGTTCCCTTATTACACTCTCCCTCACTTACCTCATTTAATTATGCCACCTGCTTCCTGTTGGGACCTTAGCTGGACACAGTGATTTAGTGGCTCTTAACTGAGGCCTCAGAGGGCATTTGACAAAGTCTGGGGACATTTTTGGTTATCAAAACTGGGGAGATGCTATTGGCATCCAGCACATAGAGCCCATGGAAGAAGCTGCTAAATATCCTACAATGCACAACAAAAAATTATCCAATCTAAAATGTTAATAATGCCAAAGTTGAGAAAATGTGCAATAACTGAACATATGACCAAGAAACAGCAAACATCCATGACATATAAATGGCCTCTTCAACAAAGGACATTAGGGACACTTAGAGCTTAACCATTTTTAAACAAACAAATGTTATCTTCCCTTTATGTCATATGCTAAAATAAATTTCAGAGAGGTTCAAAAGTTCACAGACTCAGCAGAAATGGGAACTCCAGGCATATTAACGTTTTATCACAAAACTCAAATTTTAGTTTTAGTAACTATAACATTATTTACTTTTATCTTATAATTACAGGTATCTCCTACTTAACATAACTTACATGTTTCAGAAGATCAGATATTGTATGAACAAATATTTTAAATGGTCAAAGTATATGTTAATCTCAACCAGAAACCCCCAAGCATAGCAAAACATAGTAAAATGCCTGTATGTAAATTTAAAAACTATCATATTAGGATGTAAATGCTTAAAACATGGCTTCCCAATTTAAAAACGATTAATGAGGTTGCTAACCAATTACCATGAACATAATTCAAAAGTATTCTTGTCTAATATATTGTTACTGCTGTATTGAGCTTTGGAGATGCAAACAATATTTTTCCTATAATCAGTAACCTGAAAAATGTTGTATTGAGAGATTTGTGCATCGTATGACATTTAGCTGTTAAAAATCTGGAAAATATTAACCAGGTAAACATTTTGTGGCCTACAATTTTTCATGACCTACTTCAGTATCCCACGATTAGCTGAGGCTTCAGTTCCAGCAGACCTGAAGCAAGTGACACAAGGAGCCCACTGGACGGCAGAGTGCGGCATCCTCACTCTGTTAGAATCGTAACGCACTTTGGTAATTTGCTTGGCTTTTCACTTGCAAGAGACAAGAGCACACGTACTACATGCTTTATCTTCAGGGCCAGAAGCAATTACACCCCTACCTGGTTTCTCAGCTGCAACATCGGAACAATATGTAAAAAGTCATCAAAGCAACAATGAAAAGGACTGCCAGTGTGACCTGCATGGGGAAACATGAACACTTGCAATGAATTATTTTTCTCTTAAGGGAAGTGTTTCCCTTACCTGTTGTCTTTTTTATTTTTTAATTAATCTTGCATTTTAGGTATATTAATAGCTGCCAAGAGAGAAAGCTAAGAAGAACAGTATTATAAGAAAAGCATAATCCATCTGTGGACATTTAATAATCTAGCTAAACATGAATTTTCTGGATTGCAAAGCAGCCACCTTTAAATGTTAGCACTAACACCCGATGGATTACTTCTCTTCACTGTTAGTGTCCCAACATTTTCACAAGGATCACATACTTTCATCTTCTTTTCACCTGTTTTGATTAGTGCTATATTCAATTTTGATGATTTCTGTTATGACTTCAGTGCCCACATTCATTTAATTAGTGGTGAGTGGTCAGGAGTTACATTAGAAACCTTGGTTCCTGTGGTTTACTCACTAATCCAGCTATGTTAATTTACCCCTGCTTGCACTTGACATATAGCTGGCCAACATGTAGGTCCAACTATCTCCCTTAGTCAATTGACCTGTTAGGTCAATTTCTCCTTCAAGGAAGATCCTTCCTAGCTGAATATAATAAAGGTTGAACAGCTCTTTTTTACATGATTGTTACCTGAGTGATTATTCTTACCTTATCTATATCAGATCACCACTCATTCACAGGTTTTGAAATAAGTTTAAATAGTCACTAACCAATATTTGCAGCTTTTTAAAAAAATAAAATAGTATAGAACAGAATGGAAAACATCAGATTGTACTCAAGGAGTAAGATTAATATTAATTCAATAAACTTTTGTTTCAGTTATACATATATGCATGTATCTATATAAAATGTATCTATAACAATGCATTTTTAAAATTCTAGATAATCACAGAAATTTTGAAAATCACTGATCTAAATCATTTTCAATATTTTCTCTTATGCTATATTACAATCAACATGATGACATCTGCTACACTTCCCCACATTTTCAACTGACCACAGCTTCATTCAATGAATATGCACTCCATTTCTTTTTCTTTCTTTTTTTTTAATTTGTTTCATGCGGGAGTCGAACCAGCAACCTTGCTGTTAAGAGCACACTCTCTATCCACTGAGCCATCCGGGCGGCAGCTCAGCTCAAGGTGCCAAGTTCAGTCCCAGCCACCGGTGGGCGTAGCCCACCATCAAACAGGCAATCTTGTCATTAGGAGCACGTGCTCTCACCAGCTGAGCCATCCTGCCACCTGTTGGCAGCTCAGCGGCAGCTCTGCTCAGGCGCAGCTTGGGTGAAGCTCACTGGCCCATGTGGAAATCCAACCAGCAACCCTGTTGCTCAAAGCCCACGCTCTTAAGCAAACTCTTAACCAATTAACCCACTCAGCCAGCCCTGCACCCCATTTCTGACAGACATTGTCAGTGTCCAGAACATTGTCTGACACATACTATGTGCTCAATAAATATTTGTTAAAGGAATTCACAATTGGGGGTTGCAAATATAGCCAGGCAAAGATTTGAGGGAAATTTGTGACTTTCAAAGTTTAGTATTTTACTGACATGAAACATTTCCTGGCTGCTCCTAGTCTTGGATAAAAAGAAAATGAACTAATAGTAAAACCTGGATTAACTAGTACCCAACTGGTTCTGGGCTGTCTACCAGAATTATATTTTATTATTTGCTTTCATCAGAAGCAGACAAGACACACGGATAAACGCTTCTGTTGAAATTTCAGTTTGGAAATATTTCATGGTTTTGGAATACAGGAATCATTAGATGTTTTTATCCAATAATGCACATCTACAACACTATAAGGATTATCACCTGGGCATGGCAAGAGATCCTTGCTCACCAGGGAAATACTTATTGTGTTTAGCATACTCAATTATAAGTCAAGAAAATGGATCACCGTACTCCACAGTCTATAAAGGTTTCCAGAAAAAATGTCAAAACACAAAGGGTTTCCTATTTAACACTGAGTTCATCAGAAGAGGTCATCCCCCCCAGTGGCAAAGATTAGAAGTCAGTACAGATCACATGTTTATGAAGCACCTACCCTTGTGTTAGGCAGAAACTGTTCAGTAGTTTTCCTTGTTTCATTTTAACTTAGTCCTCAAAAAAGCTGTGAAACATAGGTATTTGTTCTCATAGCAAAGAATCAGAAAGTGAGTTTCAGTGAGGCTAGGTAACTGCCTAAGGTCACCCACTTAATAAATCCTGGATTTAAACTTTCTCGCTTGCCCATTTTTTAAAAACTATACCATGATACCTACAGATATAAGGAAACCAGCTGGTTTAACCATCCTTCAGAGAGTTATAAGCTTTGGCCATGTGGATATTATATTCTCCAAACATGGCCTTTGGCACGTTTGTGCCTTGGCCCTGCTATTCCCCCTGCCCTATTTCTGTATTTCCTCTATTCCATCCCCTATGCCATTAGAATCAACCCCTACAGAACCTTTCTTGTTCAAATAAAATTAATTATGTATTCCCAGACTTTCTTAATCTCAAGCAATAAAAAAAACCTAATTCATGCCAGCTTAAGCATAAAGGCACTAATAGCTGGAAATTTCAGGGTCATGAGGACCGCGTCTCTGCAACTGCCGGTTATGTGGTCCTCTGCATTGCTCCCTTCAACAAACAGGATCTATCCTCCTCATCCATATGGAGGCCAGTCATGCCAGCCTTCCATCCTTAGAACTCCAAGGCCAGAAAAGTAGGAAAAGAATCTCTCCCAGAAGTGTAAACCAAATCTTATATCTGATTTTCACAGTCATGTGCCCTCCTCTGTAACAATTACTGTGGTGAGCAGGATGCAGTGCTCTGATTGGCCAGGCCAGGGTTAAGTATCTAATATTGCACTTAAGGGTGAAGTCAAGATCACCTAAGCACAGTTCCCTACAGAGAAATATGGGCACTATACCCAAAAATAAGCCTCAAAAAAAGATAGCTATTCACCATAATCACTGGGCACCTCTGCCATTTGCTCATAGCTCTAAGATAGCCCTTATTGTATCCCATTGTAAAGTTTTACATTTTTGTCTCTCCTCCATCAGCTTTAATTATAATTTTACTTTCACACATAAAACAGTAATTGGAAAATATTTTTCCTCAGCTCAATTTATAAGCATTCAAACTTCAATTCAATTACCTAATACATTTTATCATAGTCAATAAATTGTAATAATTAGTTCTACTGAAAAACTCTGAGGTCCTATATCAATAATGATAGTCAAAGCATTAATTATTATTATTTTAGCTAGTATATTTAGTACATATTACATGCCAGATACTATGCTAAGTGTTTTACACACATTCTCTTTTTTAATCATCACAACAATCTGTCAGATAAGTATTACCATTATCCCTAACATATCCCTAACAGATGGGAAAACAGACATTAAAACTTCAACATACTGACTCAAATTCACTGTGTCAATTTGTGGAGGAGTCAGAGTCTAACTTAAGTTTGAGTCCAGGGAGCCGTTCTGTTAACTAGTATGTAAACTCCCTTTGACTCATTCCTTTGATACCATCTTCAATTCAATCTAAATAGTCCCATCTTCTCAGAGATCTCCAAATACCCCCACAGGCACCATGCAATGAGTTTCACAATGTCTATAGTTAGGCTCTTCATCTTGTGAATGGTGATGCAGAGGGTTTCAGACAGAAAGAATTTAGTATTGCCCTGATAGACTTCATCTAAACAAAATCCCATTTTTCTGCCTCCTGTTTCTGTCCTGTTCATTGGAACATTAAACATGTAATGTTTATATACTTATTTGTTTAATGGAGATATTATACATATATTATGGAGAGCAAAATACTAATAAAGTAAAAGTGCATTTAATATATTAACTTGGAAAACATTTTGCTTTACAGGCCATCTATAAAGCGTTTCCCACTGTGAAACCTCACCGCTTTAGACGACCGAATGCTAGTAATGGAAAAAATGATTCAATTGAAATAAGAACATTGTACAGGAGAAAACAAATCTGGGATCAATAGGTTGAGGTTTTTCTACAGTATTTCAAAAATCCCTGGTAATTACCAAATGTTTCAGTAGCAACAGAAGCTAGGTAAACAAAGGATAGAAGTGTACCTTACTCTCAAAATAATCTGAACAATTATGACTCAGAAAGTAGTCATACTGCAGACTTTAAGAAATCCGCACAATGTACTCTTGTGGCTGAGAAGGCTGCAGTATCCTGAGCATCATCAGAAAATTGGAAACAGAGCATAAAACTTAATCCGTCCCATCTATGGAAACATGGCTTACCCACACCTGGAGTCATGAGTATCATTTGGTCATTACAGCTCAAGAAAACTGAGAACTGGCATGGAGACAACCAGAGAAGAGCTATTAAATTGGACAAGGAGCTTCTTTATGAGAACAGACTAAGAAACAGTATTCTTTGGTTTGGAAAGACAAAGACTTAAAAAGAATATAGCAAAAGATCTAAAAGCATACTGTGTTTTGCTAGCAAGAATACAGAGTTTACACTCAACATTTTAGAAAAGTCAAATTGAAGGGGAATAGAAAAAAATTTCTCTGTGATGAACAAGCATATAAAGTTTATTATCCCAAGAAATGCCACAGGTCACAAAAATAAGTAATTTTAAAACGATGACTTCATTGATAACACTGAGTTTAATCAGAAGGCCAAGAAGCAATAACGGATGGTAAATGTATGTAAAAACCAGAGATTGGTGGCCTATGTTTTTAGCTCTAACATTGACTTGAAAAGCAACCATGAAATTGCTTCCACAGGACAGTCTTTCTTATTACTGACAAAAATAGAAAACTAAACTTTTAGGTTAGAAAAATTAACTAGAATTGGCAACCCCTAAGGCACTGTCAGGGTCCCTCTTAGGACTTAAGTTCCCCTCCCCTATCAGTAAGATCTGTCTCTAACTAAATTCAGTTAACTCTGGATACTCTCTGTCCAATAGTTGTTCCGAATTATATGAGTGGAACTCAGACATGCTTCATTGTGATACAGAAGGCATATTAAAAGGCCATATGATTAGTTGATTATGTTGGAATGACCTATGATTCCCGGTGATGTCTCCTAATTTCTGTGCATATTCTCATTTCTGTATGTCCTCCTCATTCCACTGTCGTCTCTTGTTGGAAGGATGACAATGATAACAAGTATATTCAGAGCTTTTCTATAATATTATAAAAGTTATCTATCCCAAAAGAAAACTCATATAAAAAGCCAAGTACATCATATTCTTGATGGGCCAGTTATCCAAGTGTCATGATGTCTTGGGCTTATGGGTGAACGCTTCTTATCACAGCCCAAAGGTAGGAGAGAACATCTTGAAGGCAGATCAAATGATCGATTTATATTTGCCTTCCTCTGTCACCTGAAATGCTATTGTGCAAATAGACATTTGATGAACTGACTTAAGAAAGGTCATAAGTAAAACCATCCAGAAGGTATGAAAGGGAAAGGAACAATCACAGATAGAAGATCAGAATGCACTCATACAAGAGCATGAATTTTGTAGCTTTGCACATTATTTTATTTTAATTGAGGCCCCGAGTCTTTGGAAGATCACCTGCTGGCCATTTAAGAAAATAACAAAGCAACAGTTTAGTTCCAAACATTCCTCAATAAAACAAACTCCAGGTTTCAGGGCTGTGTGTTAGCTACTGCTATTAAATAAAAGAACACAAGCCTGCTATAAGGAGAAATCCTGTGTTTGGCTAATGTCTACATGTTCTCTCCAGTACGCTGTGATTAAAATGACATATCCAGAGGTGGACTTGTTTGTTTGTAAGATTGTTGCTTTAATTTGGTCATAACTTCTAAAGTTTCCAGGAAAAAAAGTCTGAAGGGTAGTTTTCCCCTTAATGTGTTTCATTCTTTAAACATTTACTACTACTAGCCCTGGAATCTGGGTTCTCTGTTGTTCGGGGGATGGTTGGCTCTTTCCCAAGAAGGCAGTTTGATGACTCCAGGACACCAAGTACCCAGAATGGTTCGGCTGGGTAATTCAGTAAGTGCCAGGCATTCTCCCTCAAGGCTATTAAATGTGAACCTTACATTCTAATATAAATGGACAAAAGCTATTTTAACAGGGGACCCTTAATAGGGAAAATTGCAGCCACACAAATGGAAGAGACTGACAATCCAATAGCCAATTACATTTAGTTTTGAAACAAGTTAACATATTCATTTCAAGTAAATTGGCCTTTCTGATTATGATTGCTTGGGAATAGGGCCATGGAGGGGTATAAAGTAAAAAAAATCTCAGGAGGATTCCAGGCAATGAAACCAGATTCCAACCCACTAATGGTGCTGTTAATGGGAGGGAGCCCAGATGCAACAGCATTACATTCCCAGATATTTCAATCCTTGCACAGCCATTATTTCCTGTGTTGTTGCCCATCAATTGCCATAAAAGGTTTCTGCTAAGGAATAATACTGGCTGATTAGACTTCACTGCCTTGCCAGCTGTCAACCTACCCTTCAAAGAAATGATACTACTGAAGACTAACTGGCTCACCCAAAGAAAGTCAAGGCAGCCATTTGTCTTAATCAAACTCAGGGACCTTGAAATAATCTCATCTGGAAAATTCAGCATTTATTCTAAAACCTTTGCCACAATTGCCTTAAGACTTTTGGGTAAATTATCCCAAGCTTCAAGTTCAAAGATAAGACATTGAAAATGCAAGTACTTAGGGCCAGCCGAGTGGTGCGTTGGTTAAGAGCTGGCTTGGGATGCCAGAGGGTCCTGGTTCAGATCCCACATATGAGGGCCAGTGACACTGCCCTCTACAGCTAAGATGCTGAACAACAGCTCAACCTGGAGCTGGGCTGCCGGGAGTCGCTGGCGACAGTGTAGGCTGCAGCCTCTGCAGCAGTGTGTTGCCATGGGCTACTGTGAGTGGCCGTCCAGAAGCCGGCGACTGATCTGACTCGCCCGGGAAGAGCGCAATGATGTGCCAACTTGGGCCAGTGAAGCAACGTCCTCCACAACTAGACTGAAGAACAAAAGGACAGCAACTTGTCTGTTCCCCGTCCCCCAATTCCCCAGCGCTGTTCCCATCCCCCAATTCCCCAATAAAAATCCTTAAAAAAAAAAAAGAAAATGCAAGTAATTAATATATCTAACTTTCATTTCTCCTTCAGTTCAAGGTGGCCCACTAAGATTTGTTTTTACTTCATAACAAACAACTCTATGAGGCAATAATTATTCATAATTTTATCAATATACATGAAGCAACTGAGGGTCAGAGACATTAACTAACTTTTCCAGGGTCACACAGCTAATTAGGAGGTCTAGGGTTTGATTCCATAGTTATGTTCACCATTGGAAAGAGAATCATTGATCTTTGTCAATACAGATCTTGGTATGAAGTACATTCCCAACATTTTAAAGTTCCTTTAGAAAAACAGTGGCCTATCCAAAGTCATCCACATTTGAGTGCTCTTGACCATAAACAATATTCAAAATGGTTTCAGATGTCTGTTGAGTACCTGCTACATTTAAGGCACTATTCTAGGCACTGAGCTGAGTGCTGGGTAGTATTCTCTCCAGGCTTTAGAACTTTAGAATTTAAACAGACTATGAAAATGATCAAGTCTGAACATCACATTTTTATATTAGAATATTTAAAGCTCAAGCCACTAAATTGCTGGCTCATAGTAAAAAAGCCAGTTAGTTGTAGAACTGAGACTAGAACTCAGATTCTGCAATCTAGAACAGTGCTTCTTTCGTGATACAATTCTGAGAGGTACAAGTCCTTGTCTTGAAAGAACTTGCAGCCTCACTGGGAAGACAGAATGCAAAACCACAAAATGATAAACAATGGTACAAAATTTAAATTCCAACAGAGATAGCAAGGCAAGTCACCACAAGAATATATGATGAGTAAATAAGGGTTACGATTCAGGAGTGAGAATTTAATGTAGGCTGGAAAGTCATAATCAAGGAGAACATAAATTTGGCCATGTGGGGGGGAATCATCAGTGGAAGACATGTGGGGATTACTTACCTGGTGGGAATGGTATATTATGAGTAAAAGTATAGCAACAAGAAGAGTAGGATACAGTGGGGATCTAAGCACAGCTACTACAATAAAACTTGATAATAGCATGTTTCACTGTGATTTGCTTGTGTTTCTACAGGATCTGTCTACCTGTAAACTCTAAATCATTACAGTAGCTGCTACATACTAGGAGTTCTGTAATATCTCAGATTTTGGATGGACAGAAGGAGGGAAGGAAGGGAGAAACAGAGGGAAGGATGGAAGGAGGGAGGGAGGAAAGAAGGAAGGCAAGCTGTGGTTAGAATTACAGATTAAATAACACTAGAAAAAATAAAATAGTGCCCTTGGGATGAAAAAAATCATAATGGACTTTACTCACTCACTACTCATATGCAAAGTTATCAACAGTCCCAAACAAGCATAGCTAGAGCTGCTATCAGCACAGAATAGCTGCCTACTTATCGCCCACAGGTATTGTGTAGTAATAGTAAATAGCTTCAGATTGTGGAGGGCATTCACCAGCTAAAAGGCTCTTTCCAGTCTGAGGGAGGGAAGAGATGTTTAAGAGAAAAGAAAGAGGAAGGACTTTGAGAATGTGTGTTCAAGAGGGATTTTTCAAACATCCATACACACTTGGTAATAAAATGCTTCTAAGCTAGGGTCATTTCCTGTACAGACAATGTAGCTTTTCTTAGGCCCATACCAAATTGCTGCCTGGCTCAATATCTCAGCTAATCGAAGGCTATGTCCCCTCAGCAGGCGAGAAACAGGCTGAGCACCGGTTAATCAGGCATAATGGAAGGCTGAGTGTATGAAGTGGTGCAGGATTAACCATTCGGAAGTCCTGCCAAAGCCACAGTGCGCGTAGGATAGCTGTTCCTCCACACTCAGTACAAACACAATCCATTAGAAGGTACTTGGTGTTAAGCTATGCTGAAAAGTCAGTCTTGGTGTTGCTCTATGCTGAAACATTGATGAAGTTTGGTCTTAAATGATTAGTTGTATCTTCCAAGGGGAGACCAAAACAATTACCTTCTTTTCAACAAAAATATGGGGTTAGAACTCTTTAACTCAAATACTGATGGTTTGAGAAATCTTCATGTTATGGTAGCTAAAGTGGGGGTGGGACAGAGGGGGCCTCTCTGAGACTTCTGGTTAAATACATGTTAGGGAGAAGCAACACCTAATTATTCTACCTGTGTCGGGACACTTATTCCTATTGGAGGCCAATGTCTCTGAACAAGTCCTGAGACCTCTGACCTGTAGTCTAGTAATGACATGGAGTCTTGTCCAAACACTTCTCAATGGATGCCATCAGTAGCTCAGGAAACCAGAGAGGAAAATGTGACTGTTGATTATAATTGTTGAACAGGTCAAGACAGTCACAAAGTGGAAAGAGGACCAATCAGAGGCAGCGAGAATAATTGTACATGAAGATAACTGCACATTTTTTCTTAGAAGTGAATTTATGGACTCCAGACTGATGAAGCAGTCCAAAGTAGTGACCCCTAAATCCAGCAATGCCCTGAAAGCTTGAGGGTTATTTGCTGGAAACTTTTTTTTTAAATGAAATTGCTTTCATAACGGGATTCTTAAATGGGTGAATGGGGAGGAGTAGTTTATTTCAGGAAGATAGTGCCTTTTATCCTGAGATAAAAACTTTTAGTGTCTCTTATAGTGGATTTGTGTTATAGAGTTTCCCAAGAGAAATACTGAGCAGCCAGTTGAGGACTCTATGGTAGAACCAGCGAGCAGTGTGAAAAGAAAATAAATGTGGCCTTAAAGAGTACTTATGTGACCTGTGTACACAGACCCCCACCCCCCACCCCCAGCCTTCCTGACTAATAGTTCTTTGCCCCAGGAACTCCGTCCTCCTGTCATCCTTCAATTCAGTTGGCCTTCCTCTTTTGTGTACATAAATTGCCTATATCTTTAAAATTAGATAAAGTTACTAACCCCTGGCTCAGGAAACAAATGCCTACAGAGACCCACACTCCTCTCCCACACCCTTAGAAGGCAGAAGGGATTATTAAAAATATGATTTTTTTCCCTCTTTGCACAAGGATTTATTAACCTGAGTGCCTGCCGCGGACATGTGTCTGTGTGGATGCTCCGGTGTCCTCATAAAAGGCTGCATTTCAAGTGCAGCCAGGGAGGCGGTAAGCGCGCGAGGCATATAAGCAGGCCACAGATGACAAACCTCTGAATGAGGTCGCTTAGTTAGAATATGTTCTTGTGCCCATCATTATAATACCTTAGCTATCATTAATATTAACCACTCCTCTGCTCCTGGGGTGATTTCCTCTGTGACACACATCCATTGCCACCACCAGAGGGGCCCACACCAGCCTCATGCATGGAGCAAAACCCCATAAAGATTTTTAAATTCAACAAGAAACAAAATTGCATCAGAAAAGCTTACAGCAAATTCTACCAGGTATCCCAGAGATTACTTCAAAGGCTTTCCTTTTTTAGATTCTGAACCAAAGCAGAGAATCATGTATCTTCTTTAGTAATTCCCCACAGGTCTTTATCAAGGGTAGTGTTCCCGGGCATTTACTAAATTTCCAGGTTCATGCTGGCCTTAAGAGTTGGGAAATAAATACACTGGTTTTTTGGGGTTTTTTTGTGTTTTTTTTTAAGGGTGGGTCACTATATCTTTGCATAATTTTTTCCAACTTTTTTTATTTTAAATGATTTCAAATTTACAGGAAAAATGCAAAAACAGCACCAAGAAGGTCTATACACCTGTTTCCTTGATACACCATTATCAATATTTTGCTATACTTGCTTTATAATTCTCTCAGTACACACACACACACACACACACACACACACACACACACACACACCTTTTTTCTGAACCATTTAACAGTAAGTTACAGATATCATGCATCTTTACTCCTAAATACTTCAGTGTGTATTTCCTAAGAACAGAGACATGCTCTTACATAACCACAGTATAATTAGCAAAACTAGGACATCTGACATTAATATAACATCTAATCCACAATCCATATTCAAATTTCACCAATTAACCCAATAATGCCCTTTATGACAATCTCCACCACCCCCTGCCCTCAGTCCAGAGCATCGTCTATGGTAGTTAGATGTCATGCAGTTTTAGTCTCCTTTAAGAGACTAAATAGGAAGGATTCCTCTGTCTTTCTTTGCCTACAGATATTAACATTTTGGATGAGTAGAGGACTGTCATTTTACAGCTTGTCTCTTAGTTTGAGTTGATCTGATATTTCCTAGGATTAGGTCAGTTTATAAAAATTTAGTAAGAATACTACACAACGATGTGTTCTTATCATTAGATCCCATCAAGACATAGCTAATGTTAGCTTTTTCATGGCTAGTGATGTCAATTTTGATCATAGTGTCTACCAAGTTTTCCCACTGATAAGTAACTATGTTTTCTCTTGTAATAAATACATAAAATCTAGGGAAACAATTTGAGATTATATAAAGGTCCCCTTTCTCATCAAACTGTCACCTTTTTTTTTTTTAAGCATCCATTGTGAGTCTTACAAAATTGTGATTGTCGAATTCCTTCATTCTGAAGAAGGGAAAGCCCTTCCTTACGATAGAATGCCAACTAGCAAATTCACTTTTAAATGTTACGTTTGGCAAACAACCTAGCATCTGCTTAAGTAGCTAACCTGTTGTACCAGGATTTTCTGGCTGGCCTCTGTTATTTTTCTAGAATCATAATTAGACCTTCTGTGGAGGATTCCCCAGGGCATAACAGATTTCTTTTGTATAGCAGTGTTGAGCTACAGTGGGGATACCAATATATTTATGTGTCTACTTATTTAACAACACTTATACAGCATGTACTATAGGCCAGGCACTCTTTTATATGCTTTACAAATATTAACCATTTTAAGACATTACTATACCCCAATGAAGTAGGTACTATTATTATTCCCATCTTACAAATGAGGAAATGCAGGCAGTGGACTTGTGTGTTCAAGTTCAAGCAGCTTGTAAGATCTGTGTATTGGACCAAAGCAGTCTGGCTGAAGATATGTGTATTCTTACACTATTATAAAACACTGCCTCAGCACAGATGCACAGATTCTTCCTCCAAGTCTAAGATGCTTTAACTTCATATCAGTAAAAAGAAACTGTTTTCAACAGCAAACAGGTGACTTGACTTTTTTTAACAAAATGAAACCAAATGATGTTGCTAATGTTCCCCCCAAAAGGAAGCATCATAAAGAGTTACTCCAGAAAATCTAGTTGGGGTACAAATTAAAGATTGATAATGGAGCAGGGTCAGGAAGGTAGAAACAAATTTGTCATGGGCATTTGGGGAGGAAACTTTTCATATGGCCTCGGAGCAACACAAGTGGAGGGAGTCCGTTGATGTGCCAAAGACTGGGGAAGTGACAATGACAATTTGGGCAGCTTGTCTTGAGAGACAGACAGGTTCCCGAGGATAGTAAGGACATACAGTCAGGGAAGGTGGCAATGGATAGGGTGAGGTTTGGGACACTGGGAAGAATGTCAGCAAGAGACCAGGGTGCTGCCTGGATCACCGGTACAGTGCTCCTCAGTCTTGTCAGCCCACAAGGGACTCCTGGGGGCAGGTGGGATTCCGCCATTTTGCTAATAGGGACTCAGGGAGAAATCAGACCTGTCCTACCCTCTGTAGAGGGATGCTCATGTACCTCCTCCCATTGCTTTCTCCAAGCCACTTACCAGCTATTCTAGGAGAGCAGACAGGGTATAGTCATTCAAAGCACGTGGTTTAAAAGGTTGTAGGTCATAGGTTTGCAAACTGTGCTCTGTGGTCCCACTAGGCATTGTGATTTGGGGGGTTTAGAAGAACAAGGAACCATCCCCACTTCAACCACTCCAGCTCAACTTCTAATTTCTTTGTACTCTGGGCTTTTCTGGAGACTTATTTGTAGAAAAAGGGGTGGAATGGGGTTTATTAAAAATACTGTTAAACAACAAAAATGTCACCCTGATGACTTGCATTCGTACTTATTTAATAACACATAAAGCACACAGAAGAACTGGAAAACATTCTCTGTCCTAGTTATTAGTGGCCTCTCCCAAGATGAATGATGACAGATAAATGGAAAATTCCCTCTGGGCTTCCACTATATGCACGCAGCTCTCCAAGCTGTAAATGTCTGGTGTGGCGGATATCGTAATGTTCACCAAATCATCCATATGCTCCCTGATATTCTGCAGCCCCTTTGCAGTTGAGAAGAGCCAAGTGACGAGATCGCATCATGGTCTGTGGATATGACAGTGAGAGCACTTCTGGGTGAAAGCACTGTAAGAGCTGGCATGAGTTCTCTGTGCGTGTTCTCAGTATGTCTCCCTTGTCATGGAGGCCTGGTGTGGTGATGGTGGGACCCAAATGGAAGCAGTCTGAGCCATTTGATCACCACATGGAGGACAGCTGCCTTGGAACAAGAAATAAATTTGCCCCATTGAGCCACTGACACATCGAATTTGTTGCTGCAGTCCCACCTATCCAATCCCGACCAGTACAGCTGAAAGATACTTGATTTGGGCCAGACACAAGCATTCCATTCAAATTACCATACACATAAGCCTGAAGCCATGGTTCTCAACCATGGGGTGTATTTGTCTCCCTCCATTCCCCAAGGGACATTTGGCAATGTCTGGAGGAATTTTTAGTTGTTAAAACTTGGGATAAGGGAGATGTTCTACTTGTGTTTAGCGGGTAGAGGTGAGGAATGCTGCCAAATATCTTACAATGTGCAGGACGGTGTCCACAACAAAGAATTATCTGTCCCAAAATGTCAATAGTGCTGAGGCTGAGAAATCCTGGCCTAAAGAAAAGGGCTTTCATCTTCATTATATGCAGGGAATTATTTACTTGCCACACAAAAATCCACCAAAAAAGATATACTTATGCCTATTACGTTTTAAAGGTTAGCCAAAAATCATATATTGAATAGAATTTTAAAAATTTTCCCAATATAGCAAGATTTTGTTTTAAAAATTCACCACACTGCCTTTTTCTCCATTTTCATAAATATTGAAACATAAAACAGCAGTTTAAATAGATCTATGTTGTATACTTAGCATGTCTTTACTTCTTCCTTTTCATAGATTCAGAAGTTCTTGTTTCAAGAGAGGTTTTCTTAATCTAATCCCCGCATATTTTAGAAAAATAAACTATTGAAGAGTGTCTATACCAGAACTAGAAACTGCATTTCTCAGATCTCATCTCACTGTTCTTTCCACTACATCACATTGTTCTCCTTCATTAAAAAAATGCTCAGTAGAGGTCTGAGGAAGGTAAACAGCTGCTCACACCATAGGTGGGGTTGGAAGGGTGGTGGAGCATCATGTTCTAGAGCGATGCATAGTTTCCAGGTGAGAGTGTTTGGTTTCGAGGGGAAGGGCAGAAGAGGAAAGGTAGAAAGAAAGCCTCCACAGTGAGCTCACCAACACAGCATATCCCCATTCAACCACTGCTCCACAGACCCATTTAGCCACGTCTATCTGTATCATCTTATTTCCAGGTAAGCATATAAGTGTGCAAGGCAGAACGGAACAGCAGCTTGGCAAGAGCTGTGAGAAATTTCAAAAAGTAATTGAATGAAAGCTGGATTCAGAGTTGGAGTATCTAATACTAGATCTGACTCTAACTCAGTTCTACCACCATGAGCCTAAATTTTCTCACCTTGAAATCAGGGGCATGAAATAAATAATATTGTATTATCAATAATAAAATAACAGCTACTATTGTGCAGAGTTTTCAACAAGCCAGGAACTGTGCCAAATGTATTTCATTACATACTCTATAGACCAACGTGGGCCATAATACTCCCCTTTACAAATCAAGAAACTGGGACTCAGAGAGGTTAAGCAACATCATGAACACGATTAATAACCAGGATTTGAACCAAGATCTACTTGACTAAAAAGCCAGCATCCTTAATGACAATATTTGCTGCCCCCATGCTCCAATTCTCCAGGATGCCTCCACAAATGGTTTAAATCTCTGTGAGTGATTTATAGGCTCTCAGTCAACTGGAAGCATAACCCTAGGTCCTTCCGCTGGGATTACCAGCTCAAACCTTTTTTATGCCTCATCCACAAACCCTAAGGTTGAAACAGGTTGTTTGTAAACCTCAGTGGGTTTGGTTCTCACACTGGCTAAAAAACAAAATGCAAATAAAAGATTTAGAAGCCAGAAGCCCACAGGATCCAAAGGATTAAATTTTTGCAGAATATCCAGGTGAGCTGGAAATACACAGGGTAACTAAATTATCAAAAATAGTTCTATTAGATGGTCTTGTAAGCATAGCCAATAGGGTTTATTTTTATTGTGTTATATGTGTGCATGCTGTGTTTTTATAAATAAAGAAAATGATGGCTCCCCACAATAAAAGAGATGTTACCTCAAATATAGCCTATCTTTGCCAGACAGCAGGAGTCGCCCTGGATCACGGCATTTAAAAAGGATGTCCAAACCCACAACATTTAGAAGGATGTCCCAAATTCAATTTCCTTTACCTTCATCTTTTATATATTTGGGGTTCCTCCATGGGGATCGTGGATGGGGAGGACAGAGTATGGGTTATCTTTCTCCTAATCATCTTTTGTTCTAATGCTCTTCTGATATATTCTCAAGCTTTCTCATCTCATGGTTCCTGGCTGGCATTCCTCCCCTCCATTCTGCATTAACCCAAATGTTAATCTACTTAAACAAATTCTTCAATATGTCACTCATATAAGGCAGGATTTATGCAGTAGAATTGTGTTAAAGAATGAAGATTATGGTGGGGGGGTGGGGGGACATAGAACACAGAACAGAAAACATCTTAACATCAGTATAAGCCAACAATGTTTCTAAAAATCTGTAAGCCATACTCATGTCCTGTAATTAAATCTTATTTGTCCTTGGGGCCCTCGTCCCCTCTATCTGCCCTACCTCTCCCTCACTGTCATGAACCCTTCTCTTGAGCTGCCTGCAAAAATGATAACAACTCATTTTCTTACATGGTGCAATTTTGTTCTTTTGGTCTCAATCTAACCCAACTCGAGCAAGCGTGAGCTTGTGAACTTTGTTTAGAAGGTTCAAGGTTATGAAACAGGTCACAGACCAGGTTGACACCCCCTGGAGAATCACTTTCCTTGGGAAAAGTTGGGCTTCTTGACTGTGGTTTAAGTGACAGATGTTATTACAAAGCCGTCCAGAGATAAGCGTGACAGAGGGGCTATGTAGGAAACCAGTCAGACTCTCACTGCTAGGGAAGTTCCCTGTTCTCATCTAATGCTTTCAGCACTTCCCTGGTGTTCAACTGCCATCACGCATCTATCTCCCAGCCTCAGATTCTTATGGGAGATATTTGAACTCAGTGAGTAAAAGCAATCCAATAATAAGAACCTATGAGGGGCCGGCCGAGTGGCGCGGTGGTTAAGAGCTGGCTTGAGATTCCAGAGGGCCCCGGTTCAGATCCTACATATGAGGGCCAGTTACACTGCCCTCTACAGCTAAGATTCTGAACAACAGCTCAACCTGGAGCTGGGCTGCGGTGAGTCACCAGCGTCGGCTTAGGCTGCAGCCCCTGTGGCAGTGGGTTGCCATGGGCTGCCGTGTGTAGCCAGCAGCCAGCGTGAGCGGCCAGCAGCTGCTGAGAGCGGCCATCCAGAAGCCAGCGACTGATCTGCCTCACCCAGTAAGAGCACAATGATGGTGCCAACTTGGGCCAGTGAAGCAACGTCCTCCACAACTAGACTGAAGAACAAAAGGACAGCAACTTGTCTGTTCCCCTTCCCCCAATTCCCCAGTGCCATTCCCATCCCCCAATTCCCCAATAAAAATCTTAAAAAAGAACATTGACAGAGAGGGGTTATAATAAAAAAAAACTATGAGGCCTATACCAAACACTAACAGGGTCCACGTTCATCATTTAGCAGAGAGTGTACTTTTTGGTTTTTACTTAGTGAGCCATGAATATAGTTGGAGGTAGATAAAAGCAAAGTAACATAAGCAATAAGACAAAGCAATAGCTGGAATTATTTTATTCTAAATTAAGGTGAATTAAAAAGCAGACACACACATACACACACACACACACACACACACACACACACAGATGCAATCTATGTCCAACTCAGGAAACCCTACGTTTCAGGCAAGAACTGTTTGGCTGGGATAAATGATCACGTGTACTATACCCTTTCATCCATTCTACTTTTCATGACTTCCAACCTTTGTAATCCTACCCTCTGAACAAAAATAGGGTGAAAAAGAAACTAGCTTTCTGGTGAGAGGCCAAAGTTTTTGGAGGGGTGGAAAAGAAGAGACCCTGATAGGCACTGGGTTTCCTGGGGCCATCACATTGGGGATGCTCTCTGTAAGTCTCCTCTTCACTTACTCTCCCTTGTTCAGCCAGCTTCTGACACACAAGCTCACTGATAAGCAGAGGGGAAGCCAGCCAATGTTCTTTTTTATCCAAGTTGGTGACTGTGAGCCACTCATCATTTACAGCAGTTCTCTTGAGACCTGAGAGCTGACCTCATGCTTGTAATCTGTTGGGAGGTTCCTGACCTCATCGTATTCTTCATTCCAGCATGGTTTTCCCAGTGATAACTATCAGTAGCTGAAAGAACGCTTTTATTCTATAGCTGGTAAAATCTCAGTCGTAAAGTCAGTGGCTTTCCCTTGCCTAATCTGCCTTCTCTCCCCAACCCCAAACTATCTAGGTTCTCTATTAGTTAGAGGTCCCAACCAGGCCCTGGTGCAAACAGCTGTCATGGCCCATTCAGAGAGCACTAGCAATCGGTGTTTTAGGAACCAAGAACAAGAATAACCTACCCTCTCTTTCTGTTCTTGTTTGAAGCAAACACAGTCTAGTGTGTGTTGAGTCCTCTGATGGTGACAGGACTTGCATTCCAGGACAAAGTCTGCCACTTATTTGCCATGTAGCTGTGACCTGGTCACTTAACTTCTCGAGACTTTAGATTCTTAACCTTAAAAATAACAGATCCGAGTAGAAGACCTAGAAAGGACTGACCAAGGCCACAAGTATATATAATAAGAGCCTCTACATCTATCGCCTAAACAACTACCTTCACAGTGAGTTCCATTCCTTATGATGGGCAGTGGGAAGCACCTCGGTAGTCTCAAGACTAAATTAGAATAAACAACTATGATTACCAGAAAACTCCACTAACCTCTCAAAACCCTCATCCATGGAAGACTGTTGGACTGCTGACATGAAATGCCATTGCTAATTGATTCTCTGTGACCCTACTCACACTGTGAATCACTGAACCATGCTTTACTCTTGCTTGGGCATTTGGCAAAGAACGACAGAGCAAGAAAAGATGTTTTTCCTCTGTGCCCCAGGATTCTGAATCATCAGGTGTCTTTCTAGGCCTATTTGTCTCCTGGGAATAACTGTGCTCTCTGGTGTATGAAACCCTGTTGTTTGGAGCATGTTAATAAAATTGGTCCAATTATTGGACCCATATGAAAAGTTCAGGATAAGCTAGGTTATGCTACAGTAACAAAAACAAAGAAAACTCAGTGGCCTAAAACATCAAAAGTTTAATTTATTGTTCATGCTACATGGCCATCATGGGTCAGCTGGGGGCTATGTTCAGCATTGTCCTCATGCTGGGAACAGGATGACAAAAGAACCTCTATTTGGAATATTAATGGTCCCTATGGAAAATGGAAAGAGAGACTATGGTGAATTATGCACTGACTATTAAAATTTTCCCTGAGAAGTAATGTGTAATCACTTCTGTTCACATCATTAAGTAAAACAAATCATATGACTATACCTGACATCAAGACCTGGAAGGAAAATGAGAAACATTTACAAATAGCACTAATGATGACCCCAGAAATTTTTTTTTTCTGTTTCATCATACTCAGGAGCCCTTATTTCATGGTGACAAGCCTGTGTAGACTGTGCCCACATACATCCATATTATACAGCTAAAAAGACCTGAGAGATCTCCCATATCCTTATTTCTCCATAAATCTCAGTAGACCTAAAGACCATGTCTCCTGACAAATGAGAAAAAGAAAAGAAACTAAAGGATTGCTCTTGAGTTTTTAAAAGGTACACCTGGAAATAGTTTGGGGAAAATGAAGCTGACAAAGTTGCTTTAACAAAAAGGGACCATCACAAATCTCAAACAAAACTTTCTACTACCTTTGAAAACCAAGTTCTGAGAAAACTATGATCAAAGATGAAATCTTTCACTTATCAAAAATATACCAGACACTAACTGGTTCTAATGCTATTATTTAGATGTTATACATATTGGGTTTTACTTACTAAACCATAAATATAGTTGGAAGTAGGTAAGAAGGGATGCAACATAAATAAATAAGAAAAAAATCATGGGAATTATTGTATTCAGAATCAAGATAAATTAAGAATATATACACATAGACAAATGAAAGCAACTAACAAAACAAGGCATTAGTATTATAGCGGAAGTAAACAAGAGTTCCACTTACTTCACATCATGGATATCGCTTGATGTTGTCAATATTTTACATTTTGGTCACTTAGTTTTTATTTGCATCACCCTGGCTAAAAAAGTTTAGTAATCTCTCGTTGAATGAACTAAACAAGATCATGTTTTTCAAATGTGACCAGAATTTTGAAATCAAAAGAGTTTCATGAAACAATAGCAAGGAATCTTCTGTTTTTAGAGTAGTGATTCCTCCTGAAAATGATAGAGTGATGGAAAGATACATAACAAAATTGATACTCAATTTTTCTGTAAGTGACGGGTATGGAATTTCAGAAGATATTAAAGTATATGTGGATATTTTATGATCATGACATTTGGGGCACAGTGAATTAAGAGTAGATATTTTTTATTTAAAAAACTTTATTGAGATATAATTGATATATAACATATTAATTTCAGGTGTACAAGAAGGTGAGTCAATATCTGTATATATTGCAAAATGTGGGTAACATTTTAAACATGTTCTAATGATTGCCTGTTTATTTCCATTGTGAATGACTCTCAAAATCTGTAGAATTTGTGTAACTTGAAGAATTTCCTTGTTATGAAAATTTGCAAGATCCTTGAGAAAGTTCTTCTTTTGTAATTGTGAGTGACAAGGTTAACATAAAATAGAAGCCTCATCTCTATAAGCTTAATATATGGAAAAGTTACTGCTCTTCATTTTGAAACAAATGCAAAGTTGTCATTCCTGTGAGTTCAGGCTTTGGGGAAATTATTTAGAGTGTCTTTGTGGTGTACAATAAGAGGGAACAACATTTAAGCATTTCCATAGGTCAAGACCAGCTCACCTTGCAGTTGACTGCTAAAGATAGGTCTAACCAACTCACCTAAAAATTAATTATTAAAAGAAGAGGAGTTTGTATTACAGGGCTAATAAATAAGCAAGTATTTCCATTTTTTAAAAAGTAATCTATTGCAAATATAGACATACATAACTATGGCTATGGCTATAGGTATAATGATGTCTCATTAACACATGAAAAAAGAAACATCAACTAAAAAATCTACGTATTCAATAAAAGCGCATTACATTCATGAAATTAGGAGTGTCTAATAATATATATTTAATGTAAAAGAACTACTATTAAATGAGGCTCTTTTAGCTAATAAGCCTTTTAATTAAAATTAAAATTAAATTTTGAATGTTATAAAAATTAATTTATAAATAAAAACTAGAATTTAAGTCAAATTTATATATCATGCTCCCCATACATTCTTTCTTCTAAGTTCTAAAATACTTACCGGTTTCACATTTTCCAGTGTGGCTTACTATACTAATAATGGTTGGTGAATCAGATGTCCTATTATGTCATGATCCACAAATGTAAGGCAATACACAAACATTAAAGTCAACCAAAACTGAAATGGGTAATAATGGTGAGAGAGGAAGGCAGAGGGTAGAAGGGTACAATGGGCCCTTGAGAAGGTCAGGTGCCTCTGTCCAGATCCAGGAGTACCTCCCAGAGGGCAGAGAAAGGCCAAGTGGTCCTTCAAGCACTCTTTAAAGTGCCACTTTCTAGGTTGACCCAACCATCCAAAGGGCAAGGCACTGCTAAGCATTATCTACTGAGATGCCCTCTTCAATGAGCTGTATGTCAGGAAACATCATCAGGCAGTTTCTAAACTAGTCCATAATCATCATTCCCTTGAACTCTGAGACCCAAGCAATCTACATCATTGAACAATGTTAAGCATCACCATAAGATATCAAACAAACAAGCAAAACAATGTCTTTTGAGACATCCCAGCTCACCTTGGGTCAGTGAGTTAGTGGCGCCTGGAATTGGGAATATGTAGGTGAGGAATGCTGGTGAATTTTCTCGGTTTTGGCCTGATGACTGCCCAAAGGAACCAGTAGGGTTTCAACCTGCAATTCCAGGCTGTAGTGATATTTTGTGGCTTTGCCCACAGCTTAAAATGCATGGAGATAATTAATTTAAAAGATGTGCAGCTGATTCTGATTCATAAACAACTTGTATCTCCTTTATAGTTATCTTTCTTTGAATCAGGTGGACAACTATTTATGAAAATCTGGCATTCAGTCATCTAATTTGCTAACCATGATTTCTGAGATAACTTAGTGATAAATATTGACCCAGAGTGAAAATTTTCTCCTGTCTAACATTGTAGCTAATCTAAATATTTTAAATCTATCATTTCTGATGTCTAGATTGAATTTACTTTAATAACTTCTTAAAGGAATATTGAACTATTAGGCAATATCTACTAAAGCTAAACAAATGTGCCCACCCTACAATCACTTCTGAAACTCCTAGCTATATCCAACAGAAATGACTGTGTATACCCACCAAAAGATTTGTATAAGAATTCTCAATGAAACTCCAAACTGTAAATAATCCAATGTCTATCAACCATATAATGGATAAATTATAGCATATTCACACAATGAAATATTACACAACCATGAAAGAGAATGCAATAGCAAGATGACTCTCATAGACATAAATGTAAATGAAAGAAACCAGATCTAAAGGAATAAATTCTGTAGTATTACATTTATGTGAAGTTCAAGAATCGGCAAAATTGACCTATGGGGACTAGAAGTTAGAAAAGTGTTTCTTGCACTAGAGATGGGTATTGACTGGAAAGCAGTAGAAGGAAATCTTTTGGGCAGCTAGAAAGCCTACATCTGGAGTGGCTGTATATATTATAAAAATTCATCAAGCAATAGACTATAAATAGATGCAGTTTGTCTATTAGGTCTCAACTTTTATAAAAGATAAAAAGAAAATTTCAGATGGGATTAGGAAAATATATTTTAAATGCCAATTTTTATAACTTACCAAGTTTAGTTTGTCAACCCTTCAGCATAGCATGCTATTAAGACAAATAGATATAACTAGCCAATGAAGCATTAACTGAATATCATGATGCATGATGTCTAGTAAATGTTTCAGTTACTTATATACTTAGCGCAGTAGAGTACAAAGACACACATCACAAAGATAAGCCATTTGGTACACTGGCTAAATATTCATCGGTGGTTATGCCCTATGCCAGCCTGTCTCTAGATTGACAAGATAGTGTTAATGCTGCAGCAAGGGAAACAGAACAAAGGCAGGTGCTGATGCTGCCTTAACAATGAGGGCCTATTCTCTCCCATGCACCTGAGAACACCAGTGAACTTGATCATTGTTCAGCAGCAGAAACCTCGTGGTTTCTCTCATCCTTAGCCCTTTGTCATTGACCACATTATTTCCTCACGAGGTGATCCTGCCCCATGTCTCTTGACAAGAGAATCCTCCAAACCCATAAACCATGTCATCATGATTGACCAACCAGCGGTCATCGTTCCTCAACCCCCCACCCTTTTATCCCAAGCTGTTTGTTCTTACTGTTCATTAAAAAAAAAAAAAAGAATGAAAGGGAAGGAAAGACAGCAATCCAAGTCCAGTAACAAGCAGCATAAACGATTCATTTGTGAAGGGCGAAGATTAACAGGACTAATCGCTGCAGGGGTTTAGGGAAAACCTAATTCTGAGAACCAACAGAACAAAGTTGAGTGCAGATAAATTGCTTGCTCCAAAGGGAATACTATGTGAGAGGGTATGGCAATAACTATGTCCTGGGAGCCTGTTTTACTTTCTGTGCTCTTTGGCCAACATGGGATATGGGTACAAGAACAACCAGAGTAATGGAATAATACACCTGGATGAAAGCAGCTGTTTCCTTTCTTCCCGTGGAAGTTTAGCTTTTGGTTCAAAACTACATACAATGAAGCCTCAATTCACCAGACTGGATAGTTAAGTCTGCCTTTCATCTAAATGAGGAAGAGAAAAAAAAATACCTTTTTGAGAGGTTACACCAACATTTTCTTCAACTATAACTTGAGTCCTAGCATTTTATGAGAATTTGTTCTCCAAAAGATAGCCCAGAGGCATCATAAAATCCTCACCCAGGTTTTCTAGATGAATGCCTTGGAAAATGCTTAACAGCGAGGGTTAAAACAAGAAGGGTTTACTGATTAATGTTTAATTTTGATATCTTCATTGACACAGCCCTTTGGATAATAAAGAAGAGATGATTATTTTCCTCTTACCTGTGTTTAAAATACTAAATGAGCAAAATTGGACAGAGACAAAAATTAAGGACACATGAAATGAGAATATGGTCAAGTGGTCTTTTCAAACCACTTTGGGGAAGAAACTTCCCCAAACTAAACCTTTTTATTATATTCCTCCAGATAAACTATTTTAATAGATCATCATGGCTATTCTTCCTGGCATAGTTAGAATAATACATTCTTTTAATCAAGACAGAAATGTTTCACTTTTGTTGATCCCACTCAGAATTATCATCTAGCCCTCTACAAAAGTGATTTTCAAACTTCAGTGTGAGTTAGAATAACTAAAAGTACCTATGACATGTATAGACACCAAAGTTCTTATCCTGATTTTTTGAATCAGCAAGTCTGGGGCAGGCCTGGGAAATTGCATTTCTATGAAACATTTCAGGTCATTCTGAGGCAGAAAGCTGACCGATTATACTCTGAGACTCCATAACTTGATCTCACATTCCACTGCTGCTGACCTGCTAAGTCTTAGTTTCAACGTCATCGATTTTAACGCTTCCAAAGCGTTAAGATGGAAGTTTGAGAAACGTAAGACACACAAGCTGTGTCCCATTGTCTTTAACACTAAGCTAAGGATGTTCCAGAGTACAAATAAGAACACGCTCCTCTTTTCACGAGAAGGTACTGGGTTGTCGGAAAAGTCATGACATATTTTTTCTATGTTTTTCATTGCAAAATGCGTCCTGACTTTTCCAACAACTCAATAACTCACACAAATCACCCATCATCCTACCTGCCGACTGGAGTCCATGCCAACCTTACCCCAGCTGCCCTTTAGTAACCAACTGATTGAGCACAGGCAAGTAATTTAATTGCATGAGAATAGTGAAAGCGTTTGAGAATTATCAAGAAAAGCTAAGGACCTATTTTTTTCCCAGTGCACTTTGCCCCAGGGTTAGAAACATCCCACTATACCCACATGTTTAAAAGAAGAATCAAATGGGAGAAGGCACCATCATCTTATTTAGAATATTCCATCTTCCCAATAAAGAAAGGCTTTCCACAATTCACCTTTGCTTTGTATCAAAGAAAGTCTAATTCCACAGCAATGGCTCTTGAGATAGGAATGTGAAACTATGGTCCAGGGACGAACCCCATTTCAGCAGGAGCCTTGTCAGGGTATCGTTTAAACTACACTGAATTGAATGCAGTGGCTTTATGGGATTTTTTTTTTCCTTCCAGCTCTCCTACTTGTCCTGTGCAAATTGTTCCAACAGCCTTCCCCAGTGAGAGGACTTCAGAAACAGGAGCTGTCTTCAGGGGAGGAAGAGAAGTGTTGATATGCTGCCCCATGGGGCACAAAAGCCCACTGACAGATGGGAAGAAAAAAAAGGAAAGTGCCGAGAGGATTAGACACAAAAGGATTTTATGAGCAGTAAAGGCAATAACGAGTCCCTCTGGAAAGAGGCCACAGCGTATTAATAAGTGTCATTTGATCTGTTAGAGGGCACAAACAATGTGAGGGGTAAACAAAAGGTCCAGAACACATTTGGGTAAATAGGAGAGATGATGGTCATATGAACAGCCAAGTGCGAGCCCTGCCAGCACATCTATTGGGCCTCTAGAGTTTGGATTTGAAAAGCCTAAGAGGGTTATGCTGATTTCAACATACATTCTTATCCTTGGGATCTGGAAGGCAATTATAAAGTCATCTTTCATGAGCGGGCTATCCCACAAACATTACTCGGCTGCTATTATGCCTGACAGTTGGGCCAACTTCTGGTTCAAAAATAGCCCGTTTGTCAGTTTCCTCTATTCCCTGCTATTGTGAAAGAGGCAGAATTAGAAGGTATTGCTGGGATGCCAGTTGAATCACTTTGAAATTGTGGCATTGGTTTGTCAGGGAAAAGAGGGGACTTTGGGCCCCAGGGGCGAGGAAAGGACAGTGGGTTGCGCTAAAGGAAATGCCTACTTTGGGAAAGCTGTCTGCGGAATTCCCTGAAATGAATTGCACATTGGAGCTACACAAATACTTCAGAGATCTTTGAGATGCATAGCCCATACTCTGTCTTGTTTTGCCAGGCCTCACTCTCTCTTCTCTTATACTCTATTTAAATAGGTGATGGAAAACCAATGAACACAATAGGAATTTGCACCAGAGCCCTCAGAAAAAGCACAATAGCCATTGACAAGTGCTCAAGGAGCCTTCACATGGCCTGTGATGAGCATAACATGTGCCTTTGTAACGACTGACTCTGAATCATGCCCCATAAAGAAAACTCAAACATACCTTTCTTTTTTTAGACTAGGAGAGCCCAGGCCAAAAATGCACAGGTAACCAAACACAGTCAGACAGCTGCCTTTTTAAGAGACAGCAACTCTACACAAAAATATCATGACAGCCCCAGAGTAGCAGCAATTGTAAGGGGCTTCAGATCCTTAAAGGAACTCCTCAAAAGGTCTGTGTTTCCTGGTCTAGAGATGGAGGAGTCTTTCAGTCAAGCCTTTGCTTCAGGAACTTGTTCACTGTGGACCCTGAAGACTTGAATGAGTCAGAATCAAGGCAGCAGGATGATGAATCCATGAAGAGTATCTGTGATGGGAAAACACTGCAGTGGTAAAAGCCATCATGCAAAAACATGTCAGTGATATTATCACAGAGGCCCAGGACAATGCGCCTTATTGATAGGTTGAGAATTTATATCGAGTTGACCCTTGAACAATGAGGAGGTTTGGGGCCCCAACCTGCTCACAGTCAAAAATCCCTATCTAACTTTTGACCCCAAAAATCTTAACTACAGTTGTCCCTCCATATCTGTGCAGGATTGGCTCCAGGACACCCTGCAGAAAACAAAATCCATGGATGCTCAAGTCGGTTTATATAAAATGGCGTAGATCAACGCATATGGTTGGCTCTCTGCATCTGTGGGTTCCTAACTGCAGATCAAAAATACTGTTGTTCTCATAGACACCGACAACAGTTTAGTGGTTGCCAGAGGGTAAGGGGGCAAGGAGTGGTAGATGAGGGTAAAGGGCATCAAATATATGGTGATGGAAGAACTGACACACAATGTGATATATAGATGATATATTACAGAATTGTACCCCTGAAATCTATGTAACTTTGCTAACAATTGTCACCCCAATAAACTTTAATTTTAAAAAAATGATGTTTTTGATGTGCTGTTGGTTGAATCTGTGGATGCAAAACCTTGGGATACACAGAGGGCCAACAATATATTTGTTGAAAAAAATCCTCATATAAGTGGACCCACACAATTCAAACCTGTTTTGTTCAAGGGTCAACTGTATGCATATACTCTATGTATATATACTCTGTCTCGTTTGGAGAATGACACCAACTTCCTCTGACATCCGTGTGGAAATGGATTTCTCTACCTTAGATATGTTTGATTATATATGTATGAATATATACATTTTTAAGTTGTGAAAGTTTATGAACACATAAAATATGGTCTTTTGTGTTTTTTCTTTTTAAAATTTCATTGGAGAATCGGGGAAGGGGAACAGACAAGTTGCCATCTTTTGGTTCTTCAGTCTAGTTGTGGAGGATGTCGCTTCACTGGCCCATGTTGGTATTATCACTAGGATCCTCCCGGTTGAGGCAGTCGGTCGCCGGCCATTGGACGGCCACTCACTGCGGCTCATGGCAGCTCACACTGACTGCCAGCCACTCACAGTAGCTCATAGCAGCCCACTGCAGCCTATGTCATCACCGGCAACTCACGGCAGGCCAGCTCCAGGTCGAGCTGCTGTTTACCATCTTAGCTGTAGAGAGCATAGCGTCACTTGCCCATGTGGGAACTGAACCGGTGGCCCTGCTACTCAGAGCTCGCACTCCCAAGCCAACTCTTAACCAACTGAGCCACTCGGCCAGCCCCAAAATATGTTTTAATTATATGCAATGTAATGTGTATATGCTTGTGTTAGTTCGAAACATACGAAACTGCCTTTTTTTGTGGATTAGAAAACATTTGAGTTGAACCTCAGCAATTTCACATGGTTCAATCTAATATGTATGCCTATTTATCATTAAGCCACTGTTGTTTCTCCTCCAATCCCACCCCTAAACACTGATTTAGAGGCTAGGGCTGGGGCTCTGCAGATCATATTTCTGTGTTGCCATCTGCTTTCTGCTAGATTGTACAGTAAGGGGTGCTAGAGGGAGACTGTAAGACGGGGAGGGGCTAGAAGGTCTTGCCTCTTCCTCTTGGCTTGCTGTCCCAGTGAGCACCCTCCACCCCTTACTTTGCTTCTTCATTTGACACTGGATTTTGAGTCCAGCTCCAATCCTGTGGTTTTATTTATTAATTTTTGCCCCACACTCTAAGAACCAGTCTCTTTGTGTTCCACAGATCCAGGTCTGCTGGGTCCCCCCACCAAGCTTCTGATAACCCCAGCTCCTTCTTAGCCTAAAAGGTCGATGCTGCTTTCAATATCTGTTATTTCTTTAGCAAAATTTAGTCTTCCAATATCTGTTCAACAGATTTCATCTATTAAATTTTCTCCATTAAAATAACTGGCATTATTTCTGCTTTCCTGACTGGCTCTTGGCTGATACAGTATGTATATGCATTTTAAATGTCTACTTTATGTATCTATTCTTATTTTGCATATATGGATAGAAACAAAGGGACACAGAGATATAGAACAGCCTAAAATAACAATGCCATAAACATTTAAATATATTCAAACAATATTGGCTATTGGAATTATGCATTTCTTCAAGACTAACCTCCCTCCAAGCCCACAGAAAACGCATCCAAGTGGCAAGAAAACCATGTGTACCCTTTACACCAACACAGTTTAAAAATCATTAGGTTGTCCACCTGCCAAGCCAGAAAGACTCTGATGACAAATAGTGGGAAATGATGAGTCCATTTCTTGTCTATGGGTCATTTGAAAAAGTGACTTTGATGACTAATTCATTCTGACATTCCACCCACAAGCAACTTTCTAAGATGCCCACCCTGATTAGTGGGACTGTTTGCTTCAACGTTATGCTCTTCTGGGTTGTCTGCCCTTCCCTCCGTCATGGGGAAGAGGGGCTGACTTTAACATGGTCATCCACATTGGCTCTCACTCCTCATTACCGTTACCAAGGGCCTTAAGTTTCTACAATACAGGGAGGCCTTTGGTGTGGTCAACCTTGCTGTTCCTAATTTTAACACACAGACCACTCAGTAAGAAACAGGGTTTTTAGAAAGGCCCAAGAAAAGCACATGGTTTCCATCTAGAACACTACTGAGCTCTGATCCGTTTCAAAAAAATATATTTCATATTACACATATCACATTGGGTAGAAGGGAAATTTTCTAATCAAGATGTTTTGCATTTCCTTGTAAGTTCACCTGCTCATAATAAGCATGGCGATTTATATCATATGCATTGACACATACAACTGCATGTGTCCCCCCTTCAGTAACTAAGACATATGCATACTCCCAAGTATGCAAGCACACACATTCATACAACACACACTATTGCCTCCCAAACATGCAAACCAATTTTAAAGTATTAAATAAGCTCAAAGGTCTTTTTAATTAACACATAAAAAAGTTCCAATGTCAAAATCATCTATTAATAATGGAAATCATCAGCAGTGTACAAATATTTGAGCAAGTTGTGTATCCCACCATCCTCAACTCTGCAGTGAGCCAAGTTGCTAAGCAGTCTGCCCAGCATATCAGAGGCAGCTCTAGGATAATATTCTATGCCGAAGACTTCCCAATGACATCCTTAGCAGATGCCTTAGGCCCACCCAGAAGGCACCTGAAGCTTCCATAGTTCTTATATGTGCAATAGCACATGAATCTCTCTGCCTAACGGTGCAAAAAAGGATGAAAATTGGGAGTTAAATAACCCAATTTCTTTGTCCCCTGGTTGAGCAGTTCAGAGGGTCCCCAGCAGGAACCCACCCCATTGTCCAGCCTCATGAACACACCCTTACTGGCCTTCCCGTTTTACCTCCCTCCCCCCACTCCCACACATCATTCCTGGCATCACCTCCTAAATACTTATTACGACCCAAATTCTTGTCTCAGTCTACTTTGGAGAAATGCAAACTGAGAGAGGCACTTAACCTCTGAGCGCTGTCCCTGGCCTGAGTGCCACAGCATCACACATTAACTGTTGGTTCTCTGCAGGCTAGGACACAGCAAAATCCTCTTCCCTGAGAAGATGGTTTCTTAACTCCTACCCAATCACCTCATCATTTGTGTGAAGGAGATGAGGTGATTCCTCATCTGCAAGTTCCTCTTCTACAAGTTCTGGGGATGCAATGTACAACATAATGACTAGTTGACAATACTGTAGTATATATTTGAAAGTTGCTGAGAGAGTAGATCTTGAAAGTTCTCATCATGAAAAAAAATTGTAACTATTTGAGGTGATGGTTGTCAACTAATCTTGTTATGGCAACCATTTTGGAATGTATACATGTCAAATTATTATGCTGTACACTTTAAATTTATATAAGGTTATCTGTAAATTATATCTTAATAAAATTGGAAAAAAATTACAAATTAAAGAAATACATAGTTGTGACAAAAAAGAAAGAAAGAGAACTAAATGATGGTAAACTGTGCAAGAACATTTGCTTCCCTGCTATACTGAGAATCAGATATAGAACTGCAGCCCCAGCCGGAGGAAAATACTCACATGACAGATAGAAATTTGAGAGCATCTTTCTCTAAAATGACCAAAATACTCACAAAAAATTTTATGTAGCGTATACACACCACTTAAGTAGTTATAAGCGTTCACCAGACTTTGACCTACCTTTTTTATTTCCACAATGTGGAATAAAATAATAATACAGCTAAAGTTCAGATAGTGTGTATATGTTTCCTATACTTTACAATAAGTTTCATTAAACTACTCCATATGGAGTGACAGTACATACCCATAATCTCAATCCAAAACAGGCAATGGCTTCTATCTCGTGCCGGTATTTAGATATATTTCCTAGAAGAGCTATTAACTTAAAGTGTCATTTTTTTGTCACCTCCAAATATATCAAAAGAATACCAGATCCTCCTGTTTCCTTGGCAGGTGACAGTTAACATCTGCTTCTCACAAGACCAATTTTAAACTCTATCTTCCGGGATCATTCTTATCTGTGTGACCAAGCTGGTGCTGTGCTCTTAAGAAGGTGAATTTGACTGTGTGCTGCCCAGCTGTGATAAATGAAGCCAGCTCAGTGCGATGTACTTTGGGGAGGAGGTTCTCAACCCTGAGCACACAAGAGAAAATCCCAGATGTCCAAATTTCACTCAAAGCTCAGCACTGGAGAATCTCTGGGTGTGGGTTCACCCTGTGGTTTTGAGATTTTGAGAACTCCATGCATCACAACTTCCATGTGCTGCAGAGAACTATGAAAAAGAAACCATTTGACTGCATTGCAATCTTGATTCCATTAGAAACCACTCACATGCCTTTAGATAAATCTTTGTCTATCCCTTAGATTCTTTATCTGTAAAATGAACATAATGCCACCCACCCTCTCTACCTCATAGAAAAGGAGGAAAAACATTACACAACCTTGTTTTAAAAATAGAAAAAATGAAAAAATAAAGAAATCATCCTTTGGGGTACAAAGATCCTGTGATACAGAAACACCAAAAGACTTAAGTAAAATATTTTTAGAGGCCCTTTCCAGAAGAATAAACATTGAGAGAGACAGAGAGAAAGAGAGAGAGAGAGAGAGAGAGAGAGAGAGAGAGAGAGAGAGAGAGAGAGAGAGAGGGGAGAAATGGGAGGAATACAAGATAGAATAAGAATGATAACAGGAATGTACTTTGTTTATGAGAAAGACAGAACAGAATAGGAAGTTTAAAAAAATTTTTCTGTAATAAATAATTTAAACGTTGGAAAACCCAGTGAAATAGAAATAGAATGGATATAATGCTGTAGTGCATTTAGAAACATGAAAAATACTGCAAACAATATAACATCACACTGTAAAACTGATAGTTTGACATTTGCTGGTGCTTCTATTAAATTGTTCTTGGGAATACTGGAATATTTATGTGACAATAGCAATAGAATCAGAAATGTAATTTAAGTGTGCTTATTTAATTCTAATTATGCCTTTTTTCTTTTAAAAACCTTATTAAAATATAACTAGTATACAATATTATATTAGTTTGAGGTGTATACCATAGTTATTCAAGATTTATATACCTACAGAAGTGATCACCATAAGTCAGGCAACCATCTGACACTGTACAACATTATTACCATAATATTGACTATATTCCCTATGTTGTACATGTTTGCATCCCTATGACTTATTTTATAACTGGAAATTTGAACATCTTATTCCCCTTCACCTTTCCCCCCTTTTAAAAATTTTTTTTCAATTACAGTTGACATTCAATATTATTTTATATTAGTTTCAGGTGTACAGCACAGTCACTAGACATTTATATAATTTATGAATGATCTCCTCAATTCGTCTATTACTCACCGGGCACTATACATAGTCATTACAATATTATTGACTATAATCCCTATGTCACATGCTGTAACTATTTTGTAACTACCTCTATTTGTGTCTTTATATCGATTTCTAACATTAATCAGTTAAAGAGGTGACAATTGGGCACTTAGCTTAGTGTAAACTGATGGTTCCTCTGCAAATTTCTCAGCTGTAGTCATGGAACCCTTCAAAGTGGAGCTGCTCCATTAGTGTCAAGGGCCAAATCCTGGCCATAGGGTTTTTGAGTGCAAAAGGCCTTAGCTCTGCAGTAAGTATTGTTAGTCTGCTGATTGGCTTTTACTTGTTCTGCAAGCACCTGCCTTGTTTTAATCTCAGTGGTGCTGGGATCATGATCGCCACCTCAGCGCTCTGTCCAGTAATTTCTCAGACCTAGAATTCTTTTATTATTTTTATTCTTTTATTTATTTTAGATTATAATTGGCATATAATATATTAATTTCAGGTATACCACATCATGATTCGCATGTATATACCTTACAAAGTGATTGTCATAGTAAGTCTAGTAAACATCTGTCACCTTAGTTATTATATGATTGATTCTACTCCCTGTGCTGTACATTATATACACATAATGCAATACATAGATGATGTATTTAGAACTGTACACTTGAAACCTAAGTAGTTTTGTTGACCATTGTCACCCCAATAAATTTTAATTTAAAAAAAAAGTACAAACTTCCAATTATAAAATAAGTCACAGGGGGACCGGCTCATTGGTTAAGAGTTGGCTTGGGAGTGCAAGCTCTGAGCAGCAGGGCTGCTGGTTCGGTTCCCACATGGACCAGTGATGCTGTGGCCTCTACAGCTAAAATGGTGAACAACAGCTCGACCTGGAGCTGGGCTGCCATGAATGGCTGGCGATGGCGTAGGCTGCAGTGGGCTGCGGTAAGCTACCGTGAGTGGCCAGCAGACAGCATGAGTGGCTGGAAGCTGGTGTGAGCTGCTGTGAGCTGTCGTGAGTGGCCTCCAGAGGCCGGCAACTGATCTGCCTCACCGGGAAGAGCACAATGATCACAATACCAACATGGGCCAGTGAAGTGACATCCACCACAACTAGACTGAAGAACAAAAGGACAGCAAGTTGTCTGTTCCCCTTCCCTGATTCCCCAATAAAATCTTTAAAAAAAAAAAAAGTAAAAATAAATAAATAAATAAATAATTAATAAAATAAGTCATGGGGATGTAATGTACAAACCTAGAACTCTAAGCCTGAAACTCAGGGCTCACAGCTTGTCCCTCGTCACTCAACACCAGGTCTTCCTGATGAGGACAGGCTCTCTGCCAGCTCCTACTGCTGGCCAGGAAATGAGCTTCAGTGCTCTGCTCTCATGTTGACCCAGGTCTCCTTCTGCCATGCAACCCACCTGCTAACCTCCTATCAAGCTACCTGCATGCCAATTACTGTTTTGGTTTCCTCTGTTACCTTCCTCATCATTGGATATTTATCTGGAATTCTGAGCCCAGTCATGTTCAGAAGCGGTCCCTCACTGCTGACTCAGACAACACCTTAGGCACCAAAATAACCAGAATCCTTTGACAGGCATCAGTAACCCCTTTGAAGAGCCACTGGCCTACAAAGCCAAACCTTCTGTCTTGTGTTCCAGTGTCTTCAAACCTTCAATGACAGAGAATGTGGCCCAGAGCACAGAAGCCTGGGTCCCGGGTAGGATTTGTGTCAGTCTTTGAGTATAACCAAGGACATGAGTTCTCATGTGAATGTCTTCTGATATACATTCTCTTATTAAAAAAAAAAAGTTGAGGTGTTGTTTGCAAATATCTTCTCCCATTTGGTTGGCTGCCTCTTTGTTTTGTCAATGGTTTCTTTTGTTATGCAGAAGACTTTGTTTGATATAGTCCCATTCATTTATTTTTGCTTGTATTTCCCTGCCTTTCAGGTCAAATTCATAAAATCCTCTCTGAACCCAAGTTTAATATGTATGCTTTCTTCTATGCAATTTGTTGTTCCAGATCTTATGTTTAGGTCTTTGATTCATTTTGAGTTAATTTTGGTATATGGTAAGAGCCATTATATTAGCCATTGGTAATTCCTGAAATTTAAAGCTGAGCAACAGCCAAAAATATAAAATTCATCTTCTTCCTCCAAAGCTTTCCTACCCAGACCTTAATGACATCCCTTGAGTAAGTCCTGGAGCCAAAGCCCACTTACATAGTCAAGCCCTACCCCAGCATTTTGATACCCATGAAACTCCAGGGCTTTCCCTTTTGGTCTATCTGAACACTCACACTTTGGTGCCATCCCTAGATCACCCAACCAGCCACCACATGTGTTAATCCCATGGTTGCCTTAAAATAATTCAATGGGTTATTACTAGTTAAGAAAAAGCAAACAAAAACACTTTTCTATGGCCAAGTATCTTGGGGAAACGCAGGTTAAATAAATTTAAGCCAATTTATTTATTAGAAATTTCCAACACACTGGCTGTTGGTAATATGACTCTCCATGAGAGAATAAAATGGAACTTTTTTTTGAGGGTCAGTTCACAAGATTAGTCCTCCATACTTTATATACTTTATGGAACGCCTTCTTAACCAACATCTTGTCTACTCATCTTTGGGCCATCTGCTAGCACAGTTGTTGCCCTGTATAGAAACCAAATAAATTGGAATGGAATGACATGAGTGAAGTGGAATCAAATTGAATGAAATGGAATATAATGCCTAAGAACTTCCCAGAAAAATACAACAGAACCCTACTTGTAATCTACTCTTAGTTTCTAGGAAAATTATACACAAAATTATATCTGTTCCCCACCCTCACTATCAAAGAAGGCTATATTTTACCTGGCTGAGCAGATAAACATATGCACAAATGTAGAAAGATATCCAACAAATGCAAAAATGTGTGATGTATACCCCAAAGGCAGATATTGCGAGAATAAAGAAAGCTTTCAGAGATGTTTCCATAGGAACATGGAGAACTAGTCTTGCTTCGTCCCCAATTTCTCCAGGTTTTCCTCAGTCTCCCCTGAGTGTTGAAATCCGGCGCCAATCCTTTCTGAAGCCTGACCATATCCTCCAAACCAGAAAATAATGTCTCTTCAGAGCTCTTGCTGCCGCACCAATTGGTCCTCTTCATTCTTGGATCCCTGTGCTTTTGTTCTCACTGGGGCTACAATACGAGGCCCTTAGTGAAGCCCAAGTTCTCGAAACTTATTTTTCACCATTTGTATCTAATTTCAAATAATCTCTGACTTGTCTAGGGCTAGCTCCAGCTGTCCTTCCAGACCAGACCCACAGCCAATCATTTCTGCTCCATCTAAGGAACTTTTGCTTATTTATTCTAGAAAGGAGGAATCCAGGGAAAGAGGCAAATCTTCCTAATCCAAAAAAGTTCTTCACTAAGGATGTCTCCCTGAGCCACCACCACCATCTCTCCCCCACCTCCCCAATTCTGTCACATCTCAGGACAGTAGGTCTGAAACAATCTGTTTCAAAGGCCTGGAAATAGACACACTTGCTAGAATCCCAGAATCAAGGCTGCTCTGTAAGAATCTATGGTTAGCTCTAGCTACATCCTCCAAGTTCAAGAGATTCTTTTTAACAGTTCTTTTTTGCCTGTAAAAAACAGTACCTGTCATATGCCTGGTTACTCAAAAGACAGCTGAAACGACATTGCCCTGGGACCTAAAGGATAGAAGAACACTTACATTGAGACCTTTGGGTCCCTAATTGCAATTGGTTCTGGTCACTGGGCTTGATTTCTTTCTGATCCATCACATTCCGCAATTCTAGTAAATACAACTTCCTCTAGCCCCCATATCTGAGTCCCAGAGTTGACTGGTGTCTCCTGTCCTTTACAATCTCCCAGGGTTTCTAGGAACTATAGTTCTACCCATATACTCTAGGTCCATTCCCTTATTCTGGGCTCTGCCTTCTGAAGCCTCAGGCTTTGCCTCCGGCCAAATGCCCCTCATTCCCAGAGATCATTAATTTTCTTGGGTCAGCTCCCAGAGGCTGGCGGAACCTCCCCCATCTCCCGAGGCTACTGCTCAGCCTAGACCCAAGCTTGGTCTATTGTACTTTGGATGAAGCCCTGTTTTTCCCACATCTGAATCCACCCTGTGCATATGTGCAGCAAAGCATGTAGGTTTTGAAAGGGGAGACAATTAAGCTCAGATTCTAAAAAAAATCCAGCTTATATTCTATATGTGCACAATTTCTAAAGTGGTCAATTCTTCCAAGTCAGAGACATACCCACCAACTAGCCAACAGATTCCAGTTGCAGAGAATTTGGTTTCACAACAAGAAAGGCTCTTCAAGGGAATGATTTATGTTCACATGGCACGAGCACTCTCTGTTGAGATCTGAATCTTCAGGATGAAATGTATCTCTTGGCTGCTTAGAAGTCTCCATGTGTCTAATTGTGCTCTAGCTTGGAAGCTGTTGGGGTGCTTGGACCAGCAGAGAATTCCTGATGTGTGATGCTTCCATGGGAAGTACTATTTCAATAGCAGAAGGCTAACACATCTGATGGGCAGACTGCCCACTGGGCCATCTTGTCTGCCAACACTCCCACATTTATTAAGGTTCTTTTGTGAGATAAAGAGGTTGGACACCTGGATCCTTCCAAAAACAAAACAAAATTAAAGCTGCAATTACCTGTCTGCCCTGTGCAAGGCAATCTACCCTGCTGTCCTCTGGGTTTTGCTGGTGACAAGCAGATGTCACCCAGAGCAATTTGGAAACCTGAACAAAGAGAATTCAGATAAGATTCAAAAGAGGAACTTAATCCAAAAGTACAAGCTACCTGCCAGACAGTGAATATAAGAGCTAATAGACAGGGAACTGGAAACAAGAAACATTATAACGACCCTGCCAGGCCTCACCCCTCCAGCACCCCTTTCTCTTCCTAGCTGAGGCTGACCAGATCCCAAGCTGTAGGCTAGTCCTGCTCCAGATTCTGGGTCTTCATGGGAATTTAAGGTACTCTTTTAAACCCTTGGAATGAAATTTCAGATAGAATTTGCTGCTTCGAGTTTAACAACTAATCTTCTGTTTTGTCCCTACAATCAAGCCATCGTCTTGGGTCTGTATCCTGAGGCCTATGCTTGATTTTTCTGTTTTGCTCATGACATACAGATCTGAAGCCAAAGTCATTTCTGTCACTAGCTCTCTTAAAGAAGTACTGCCACATCTCTTTGACGTGAGCAGATACTTTGCCTGATTGGAGCCCCCTATAGTGACTTTTTCCTTTGTCAACCTGTCTCTGTGCCCTGCTCACTTGATGAGATATACCCGGTATTTCTTAAGACTTCACTAAGTTTAGCCATTAAAAAAACAACAACAACGAAAAAAAAACCAGGTACAGCCCATTCTCAGGACATTCTGGTGGGCCTTTCTGATGATCCCGTTACCTGGGTCTGCTCCCAATGTTCTCCCCACTTCCTGTATCCATCTTCCACATCGCTCCTTTCACTTTCAACAACACATAGTTTTCAGCTTCCTGAGAGAGCTCCAGTACTCCATTCTGCTTTGCATTCCAGTGAGTTGTTGACAAGGCTACTTTGTCCATTGTTCTTTTAACATCCTTGAAGAAGGGGGCCAAATCTTACTCTTCATTACAGTCCCTACAATGCTTTAAAGTTTTCATTCTACCCAGTAGAGTCTTAATTAGTGTGTTGAATAAAATGAATGAATGAAATGAATAAATGAAATGAGTAAAATGAATGAATCAGAACCTCTCATCTCTATCAGAAAGAGGAATCTAACTGTGACTTTTGATATGATCATAAAATTATAAGCTATGGAAGAGATGGAGTACATTAGACACATGTGCAAAAGAGGAGGGGCTCCAGGAAACTAAGAAATTCAGCACATTCATAATGGTCTAGAACCTTAGCCAATTTTCTAAAGGATCATAGTGAGTTCAAACATACTCTGTAAAGAACACAAGGAGTGCTAACCTGGAATGAAAGAGATTTAAGTCCAAGAATAAAATTTGAGAGTAAGGCTACTCTGATGATGATTCTCCATTGTAACACTTGGCCACACCTTATGTATGAGATTGGTCCTCTATACCAGAAAAGCAAAAATAGCTAACTGTGCCAGGTACTGTTCTAAGTGATTTACATGGGACAGATAACTTATTTTATCCACACAAACTTCCATGTGAGGTTTGTATATTATTCTAAACCCTATTTACAGCTTAGGAAGTTGATGCACAGCAATAGCCAACCATACAAAGCAGGGTGGAGAATTTCAGTTAAAGAGTACAATATTAATGTTATAAATTTTGACCTTAAAAATGATATAATTTATAAGAATCTAGAGAGATGAATAAAAAAGAAAAAGAATCTACAGGAGAAAAGAGAGTGGAACTGGAAAAAGTATGATAATTTTTAAAAATATTTCAGGGTAGTATGGATAGAGTCTCAAACTGAAATATTAGTTTAAATTTTTAAAAACTCCAACCTCTTAATGTTTTTCATATTTGTTTTTTCTGAAAGGATTATTTTTCTGCGGTTCAGTAACTCCTTCAGGTTTACCTTAATTACCATTTCCTATAAAAGAATTTCAAGTAAACACTCTTTGTTCAAATAACATGTATTAACTCCTCTCTCTCTGTCTCCCTCCCTCCCTAGCTCGCCTCTCTTCTTGAAGTACAATCAGTATTTTCTTATGTATATATTATGTATATCTACACTAGGTGATGTGAGAAATCCAAAAGAAATATAAGATAGATGCCCTCTACAGATAAAGCCTATATCTGGAGAAAAGGTTGCACCTCACATTTCATTGTCTAAAGAAGGCAGCTGGAGGGTAGAAACAGCAGCTTTCAGAGTTCTAGTTGGATTTGTCAGCTTCTTCCTTCCTTTGTCTGTGAAGGGTGTTTTGCAATATATGAGTTTTCATACCTCTCACAGGGAGAAGTTCAGGTTAAGCATTAAAGATTTGATTTTATAATTAGAATCTCTTTTGCTGTGTTTGGACTAACCTGAAGTTTTCTGCAAATGAATAGTTACCATATTTTCACATTCGTTCAAATCCAACCATATTCTGAGAGCAAAAAGTGAATGACTTTCAATGTGGTTGGGAGCAATTACTTACACATCAACAAGAGCAAGCATACTGCATGTGCCTGGTGGGCAGGAGCTTGCCTCATAGTTGAAGCTAAACCATTTCATGTTATTCCCGTCTCCCACCATCTCAAACTGGGGCAGAGTTATTTTGCTGCATTTTGCTGCAATCTGTTCACCAGCTTCCTTCTTGCATAGTTCACAAAGCACTGTGTGTGGTTTCCTCTTCTTGGACACAGAGGTTTCATTTGAGAAAGGGTTTACCAGGTAACCCACAGCTCCAGAGAAAACTCAGCGCCATTTCTGGGGCTAAGGTGAGGGCAGCAGGTAAAGATTGAAGGTCTTTGTGTGACTTGATGAAAAATTAAGAATTACTGAGAGGCAACACACACACACACACACACACACATGTCTCATTTTGCTATGACCCAGTCATGTTTTAGCTGGGATTAAGGTCAGGCTCACATCTTGCATCACTGTATAACAGAGAAATGAAACAAGGCTTCTTCCTATGGTATAAGGACTTATCACCCAGCCAACAGGCCCATTTGGGAAGGAAATGAGCACATCTATGGTGGAGTCCATGGGGCATACACTCACTGACTTTCTAACCAGACCTAACAACAGCCACAAATTATTGATAATATTTGGAAAAAGCAAGACACATCATCATTGCGTCTTTTCCTTCACCATCATCTGTTCTTCACAGGCACTTGGATTATCATTTTCAACAAAAATCTGTTACATCTATACATAAAGTAACAAAATATAGAAAACATAGGTTCTACAACAATCATTTTCAGATCTATGGTTTATTTTAGGAGCTCTCATCATAATCATTCAGAATCTATAACAGAAATCATTCTTTGCCTTATATTCTCTCATTCATTCATTCATGCAGGGAATTCAACTTGGATTTATAAAAATAAGTAGTAATTTGCAAGATGGATTAGATTGAAAATATTAAACATGAGAAAACCAGTTAGATTTCGTGCATTAAGAACCAGGGTATTGGCAATGGGTACGAAAAAAGACTATAAAGTCATAAAGGCTAAAATAATAGGAAATTATGTGTGTCAGGAGATGGGTTAAATAAAATGTTAAGATTTACTGCCTGCATGTGCTCATATTGCTCTTACGTCTTCTTATAAAAGGAACTACCCAAATCCGTCATGTTCTTTGGATACTTCAGTTCCCAGCTAAAATACCACTGGGTCATAGTAAAAGCCTCCACAGCAGTGGAACGCAAACATTTCTCATCAGGATATACCAGAGAAACATGCAAGACACAGCATTTTCCAGGCAGTGACACTGATGAGTTGAGAGAGGAGTAAAAGTTGCAGTAAGCGTCTGGCCTCCAATCCCTTTATTTTCTTTACCCGATGTCTCTAAATGGTGGGATATCACAGCCCTGTGAGTCTGTCTTCATGAATCAGGCCCGGTGGATGGCAGGCTGGGTGAGGACCATTATCATCAAGCTCAAAAGCACCCTGACGTCCAAATATAATTGAGACAAAGTGAAGCCACTGGCTGCTCTGTCAACCATCCGAGCGTTCCAATCTAAGATGGTCACATTGGACATTCAGATGTTAAAGGAAAATGTTAAACCACAACCTCAAAGAACAGTGAGGTTCTCTATCAGCTTCAGAGTAAGAAAAAAGATGAGGATCATGTTCAAGAGCAGTCACAGAGACAGGTAGACATCTGACAAGACGAAATCAATGCTGACCCATAGGTGAAGCAAACTGGAGGATTAGGGTGGTTTTTAAGAATTCTTTCCTTTGGAAACACAGCTTCTTATTCCTTGGTCTATTTGGCCCGGGGAGGTCACATGGTGTGGTGCATGGAACCAAGGGCTGAGTTAGACCTGAGCTCTGTTCTTGATTCCATTGTTAATTTGTCCTGTCATTATAAACAAGGTTTGTGCCTCAGTTTACCAACCTGTTCAATGACATGACTAAGCTAGAACAGACATTCCCAACTTGCTTAGCAAGTCACTGCAGAGGCTCATGTGCAGTCCATCTAGGGCTGCACAGGATGCAAAGAAAGAGACGGGTCACTTAGGAGAAGACGCTGATGAGGAAGGGGAGAAGGTTATGACCCCGTACCTGCCTCAGCCAAGACTGCTCTAATCATAATGCTTTTTAAATATTAGTCTTCTTTGTAGAATTTCTTTTGGGAACTGTGTTTGAATTCTAAAATTGCATAAAATCCATTGAGATTAACGATCAGTCAGGCCTTGCAATTCAATTTTAACCACTTAGAGTATTTCATTTTATTTGCTTTCATTTTAGTTTTGGTATGAAACAAATTACTTCTGATAATTTTTAGAGGGTTGAAATTTCAATCCCCATGTTCATGGCAATTTCAATGTGTCCATACAGTCTGTCTGACTGGACCTTTGAGTACACATATTAGGTACATAGTGGGTATTGATTAAATGATATGGTATGTATGAAAGCTTTTAGTAGATTGATTTTGCACTGCAAAATTTTGGGAAATGCCAAACATGGAGTTTCAGTTGCCCTGACTGTGGATAAATGGAGTGATGTTCCCTGTGAAGTACGATGATTATCCTTGTATCACAAGCCTTCAGTTCTCCTCTTAGTCTGAATCTGAGCCCTTTCCCTGCACCCCCCAGTCTCACACCATTGTTAAGAGAAAACTGGTTTAAGTCTCGGCATTCTTTGGCAGAGTAGCTCATCCATCTAAGTTATGTTTCAGAAAATGGCATTTCCCTAATGATTAGTGATGCTGAATATTTTTTAATATATCTGTTGGCTATTTTGTATGTCTTCTTGTGAGAAATACCTATTTAGGTCTTTTGCCCATTTTTAAACCAGATTTTTTTTTTTTGCTATAGAGTTGAGTTCCTCATATATTTTGTGGTTTACACATATTTTCTGCCATTCAGTAGGGTGTCTCTTCACTCTTTTGATTGTTTCCTGTGCTGTGCAGAAGCTTTTTAGTTTGATGCCATCCCATCTATTTTTTGCTTCTGTTACCTGTGCTATTGGGGTCATATTCAAGAAATCGTTGCCCAGACCTATGTCAAGAAGTTTTTTCCTTATGTTTTCTTCTAGCAGTTTTATCCTTCCTGGTTTTAAGTCTAAGCCATTTTGAGTTGGATTGTGTAATGGTATGAGGTAAGGGTCCAATTTTATTCCTCTGCGTGTGGATATCCAATTTTCCCAACACCATTTATTGAAGAGACTATTTTCCCCATTGTTCTTGGCACTGCTTGCACGATCAATTGAATGTCTATGGATTTATTTCTGGGCTCTCTATTCTGTTCCATTGGTCTATATGTCTATTTTTATATAAATACTATGTGGTTTTGACTACTATAGCTTTGTAGTGCATTTTTAAATCAGGTAGTGTTATGCCTGCAGTTTTGTTCTTCTTACTCAAGATTGCTTTGGCTATTTGGTTCCATATTAATTTTAGGATTTTTTTCCTATTATGTTTTTGTGAAAAATACCATTGGAATTTTGATAGGTATTATATCAAATCTATACATAGCTTTGGGTAGTTTGGACTTTTTAAACAATATTAGGTCTTAAAATCCATAAACACAGGATATCTTTACATTTTCTTATGCCTTCTTCAATTTCTTTCATCAATGTTTTATAGTTTTCAGTGTAAAGATCTTTCACCTCCTTGGTTAAATCTATTCCTAAGTATTTTTATACTATTGTAAATAAGATTTTTTTTCTTTATTTTTTGGGTAGTTTCTTGTTAGTGTACAGAAACACAAATGATTTTTGTATGTTGATTTTGTATTTTGCAACTTTACTGAATTTGTTTATTATATAGTTTCACTGATAAATTTTACCAAACATTTAAATAATAATGCTAATGCTTCTCAAACTCTTCCAAAAAATTGAAGAGGGAAAACTTCCACTCATATTATGAGGGCAGCATTACCTTCATATGAAAGCCAGACAAAGATATTATAAGAAAATAAAACTGCATGTCAGTATCTCTAATGAACACAGATATAAAGCTCCTCAACAGAATTACTAGTAAACTGAATTCAACAGCACATTAAAAGAATCGTATACCATGATCAAGTGGGACTCATTCCTGAAATGCAAGGATGGTTTCAACATATGCAAATCAATAAATATGATACATCACAATTACAGAATGAAGGATAAAACTCATATGATCATAACAACAGGTGCAGAAAAGCATTTAACTAAATTCAACATCCTTTCATGAAAAATAAAAGAGGAAAAAAAATCCAACAAAACAGGTATGGAAGGAATGTACCTCAACATAATAAAGGTCATATATGACAAACCCACATCTAACATCAGACTCAATGGTGAAAAGCCGGAAGATTTTCTTCTAAAATAAGGATAAGACAAAGGTGCCCACTCTCACAACTTCTATTCAACATATTACTAGAAGTCCTAGCCAGAGCAATCAGGCAAGAAACAGAAATAAAAGGCATTCAAGTCATAAAGGAAGAAGTAAAATTGTCTTTGTTTTCAGATAACATGATCTTATATGTAGAAAACTCTAATGATGCCACCCAAAATCTGTTAGAATAAACGAATTCAGCAGTTACAGAACACAAAATCAACTCACACGTACATTTTTAAATGACCAATAGGAACTACAACAGACAGAATTGATAACATTCTCTCTCTAGAGAAAGAAAACAAGACAGAATAAATACCAAATGATATGCTGTGTGTCTGTTTTAGGGGGAAGGGGTGGAGTATGGGCTGCAGACTATACGGTGACTGAGGAGCACTAGGCAGTGGCTGTATACCACAATAATTAAGCATTGAGGTTCCAGTAAGGAAAAACTGCATTCAAATTCTGCTTTCACCACTTAATAGCTGTCTTTGGGTAAGTTATTTAACCTTTCTAATAAAGTGCTTCCCAACACCAGGCATATGGTAAACTCTCAACAAATGTCTATAAACTTGACCTTAACCAAAAATTGTCCCTTTTCCTGTCTTCCTGAAATAGCCACCATTAGTGTCTCCTTTGGATGGGACAATTGAAGGTTTCTATGGAAATGAAATATTATTTGACAAGGTTAACAAATTTTGCCAATCATTATCAGAATGTAATACTTTATGGTGAATAAAGAGGTACCATGAGACTATCGGATATCTAAAAGGAAGACAAAGATATAAAAAGTAAACAGAGGAGGCATGGAAAGTAAACTTCATCTCACAATTTTTCTTAGAATTAGCTAGTTCTCACATGAACCCCACCAAACATCAAATAGAAACTCAGTTTCTATGTGATGAATGAAACAAATGAAACAAATGAAAGAGAAATGGAAGAAATGTGTATTTAAGTTTATAAGCAAAAGCTTGATGCAGGTCAAGTTTTGGGGGCCATCTATACTTCTATAATATTCTGACATCTTCTTTAGCCTAAGTTTCTTTTTTCTACTTCTAGGAAATACAGAATGAAAATAAATTTTAGTGAAGTTTTAAAACATTGTGTTAAATGCAAAGAGCCAGTCACAAAGGACTACATATTGTGTGCCTCCATTTATACTAAATGCCCAACCAAGATAGGCAAATCTATAGAGTCAGGAAGTAACTTAGTGGTTGCTGAAGGCTGGGGTTAAGGGATAGGGAGTTAGGTGGGCAGTATGTGAAAGCTAAGAGGTAGAAGGTTTCTTTTACGGGTAATAAAAATATTTTTAAATTGATTGTAATGATAGATGCATAACTCCAAATATGATAAAAGTCCCTGAATTATATACATTAAATGAGTGAATTGTATGGTATATGTGTTATAGCTGAATAAAGTTTTTTTAAAAAATTCAGTTAGTTTTACGTCGTAAACATTCTCTCTAGAGAAAGAAATTCTAAAAGTAATAGGAAATGACTTAGGCATGTTGTTTCCTATAATAATTCTTTTACATTCTCCTTCCTTGGGAACAGAGCTTATGTAAATGTGGAAGTAAGCAACAGGCATATCATTCAATAAATATTAGTCCCTGTAAGCATAGCGCTTTCAATGCCTAAGTGTAGACAGATGTTAAACAAATAAACACTCAAATAAAAAATGTGAGTACAATATTGTGTTGAACGATCATGACGCAGATGAATTATTGCGCATTCGGCCAAACGCTTCCTCTTCATACTGAGTTTCCACTCTGTTTATGCCTCTGTCAGCCTCCCTTGTCATTGAGACTCCAAGTGCTTTGAGGGTAGAAACTATGCCTTATCCAAACCTGGGTACAGTGCTCAGAACAGCGGTATGGACGTAATAGATTCTTAATATATGTTATTGACTTAATAGTCCAATTTAAAAAAATCTATCATTGCCAGAAATATGCAGACTTGGGCTGAAAATAGTGACATGGTCGTCTGCCTTAATTAACTGCATTCCTCAGCTAATTGACTACATATACCAAAACAGAGAATATGTACTTCTCCAATAGCCACTTTTAAAAGCTTTTGCCAGCTGTTACTATTATGGATGTCTATGACTTTGGGAATATTCTTTTTCCTCTCCATACAGGTAGACTTAAATCACAGCTGCTGTATTTGGAGTCTGATTTTTTTTTCCCCCGTCAAGAGGCAAACTCAAGCAATGCTTCTCAAACTTGAATGTGCATATAAATCACCTGGGGATTTTTTTATAAAGCAAGTTCTGATTCCATGGGTCTGGGTGGAGCCTGGGAATCGGTCTCTAAGGAGCTCCAAAGCAATGCTGATACAGCTGGCCAGAGACCACCCTTTAAATAACAAGGCTATGACGCATGGGGTCAGCAGAGGATCTCTGATGGTGCTTCCATTACAAGGATGCCTTTCTTTTATTATGATATCAAAGTAGCCTTGAGTCTCTAAAATAGAAGTTAAAAACTAGTGACCCAAGTGTGAAATCAAGCTCCAGGATGGAGGGTTTTGTTTTTTGTTTTGTTTTTCCTCACACAGTGATTTTAAAATATCGCAATTGGATAGCCACATTAAATACAGGGACATTTCACATGAAATTACAGATTCTTGGTTTCTCATAAAAAGTCAGAAACCCTACTTCACTGCTCCCACACTCCTACAAGACACCAAGAACATACACACTCTTGTTGCCCAGTCCCCCTCTGGACAACTGGCCACTATAGATGTTGGGTTTTTAGCCCCCTCTCTAAACATGAAGGACATTGAGACTGGCTCAAAAGCCCACTGCACTGCTCTCTCAGTATGACAAGGCTACCCAGAGGAGACACATGATGGGGATCACTTATATCCCAGCTGTTGGTCATCCTAACAACAAAACATGGGGTGACCTTACAAAAATTTGGCTGTGAAGTTTAAATCTGAACTTTTGGAAACTCTGTTTCATAGGTTACATTCCTAAAAGGGAAATATTTTTAATTTCAAAAGGAAGAGTAAAGGCAAACCCAGACTCTTCTGAGAAACACTAAACAACTTCTAAAAGGACCAAAATGTATTCAAATTCCTCTGGTTCATTACTCTCCTAGTTGGGAATCTAGTTCCTCACACTCTGGGGGCTTTGCCCAGACATGTTGATTTATCCATGGTTTCACTTTGATAAAAATAAATTCCAGTGTGGTTGGAATCATGGTAAACAAATTCCTTCTCCTCATATCGCTTCCTGTTTTCCCTTTGCTTAGGACCTTGTTCTTTGTTTATGGAAGGTTCTGAAATATTCTGACTCTAACGATGCTTTCTATTTCCCTTTTACGGTGGGGCTTCCTCCATTCCTAGTCAGCAGAGTTTAGGATTATATCAAAAATACTAAATAATGTACTCAAAGGCTCGAATTAATAAGTATGTAGTGAGTCTTTACTGTGATCAGTATTTAAACAACATACACAACATGTGTTATCATATCTTTTCCCTGTGAGGAATAGAAAAAAATAAACAGCATACTGAGAGAATATTACTATGTGGGGTCGGGGGAAGAGACACTATGACACTATACGTCAAGGTGGTAAACTCCTGGCGACTTCCAGACAGTAAGTACTGTAAAAGTATAAATACTTGGGCATTTATTCATTCATTTATTGAGGACTGTCTGAGATTGGATTTCCCAAAGCAAGAGGATCTGAGAAAAGGATTCCAAAATGCAAGTAGATTAGTTGGGAAGTAACCTCAGGGAACACTGCTGGGGGGTGGGTAAGAAAAGGTAAGGAAGAAAATAAAGATTCCGGGATGCCCTCACCTGCCTCGTGCCTTGAGTAGCTAACGGAGCAGAGCCTTCCAGTGCTGTGCTCACCACACAGACCTAGAACCCATGGGATGAGCAGGATTCCACTCCAACACCCAAGAGAAAAGCTCGCTGAAACTTCATCCCGGCGGTCTGCAGAGTGCCTACATTTTACAGGTACATACAGACATTCCGAAACAAAGGCTTGAGGCCTCCTCCCAGACTATGGAACTATGCACAGCAGACATTCTCACAACTAGGCCCAGGCACCTTTTCCATTGAAAGAAATGTCCTTCTCAGCACAACTTGGGTCCAAAAGAAAATATGGCGCTTATTCCTAGCACCCGAGGTACATTAGTGAATACACAGGCTACAGCTGGTCCTCAGGCACTTGGGCTGCCCATCGGGAACACAGCTATCTAGAAAGAGCTAGGGCTTAGTCAGTTTAGCGCACCTCACAAAGTAGGATTTAGAAATAAAAAGCAAATGCATGAAACACACACCCACATTCCCCAAAACACCCAGGTACTCACCTACTTCCTTCTGGCCAGGCACTTTTCCCAGCAGCTGTGAGGTCTCTCCAATTCGTCCCAGGACACCATCAGTTGCCTGTCCCGGGAGCCTTCCCCCACAGCACTCTCTCTTTCAACCCAACCGCCAGCAGCTGGCCATGGGAGAGCTGGGCCTTCACCCCAACCCCTCTTTCAGAAAATGTGTTTCTCTGAACAGCATGAGGTACTGCCAAGCTGGGGCCAGGGCCTGGCGTGCGTGTGTGCTGGAGGTGGGGGCTGTGGAGTGGGGGGCTTCCCAGAAAGGCAAACAGGAGCCTGCAAGTTGCACCTCATGGCTTAGGGTGTGTGGGAGGAGCAAGCACAGGTCCTGATGTAGGCGCAAGGAGAGGATGAACTGGAATGCGCTGCTGCTGCAACCACTCTTCACCAAGGAAGCTCAGTCTCGCGGGATCTCGGGAGATCTACGGGTAGCAGGCGAGTCCTAGGATGAGAAACACCTGAATACCCTGGGTGCGGGACGTCCTGAGTCCCACTCCTCCTTAAAGAGTCTGGCTCTCACCACCTCTAAACCAAACCTCAATTCTCGGTGATGCCTCACTGCCTCCCTCCCCAGGCAGAGTCACAATGCAGTGGTGCCTTGCCCCTGGGGCCCAACCATGTGAAAACAAAGGGTTTGGACCCAAATCTGCAAGGGCAGGATTGTCAAAAGAGAGAAGTGATGTCACAGGTACAGGCAGCACATCTAGAGCCTCCCTGCAGGGCATAAGACTCTGGAGCAGCGATGTGAGCTGGAGCAGAAGCAAATGGTCCAAGGCCATAGCCACCTGAACGCACCTTCCCATTCTAAAATCAAAAAATAAAGAGTCAGGCTGACAGAGAACCTGAATGGGAGCTTGCCTGCTGATACCCAGTGCATCCCACAGCCATTGCCTTTCTCCTCTTCCTGTAGACCTCAGTACAGGGGGCCTCCAAACAATACACTTCCATATCCTGACATGACCAGGTGAAGAGGACATCCATCATGGCTTCGACAGTTTATTCTATTTCACTGCTGGCTGTTGCTTGAACAGCGTCATGTATGTTCTTCCAAAAGCAGAGCCTGGAATAAAGATTCCCCAAATGAGAGTGAGGAAGTAAGGAGGGTGAAACGGTGAAGGAGGTCACACCAACATTAGGGGCATTATTGAAGTCACCAAATTGGACAAATGGAGGCTTGATTTTGACACTCAGTAGGTGCTTAGTAAACATGTTTAGTAAATGAATGGGCCCACATAACTGGCAATGGAGACAGAAGCTCTCTCAGCTTCCTAAACTAGTCCTTTGCTTAAGTTTAGATGTCACAGGATGACAAGTAAAGCCAACAGAAGGGAGTGAGAACCAACTAGAACGCATATGAGAGTGTTTACATGGAAAGAGAAGCCTAAGTGTGAGTGGCTTGCTGGTGGGCAAGGATTCTGTCATCTGAGACAGATATTAGCAGGTTCCAACTTCCAGGGATTTATATTGAATGCCAAAATAACAGCTACCACAGCTGTTGTGTGTTGTGCCTCCTGCTGAAAGAAACATCTCCACTTGGATGTTTTTCAGACATTTTCAACTTATATCCAAAACCAAACTTCTAATTTCTATCCCTCACTTCAGGCATTCTTCCCTCAGTCTTTCTTGCCTCAGCTAATGAAGACCTCCTTGACTCCCGCCGTCTCATATGCATCAGTAAATCCTGTCATCTCAAACTGTAGCTGACGTCAAACTGCTTCTCCCCACCAAAGCCCTTGGTTCTCTGGTCCAAGACACTGTCATTGCTAACCTAGATTTTTGCCATAGCTTTCTGCCATTCCCATCAGAATAATTGCATCCCACCAAGATCACTTTCCTGGAAGCCTTCTCTGACCCGTACCTTTATGACAACAGTAAAGGTCATGATTCCACGTAATAGCTCTCAAATAAGGGCACAAACTCTATTTACAGCATCACTTGGGCCCTTCTTTATTTTAAGGCCAGCTTTGCTCCTGGCTTTTTGGCTTCTACTTGTCTCTGAGTTTCACCTCCTCATTCCAGATCTGCTCATGCCTCTTGAATGTGTTGACTGAGCCTGATTTCCTTGGGTGGACCTTTGCCATTTTGGGAATACTAAATTTAGCTCACACTGATCCTCCTGCGCCATCATTCCTTAAGTCCCCTAGAGTAGGCTAGTCCATCTTTGCTCCAGTTTGCTGTGTACAAATCAGATGCCTCCCAGAATAACAAATACCCAGGCACAGTCTGAGTCCTTAGGGGGAAAAAGCACATGCACAGATATGAGGATCAAGGTGGGGGTTTTCTTGAGACAAAAGGGGATCAAGGGACTTTGTGGTTATGACATTCTCAACTTTAAATGGGACTTGTGGTATGCCAGGAACTAAATGTTTGGGCATTTGATGCCCTGGAAACCCTTTCTAGCCACCAGGAATTATTGGGTTGTCGGAAAAGTCATGAAGCATTTTTGCAACGAAAAACATAGAAAAAATATGTCATGACTTTTCCGACAACCCAATACTAGAATTACCAATCTTTTGAAGGAGGTCTGTAAAAAAGATTATCACCCCCAAAATTGGGAAATCAAGTATCAGCAATCAGAAAATTTTAAACCTTTTAAATATCATTCATGCTCTGAGGGAACTGCCATTAAAATATTGCATCATTCTCAGTTAGAAGCACCTAAACTTCCTGGTATTAGATGTTGGACTCAAAATTAGCAGCAAGGCATGCACTTTTACTTTTTGTTTATTTTTGCATCCAGGCAACTCAAAATGAAGGAAGGAAGAACTGGGTATTTTGTGTGATAACTGATGGTACCCACAGTCCCATTCATCATCGAGAGCTCCAGTCTAAACTTTTTGATGGCCAGGGTTCTTTGTAACAATAAAGGAAATTACAAGTCCTTGAATAGTCAAAACCATATTTTCCATTTTTTAAATATGCAAAGTGAGTATAAAAGGGTATAAAATTCCTGAGTCAAATTTCTTTTCTTTGAAGACTTTTTAGACTTTAGTCTCCTGAATTACACTATATTTCTCATGATTTACTTCTTGTATTAAATATTCTGGGGACCACACTTTGAGAACCACTGCTGCCAGCTGTCAGCTGAATAAAGATCCCCATCAAAATGAAGGAAAGGGAGCATTCTCTGCCAGAATAGACGAGAGTAGTATGTCTTGCTGCTCAGGATTTGGTTTTTATTCTCACCTGTTAGTGCCAGTTCCTGCCACAGGGATAAGTGTTCAGTGAACAGGGAAAAAAGATATTGTACACTCTTCTAATATGTTTCCTGGAAGTGGGACAGGTTTGGCAGAATAATGTCATGACTGGCTTTACAGAAGAATGTAGAGAGAATAAAAATCCAGAGCACACAGGTCAATAGGAAGCCAGTCACAGGACAGGTTCAGTTTATAATCTGAGAGCATTAAAGTTGATCCAGAGAAATATCAGACATGAGAGAAGGTGATCTTCCAACCCAACGATTTGAGTCCAAGAAGGTACTAAGAGATGAGAACAAAGAATTGGCTTTACACAGGATTTTTATCACCTGGAGCTGCTGTTATCAGGATGTCCACACACTTGGAAAGTGAAGTTCCACATCTGTGCTAGCTGGATATACCAGAGGAGGCTCCACGGAGAATGTGAGGTTCCAGATAACTCTTAGAGAATCAGGAGGATTTCCCAGGACAGAGAGCTCTAGGTGGGGCAGAATGGGAATATATTGCTGCCAGCCAATTTGTGCTCAGAAAGACCAAGGGACACTTGGGCTGGAAAAGACTATTTTATTGGGGACTTCATAAGAGATAAGGCAGAGGATAGGCTGAGTTAGTATTTTAGATGGATTTAAATACTATGAGACTCAGACTTTTGAAATTATCCTGTAATTTGGAAATATTATCTATTGAAAGATGAGAGCCTATTCAGAAGCTATTGAAATAGCCTGAGAATAACAGATAATAAGGACTTGAACATAATTTCATTTATTTCAGCAAGCATTTATGGATGGAATAGACATGGACAATGGACAGGGAGTACTTGCTAGAAAGTGTTGCCAGTGGGTAGAATCTTAAAAGGAGAAACAAACAAGACACTGTGTCCTGGACATGGACCGGCATACAAAAGAAACATCTTGGGAGTAACAGCTCTGTGGAATCTTCATGATTTTTTTTTCTGGCAAAATCAACATGAACCAAGGAGATTTGGCTTATGAGTATTTCAGAAGTTGCCCCTTCCTTGGAACACTTTAGTAGCTTTCTGCTTCTTGAGAATCTATCTCCCCGAATAGCTCTCTGGGTTTCCTGGTGGTAGTGATGTAGAATGGGTTCTTTCTTATACTCAAGTCCTACTCCCTGGAAATATCCTAGGGAAATATATATATATTTGCTGAGTTGACTAACAAAGACCCATGTGGAGCAGAGAATGGAAGAGCCGAAAGTCAATGTAAGGTCTCCTAAAGTGACACATGGCATTTTTATTTGTGACTGGCATAGAGCTTCCTCAGTACATCAAGAGAATTAGAGCCTGCACCTCTGTTTCAGGTGAAGTTAACAGTATGCTGACACAATAAATGCAGACTGAGAGACTGCCAGGTGGGAACGTCCTGAGCTTCGGTTAACAATCTGTGGATCAAACAATGAACTGATACCCACCATCTTTCATTCTTAACAAGGTCCCCCATTGTATATTGACTATCACTCCCAGGTTCAGGCCAATCAGAGGTTAGACTGTAGCATAGGCCAAAACACAGGTATATGGATGGCACAACACTAAGTTAACAGAACTAAACTTCAGAACGTTGGAATAAACTGAGTTACTCAAAGGCTTGGGTAGGGAATGAACCACTTAATGGGAAATTAAATGGGTTCTTCTTACCTCCTGGTTTCCTGAAAAAGCCAAACTTAATCAAATTCCAGTGGCACAAACAGGGCCACATGGATAATTTGGGGGTTAAAAAAAATGCTTTTATATTAAAAGCAGTGTTTGTCCTGAGCATTCTATTACCTACAAACCAACATGGTTTCAATTTAAGCTTCTGTTAATCCTGACCAGTTCTTTCAAGTGTTTCTTATTTAAAATAGAAATTCCACGTTGAACGTTTTAATAACATTAACTGTCAAAGGCAGCTGTGATCGGTTTTCCTTTCAATCTTCTGCCAGATGGAGATATTTGTAATCATTGATGTCCTTTGTTTTCCTCCTTTTCTCATCATTAGTAAAACACAAGTCGAAGAGAAATCCCTTTTCACTGAGACTCCACTATGAAGGGGTGAGGAAACGGTGCCCAGAGAAGCTGAAGCACCACTGCTGTCAGCCATCATCCATGAAGATGGATGCCGAGAGGATTACGTTATTATGCTAGTAACGTAATGAGGAGTTACTACTTTATGATTTCTTCCATTGTCAGAACAGATGTTTTTGCCACAACAGCCACAAAAGACTGGACAAGAAAAGTGAATGTCAGCTCACTGCCTCAAAATAAACCATGTGCTTAAGTGTATGTGTAAAGGGTATTAAAACATATGAACTTCAAAATGTTCCCAAAGAAAGGCCAGAAAGGCCAATAAGCAGGTGGGCCATGTTAGAAGGAATACTCGAGAAACTTCATTCAATCAGAAATGAGCACACCTCCCAAAAGAAATCCAAGACCATCTTATTATAAAGAGAAAACCAGATAGTTTCTAAACAGTATGCTAGGGAGTACAACGGTTTGCAAACTTCATCTTTGTGATGGAGTATAATGGAAACTGATGAAGACGCGTCTGGAGAAAGCTAGCATACAGGAACCTTTAGCCTCTTGACTTATAAGCATAGGCAGATTGGCAAGAGAACAGTTACTCCTGTAAAGAACGCTGACTAATATTAGCATCACACAAGGAACACCAGTCCACATTTCTCATCTCCTCATCAACACTCTCCTATACGCAAGCTTTGTTCCTGGAAGTCCATCTATAGACTATCACCTAATGGGACACTGCTGTTCCTACCTCATCAACCCAGACTTTATGACACTCTCAAATGCGTGTTCCCCATTCCTGTATTTCACCCAAATCTAGGCAACCTTCCAGGCCCACCTGGCTCAAATTCCACCACTTCTATGGTGATTTCAACAACCACCCGCTTCTGGGCTTAGAGGTCACATATTGTTTGAACTCTTCATATGGCATTTAAGGCACACTGTTTGGATAGTATCTATTTTTTTCTTATATATATTTTGAAAGATTGTTATAATTTTCAGATTGGTTTCAGATGGAGACAATGAAATCAAACATATCACATGGACACTCTGTATGATAGCTACATAGTGGCGTGGTTTCCAAACCAATAAATGCTTACCAACTGGCAATATGATATTTTTCAATCTTCTGTAGCCAAGGCCAGTAATCCACTGATGGATGGTATGATATCACTGTTCCAATTAATACTAGTAGTAAAATAGATTGGCTATAAGAAAAAATACCACCAAGAAGCTAGAATGTTGGGTCAAATCTAGGAAGATGAAATTTTGTATGAACAATGTTTAGTCCTGCAACTAGTTTAAAAAAAAACAAACAAAAAAAAACATGTAATTTTCATGAGTTAATAGTAGCATGGTGAAAAAGACTTAGAGATAATAGATTACTGCAAACTCATTACAAGTAAGCAAGGTGTGGCTACCAATGTATTTGACTCTTGGGTTGCATTAAAAGGAGTATGTCTGAAACAGGAGATTGTCACATACTCTTGGGCCCTATCCCATTCCATGCTGCTCATACATTGAGCATGGAGTTTGGTTCTTTGAAAAGAACCAGAAGTATGTCCACAGCACAGTCACACAAGAGTAATAAAGAAGAGTGGGAGAAGCCTTGAGATTTTAATCAAATGAAAAGAGGCCTTGGGATAAAACTATCTTCAAATATTTAAAGAGTAGTCATGGGAGTGAGAGATTAGACTTGTTTCAACTGGTTTAATGGGAAAGAATTATAAAAAATTGCAGAAGACATGATAAGACAGATCTAGATTCAAAATAATAATACAAAATTTGTAACCATTAAATCATCCCCAAACTAAGTTACATGAATCTCCTCATTGCTGAAAGCAGTCAAGATGGAGGCGTCTAGCCATAAAATGGGAATATCACAGAGGGATACAGATGGAAGATTTCATCTAACCTTGAAATTCTCCTTTGTGAGTAAAGATGTGGGGAAACTATAAGAAATTGCTATGGTCTGAATGTGTCCCCCCAAAATTCATATGTTGAAATCCTAATCCCCAAAGATGATGGTATTAGGAGGTGAGGTCTTTTAGGTGCTTAAGCCATGAAGGTAGAGCCCTTATGAGCTGGATTAGTGCCTTATAAAAGAGGCTCCAAAGAGATCCCTGGTCCCTTCTGCCATGTTAGGACACAGCAAGAAGGTGCTGGTCATAAACTTGGCAGAGAGCCTTCACCAAAACATGACCATCCTGCCACATTGATCATGGGTTTCCCAGCCTCCAGAACTGTGAGCAAGAAATTTCTGTTGTTTATAAGCCACCCAATCTGTGTTATAGCAGTATGAAAGGACTAATACAGAAATGAAGTTCATTTCTTCTGACCAACATTCTAACAAAAGTCAATTCTCTGGGTTCCCATGCCCCTCAAATCTCACACTTCATACCTAGAATGAGCTTCATCTCAGAACTGAGTAAGTGTTCAACGAGAATGATATTTATCCTGAAAATGCTGTTCGTGGAAGCACTGTTCCACAAATTTTCAACAATTCTCTCTCCAAACAAATTGGTCTATTCCATTTGTTTCAACAAG
>NW_017731439.1:2482130-2484355 GCF_001890085.2 Hipposideros armiger | reverse complement strand
TGAAGCAACGTCCTCCACAACTAGACTGAAGAACAAAAAGGACAGCAACTTGTCTGTTCCCCTTCCCCCAGTTCCCCAATAAAAATCTTTAAAACAAAAAAAAGAAAGAAATTTACTCCCAGTGCCCTCCCCAGGGCTCTACCAGTGACCCAAACTCCAAATAATGATTATAGTAAAGGAATATCATTACCAAATTTAATAATTGAGGTAGTCCATCTTGATTAAAGTTATAAGTGCCTATAAACTACAAGAATTAAGCCTCATAATCAACATCACAAGGGAGGTACTATTGTTACCATTTATGCAGGGGAGAGCTGAAACACAGAGGTCATACAAGTAATCAATGGTGGGGTTGGGATCTGAATCCAGATTTTTGCTGTAAGACTGGCACAGTTAACCCCATTTTCAAATTCTCCCTGGGTGACACTTCCAGAGTAAGAATCTGAACCCTTATCCATGCAGCTGATGATTTTCCCTTTGTTGCAAGTAGCAATTGATATCCTTAATCTATCACATACATGTCATTTCTCTGCAAAAGTATACCTACCCAAATATCTGTATTTTGAGGAATTTTTATCCAGAGAGGGAAGTTGGGAAATTAGTGATAGACTAAATTTTTACCTCTAATGGTTTTAATGGTTCTCATATATAAAAGGAATTTCTCCCAATACAGGGCTGTTTGTGGCAATGGAAATGTGCTTTTGCCAAGGGAAAATAATTGAGGTTATCCAAAGGGGTTATCATTAGTGTTAACATGACCAATTAATTACTGCCATGTTGGCTATTTCAGCAGGAGGGTGAGGCTGACCTGACTGCTCTACAGGTTACAGAGGTGAATGGAAAGGATTTGATGGCAAACAGAGTGTTGGTCAAGGCTAAGTGCAGGATCCCAAATGCCCATCCACTCAAGGTAATGTGATGTGTGATTGCGGGGGAGGAAAATAAATTTATAAAAGAAATTATAAAATGGTTAATACTTTTTCCAAACTGTCATCAAAACGATAAAAAAAAAAGTCACTACAGCCAGGGAAGCAAGTGAATTATGATCAAAGTTTGAAAGAAAGCGACTGTGAGTTAAGTCCACTACATTCATGTTTTTTATTTGTTTGTTTATTTTTACTTTTTTGAAGTGTTGAGCTAAAGAGACAGCTTGTTGCATCTTTCTAAGAAGAAATATAGTTATGATTCAGAAAATCTAAAAATAACAATAACTAATAGCTATTGATCAGTTATTAGTTAGACATAGCACTAAATACATCATACAAATTATGTTTTCAGTCTTCAGTGTTCCTACAAGGTAGAGACTATCATACTATAGTATGCTGCAGGAGGTCCTTAAACTCTAAGTTACAGCCGAATCATCCGAAGGGCTTCATGAAAACTCATTTTGGGGGAATTTCTTATTCAGTAGGTCTGGGGTGCACCCTGAGTGCTTGTTTCTATAATTAGATCCTAAGCAATGGTGCAGCTGTGTTGAAATCTGTATAATAATTGTACCTACCTTGTAAGAGTTTGAGATGGCTCATAGAAACTAGACCATGAAATCCTTGGCAAATAGCAGGTATTAAAAAAAATAGTTATCAAAATATTTTACTGATGAGAAAAACTGAGGCAGCTAGAGATTAAGTAAATTACCCAAATGGCACACTATGAATTGTAGTGTCTGTTTCGAACCTAAGTCTATCTTTAAGGTGTTTTTACTCTAGTAAGCTCTCTCTCAAATAATATGTTGAAAAATCTTTTCTAAATACCTTAATGAAAAAATTTGGCATACTAGGGAGCTTTCAGGAACCCAGATGCTCAGACCACACCGCAGGTCAATTACATCAGCATCTCTGGGAGTGGAGTCCAGGCATTGTGTTAACATCTCCCAGATGACTCCGGTGTGAGCAGGGGTCCTTTGGCTTTCACTTCAGGGTTCTTTGACTCACTGGGCATTTGGGTTCTTAGGTTCCAAAGTGATTCTGCTGTGTAATAAGGCTGTGAACTGATAATACTTGCTTCTCTCTTGCTAAAAGGAGGTTTCAAAATGGTGAAAATAGAAATCCTGGCTTGAAGCTATTTCAATGTGACATTAAAGCACCAGTAAATTTCAATTCAATTTTAAATTATTTTAATGAGAGAAATGGTCCTATAAATATATGTGCACATGAATACAACAAAATAAAATTAGCCCAGGCCATCAAAGGCATGCTGATATCACACACACACACACACACACACAC
>NW_017731439.1:2475056-2482050 GCF_001890085.2 Hipposideros armiger | reverse complement strand
CCCCTGACTTACAAACAAGTTCTGTTCTGGGAAAACATTTGTAAGTCGGATTCATTCGTAAGTCCAACAAAGTGAGTCTCATACACCTTTGACACAAATATACAATGTGAAGCCAATGGTTGAACAATTCATGTTATAAGAACGAGCAAATTCTACTATCTTTTTGCCTCGGTCCAATCTATCAATTATTTTCACTTTTGTTTCCATGGTTATTACTTTGTGCTTCCTAGCAGTCTGCTCCACATCACCACTGCTTTTCCTCTTGCTTCCAGACATCCTGGGCTCTGATTGAGCACTGTACTACTGTACACTATCGCACTGTACAGTAAGCACACAGCAGCACAGCTGTGACAATATCCAGCAGACACATGAGCTACTTCTGTGATTGGTTCGCACCTACGAATGTTCGCAATGCAAGGTCCGTTCATATCTGTGAAAGTCTACAACTCAAATGTTCATAAGTCGAAGACATATACATATATATCTCAAAAAATGTATACACATTTTAAGAAAGGAAAAAACAGTATTAAAATTGTAATAATATATACCGATAACAAAAGATGAATACAAGTCATGTTTCACTTCTGCAATTACAAGAGGTGCTCAAAGTGTTTACCATTAGCATAATTTTAATACAGTTTTTCCCTTTCTTAAAATATATATACATTTTTTGTCACCCTCGGTATATGTATATATAGGTATATACATTTATACCTATATACCTTTATATATAATTATTGCAAGTTTCTAGCACAAGGACAACACTGCTTATAAATTCTCTGTGGCTGTTTATGTTATGCTTCTACCACAATTTAAGTCCTTCAACATTTGTCAATGTTTGCTGTTCCCAGCAGTACATTCTAGTATGGGACTTAGTTTGCTTTTTCCATTAATGCTTGACTTTGTTTTATTGTATTACTATAGGCAAAATGATTTTTAGGCTATCCATAATTTCTACATATAGATTAGTAAATTATTAAAAATTCCATTTCATTAAACTGGAATAACTATCTTTCATAGTAACCTAAAACCAGTGTTCTTTCCATGGACCTTATATGCCAGGACACTTGGAATTAAGATTGACGAAAGGTAAAGTTAGCTTGTGGACATATTGCTGTATAGTCTAGTCTACCTACTATCAAAATATATATATTCATTAAAAGGTACTTATACAGAGACAGAGTAATTCATGTTACCATCCCTAAGGCTTTGCTTCTAATGTTTTCTTTCAAAAATAAATTTGACTTTTTGGCTTTAACATAAAAGGCTAAAAATACATTGCAACTTCCCTCACATCTCAAGACATAACAGGAAAAAACTTCACATGTGTGTGAACACATGTATGTGCACACACAGAGTTATGCTCAAAACAAGAAATACATAAAATAAATAAAAATTAAAAATAAAATATATATATTTTAATTCAGATAATTCAACTATTCGTTAAGAGGAAAAAAACTAGATCTGCATATACTGATTTGGAATAAAGTCCAAAAGATAGAAAGTGTAAAGGATAAGTTGATAGAAAAAATATAATATGAAAATATAATTTTAAAAGGCCACCTCTGTGTGTATGCATTTGTAAAAACCCATAAAGGGATTTATAAAATACTCTAAGGGATATATGTCAAACTATTAGTACTGGCTAGCTGGGTTTGTGCCAAAATGGAAGTAGAGAGATAGAATTCTATGAAAGAAGAGATCCTTTAAATTTGTATATTCTGAATCATTTGAATTTGCCAAACAGGCATATATTGTACAATATTTAATATAATGATAAAGACTATTTTTTAATTGAGGCCATAAAGAATTATCCACATGAAAATTTGGGAAACATACCATGGTGGAAAGAAAGATCATAGGAACTGAAAGCAAAACTTAAACTCCAGTCTGTGCCTACCCCTTCATAAAGGTGGATCCCTTATCTTCTCCGGGCCATTTATGGAAGTTTATATTATTCATACAGGATTGTTCTCAGGAAGGAAAGAAAACATGGTTAAACTATTTGAGAGTTGTGAAGTACACAGTCAGTGTTAGATGCTATCACTGTTGCTGAGTTTGGTAATCCTTTACTACTCCATAGAAACAAAGTATTTTTTCTGTGCAACAGGGGACATAGAGCTCACAATTAATAACCCATGCAAGGTACAAGTTTCTACAAGAGATACAAAGGAAGTGCCAGGTGAGCTCCTATAGAAATTCTCAAATTGATCTGTTAATAAAGAGCTCGGCTTCCCTGAGATGACAATACCTACGTAATTTGCAGTGGATGGTGGAAGCAGGCTGGGCCTCTTTGAACTAGGTTCATGAGCTTTGAGCATAAGGGGTCCCCTTGAAGAGCATCAGCTGCACACCGGCGGATCTAAATCTGTCTTCAGCATTTTTTAATCCCTACTGTACTCCACCATGCCTACCAACGAGAGGTAGTTAGTAAATATTTCTTGAATGAGTGAAGACTAGAATCCTATAGGAAAGAAAGGCTAGAAAAGAGGCCAATATATACGATGTGATAAATGTAAGGTGCCTTGGGATATTTGCAAATGAATTAAATTGTTGGTGTTTGATAAAATACATTTGAAGCTTTAATTAGTTTTTTTCTAAATTCTCACCCATTTCTTCTCCTGTGTGTCTTATTTTCAACCTATAGATTTTGGGGGAGATTCCAAAGTCACTCAGAAGAGTGCCAGAAAGCAAAGCAGGACCAGTACGACATCTGTTTGCTGCATCCGTTTTATCACATACTGGAAAGTGGGAAAATAGGTTTAACATAATGCCTACAACCTGCATTGCTTACCTTATTTCCCAAATATTTACTTAATTTGTATTAATTTCTCAGAGGAAAAAAAAAGGAGTTCAAGGTAAAAACAGTGCATAAACCAATTCATGTAATTCAGGAGGGAAGGATGGATAAGAGAACAGCCTAAGGGAGTATAAATTAAGGAAGGGAGTACGATAAATATTTACTTAGAGCCACCACCAAACCCCCAGGCACTGAATATGGGGTGGATGCTTAATAGATGTATCAGTTAATATGCATAACTGCCCTGTTATGAATATTCATAATATTAATGTTCAAAAATCCCCATTTTATATATACAAACACTGAAGCTCAAAGAAGTTCACTATCTTGCCCAAAGTAGAATATGTGGACCCAAGCTACGTTGACTTCCAAGTCCATTCTCTTTATAGGCTGGCTTTCATTCTCCAGTTGTCTATACAACACTATCACTCCATTTAATTCTCCTAGAGGTAGATTTACCTTAAGCAAAGGTAGGGATACCAGTGTCTCCAGGTTCTAAATTAATAGTTGCAACCATGATGTATAAGGTTTTATCATTCTTTATTCTTTTACAACTAAATTCTAGTCACTCATGATCCCTCATTACTATACTGGGTGCAAAATTCATGTTCATCTGGAACCCCATAATGTGACCTTATTTGGAAATATGGTATTTGCAGATCTAATCAAGTTAATTTGAGTTCATACTGGATTAGGGTGGGACCCAATCCAATGGCTGGTGTCCTTATAAGAGAAAACAGACACAGACACCCAGGGAGAATGCCACACGACTATAGCGGTAAAGACTGGAGTGATGCATGCACCAGGTAATGAATGCAAAGGATTGTTGATAACCACCAAAAACTAGGAAGCTGCAAGGAAGGTTCCTCCCCTAGAGCCTTTGCAGTGGTTCTCAACCTGTGGGTCGCAACCCCTTTGGGTGTCGAACGACCCTTTCACAGGGGTCGCCTAAGACCATCGGAAAACAAAAAGATATTTATATTATGATTCATAACAGTAGCAAAATTACAGTTATAGAGTAGCAACGAAAATAATTTTATGGTTGGGGGGTCACAACGTGAGGAACTGTATTAAGGGGTCGAGTGGCATTAGGAAGGTTGAGAACCGCTGCTTTAGAGAGAGCATGGCCCTGCTGACACCTTGGTTTCAGGTTTCTAGCCTCCAGAGCTGTAAAAGAATAAAATTCTGTTGTGTTTAGCTACCCAGTACTTGGTTACAGCAGCCCTAGGAAACAAGTCAAAGTGCAAAATTCTTGATTTTGCCAAGGTAAGAAAGCTTAGTAATTTCATTTTAAATTGATCCCTTTAGAGTAAATATTCATTCAGGCTTGGAGTTCTCTCTGTCCCCTCTTTCTCCTTCACTCCTACCTGAGTGTTATCTAAGTTGCCTGTGGGGTGTCTAGTCTTCATATTTCCCTGGCCTCAGCTGAGGGCTCTCTTTTACTTGATTTCTGAATTCTGAATTCAACCTTTGCCCTGCTGCTCCTACTGCTAATTCAATCTTCTTAGCCTGTGGAATATGGAAGCCCTTGTCAGAGACCGGGACATCAACCCCACACTGATGATAACTCAAGACCAGATAGGGAAGATAAAACCAGCCAGTGATTAGAAGAGAGCCTAAGACAAATGTGTTCAATGCTCAGAGCACTGTAGATATCCTCAGGCCAGGTGAGCGCCCCTTGCAAATCCTACCTCCACACCCACAGCAGAGAAGGCCATCAAGGAAGCCCCTCCTGTGCAAACCTAAACCTCCACACCTGGCTGGATACAGCAAAAGTTCCACTCCCTAGTCAATAGTTGAACTCAATCCATTCCCTAGTCAATAGTTGAACTCAATCCATTCCCTGGTGGGTTGGGATGGGTTCTAGGAAGATGATGGGGGCCAGAACTCTGTCTTGAGATCAGTAATCACCACACATAGGACTTCTAGTGTCCCTTCCTCTTTATCACAGTGTGTGCGCACATGCACACACACACACACACACACACTCATGCACTCACACATACTCAACATTTTCTCAGGGTCTCAGCTACTTTCGCTACTGTATCAGCAAAATACACATTTGGCCTTAGTATACACAAAATAATGTCAACTTGCATCATCTTGACTTCAAATTTTTTTTTTTTTTAGCTGACCCATTCTGCCAACTGTTGGCAGTTCAGCGGCAGCTCAGCTTGGGCTGGGACTCGAACTACTGTTGCTCAGAGCTCGCACTCTTGAGTGAGCTCTTAACCAACTGAGTCACTCAGCCAGCCCTATTTGACTTCAACATTTTAAAATATTGAGATTGACAAGCCATGATGGGATGTTAGATCTTCAGTTAAATCTTCCATTGTTCAGGCATCAAGCCTCACATCATGGGCTTCTAAAGGGTTGAGATACGTCTACCACCATGTGTGTCGTATATGGACGTGGTCTCATATACACAGCCAGCGAAAGCAAATTTTCGAAGACAAAACCAAAAAATATTTGCTTCCCTGGCTTTAAAACTTCAAACTCAATAAGATATTCTATCAAAAAATAGCCAAGATAATACCAAATTATTATAAAATAAGTATGTATTCAATCCTAGAATAAATAGCAAACACACTAGAAGAGGGTGAATGGGGAAAGGGGGTTGGAGTGGAAGGAGGGAGGAAAGGAAGAATTACAGCTCAACATTCCATGCTTTTGATATACTGCATGATACTTTTATTTGAGAAAAGCATATTTTTGACATCAATCCTTCCTAGATTTGTTATCCTGGGAACGTTGATAGGATAAGACAATTATTTAGTTACAATAAATTATTTCCTGCAAGATGCTTGTTCCACCACCAACAGCAATGTGAAACAGCTTCGGTATACTTGCCAGGTGGTGCAATTGAAACACTGTATTGCATATGCAATTTCTGATCTTTACACTGACTCATCAAAGCAAAAAAGGAAAAAAAATGAAACAAAATCTTTGAAATGGCACTGCAAAGCCCATTTTTCAATCAGGGACTATCCCCAAATGGAAACAAGCTGGCTGTACCACTTAACTACAATTTCATTCCTGATTTACATCGAGCCTGCCTTAAAGTTTGGGATATTTTATGGCACACGTTTGGAAAGAGGGAAGATGGAACTAGACAGTTCAATAAACAATAGTAAGTGTCTCATCACAAAGAAATTAGCTTCTTTAAAAATTACCAGTTTTCCTGTCAGATGCCATCGTCTTAAGTCTCCCAGGACACAACTCTAGCTACGGAAGTCTCAAGGCCTTCCTTAATTATAAAATGTCACCCATGTGCCCAAGGAATAACGCTGTCATTGCGGAGAACCTTGAACACTTTGACAGGAAATGCAACTGTCCATTAAAGATCTGAAAACAAACGTCCAGCTAATAATTTCAGGGACAGAAACTGCCCGTGATCTCTTTTTTCTAGTGTGTGAGGTACCAATATCAACATTGTTGGGGTTTTGGTTAGATTTGTGGATTCTTACAAATTTAGTCTCATTAGTGTGAGCCATTATTCCCTCAAGCTTCTCAGTGGGGCCACCCCTCAGGAACTGTCCTATTAAGATCAGCAGGCCTAGTGATCCAGGAGCCAGACACCAGGTTTATATTTCCAACTAGATTCATGGACCAAGACATCACCTTAGAAGATTTGCTGTCTTTTGATTTTGTATGTGTAGGAGACGTGACACTTGATTTAAAGAGAAAAAGCTCCCGATATTCAAAGCCAAAGTTTAGGATGTGCTCACAGAGAAGTGTCCATCATACATGAACTTTAAGATAATCAGAAAAATACAAAAATGTAGTGGAAAGAATACAAACTTGGAGTTTAGATAGAAATAAGGAATATACCAATCTCAAATGGGGATTATAATAACCTGAGTGGATGACGGGAAGGGTTAACATTTTATGTAATGCCTGATGTAAAGGAGGTTTTTAATGAAGGACAACTATTATTATTGTTACTATTATTATTAAAATGTAAATGTTGAATATTTTCCTTGAAGAAAAACATAAACTCTTTGCTCGTATAAAGTTATGCCAAATTAGCTGCCAGTTACGTGGATTCAAAACTGAGTCTTGGGCTGGCCGAGTGGCGCGGTGGTTAAGAGCTGGCTTGGGACGCCAGAGGTCCCCGATTCGGATCCCACATATGAGGGCCAGTGACACTGCCCTCCACAGCTCAGATGCTGAACAACAGTTCAACCTGGAGCT
>NW_017731439.1:2464104-2468701 GCF_001890085.2 Hipposideros armiger | reverse complement strand
AATGTCAGCCTCCAACAAAACGTAAAACTTGTCACTTGAATTCATCAACCAAGCCAGAAAAAAATTCCTCATCCAACTCCAGTCAATACTTATTAGTAAAAGAATGTAGGATGGCTTTTTAGTTAAGTATTATTTTCAAAGCAGTGAATTGTATAGCTTTACATTAAGAATTTAATTATAGTTTACATATGTACTTGTAAGACTTGCCAGATTTCACTTGGCAAACCAGCTACAACATTAGCACTTAACCTTCCCTTAAAGAAAAGGAAATGTACTTAGAAGTGACTAGGATTCCAAAATGTTAGTTAGAGTCACCAGAGAATTGAATCCAGCATTTATTTGTATATGCTGTTGATATGACAATCTACTGCTGAATTGCTGAGGAGCTGAACCCACTTGCTACTTTTTGGTAGCTTCTAGAAGTTTCTCTATTTAGGGCTTTCCCCCCATGAATCTCTAGAGAAACCCTCTGTCCTGCAGAATAAAACTAATGATATTTGTCATTGTCTTAATGGTCATTGTGACAGAAATCAGAAGCATTAGGGACTATAAAGCAAGCAAGTTACGTATGATGTGAGATAAAGATACAATTTCATTTTCTTTTTCCTTATGAATAACCAATTGCCTCAGCATCATTCAGTGAATAATTGATCTTTTTACCATTGATCTTCATTGTCATCTCTGTTATATTATATATAGGACTTTATATGAATTGTTCTCTGTTCTCTCACCTTTTCCTCCCATTTATCCTAGTGCCATACCACTCTGTCTAAATTATGTAGTTCTATACTAAATCTGGATATATTGAAGGGCCATTCCCCACCCCACCTACACACACCTTATTTATATTCTTCAGGAGTCTCTTGTCTATTCTTGGCCCTTTTCTCTTCCGTATAAAATTTAGAAACAGGCTGTNCGCCTCGATCTTGCACTTCTAGCTTCTACAACTGTGAGACAAAACACTGCCACTGTTTAAGCCACCCAGTTTGTGGGACTTGGTTACAGCAGCCCTAGCCAACTCGTACAGAAGGTGACTATCTATAAGGTTTTAAAATATGTTCATATTCATTTTTTTCTTACATCACCCTCAAACTTTGAAAATAAAACATAATAGGGAACTTGCATATCTCTGAAACTATGTCCATTGGCCCCAAAGATCTACAGTTTCCAGTTTGAGAAACAATGTATAACAGAACTTAATAATATTAATACCACATGTGACACATGCACCTCCCCATCTCACTGGCAACATAATCCAAAGGCAAAAGGCTTAAGTTAGAAGCTCTTTGGCCTTTTGCCAAATCCATGCACAGAATATTCTAACGGGCAAAGTTCAGAGAAAAAAAAATCTAATGATGTGCTTTTTCAAAGCGGTCACATCCATTACACTGCAGCCCTTCCCCATGGTCCAGCAAGACCACACTGGTTGCCAATGAGCAATGAGTTAGTTACCGTACCATTGGAGGCTGCCTTTGGTTTTACAGTCTTAAAGAAAAAGTTTTTAAAAACCACCAAAAGATTTGAGAAGAAAATCTGATATCCATCAGTTTGTTGCCTGCGTTGAACAGAAACCTGCTTATTTGTTTAGTTCTGGGCAGGAGATATTACTTCCCTAGATTTTTTTTTTTTTAATATTCTAAATGCTTCGGTCTGAAGCCTTCAGGCTCTGCTGCGTTCTGTTTAGCCTATATTTAGAACAAAGCAAACACATGCGATTCTTTAGAGCCCAGCACTTCTGCCAGTGGGCCCTGGAAAATTGCTAACCCCAAAATAAAACAATACCGCTTTCTTTAAATACTTCTGCTTACACTTACAGTGAGGAGATATTGACAGCAAGCGTCAGTTTGAGTGACTGAAAATAAACAGAAGTGAAGAAAACAGGGACTTTTGGTATTAAAGCCAGATTTATTTAGAGGAAATATATGACAAGTATCATTATTTTCTCAAATAGCAATCTCAGGCTATCTCACCCATGAAGAAACGTTATTATGTCATTTTCATGACTTCTAAAGGCATATTAACAGCTCTCCCTGATCTGATTGTGCTGACACTGATTCTAAATCAAGGCTAACATGGACAGGCAAGGGAAATAGCTTGGTTTACCCAGAGAGACAACCTACAATAAGAGGAATAGACACCATAAGTTAAATTGACCCTATCTCTGTGAAGGTCTAACTTTACTCTAGACAAGTAGCAACATCTACAAATATTGGATGTACCCACAATGGGGTCCCCTGTGGGACGCTAGAATTTCCAGAACAGCAGGAAATTCCATTGAGTAGCCTTCATGTTTTTCCTATAACTCTGGACCTACCACAAGTTCAAAGTTAAGAACGTGGGCAGGGAGTGAGATGTGTGGATTCACTCTGATCCCATCATTGCATGAGCTTTTAAAACACACAAGCTGTCTAAGACTCAGTTTCCCCATCTGTAAACTAATTGCATTGAATCAAAGACTCTCTAAAGTTCTTTCTAATGTTACAATTTAGGAGGAAATCCAATTATCCAACTCCTGGTTGCTAATTAAATTTGCTGTGACACTTTGTTGAGTATCTTTCAAAGTTCAGGTTCAACCATCATTTTTATTTAATTAACACTTTGATACATAAAATCATGTAATTCATAATGATTGCCTCAAGATACCAAATAAAATGAAATCTTCCACATAGCTTCATGAAAATTACAAGTTACCACACATTGGAAGTTTGTTTTAAAATAAAAAGAAGAAATATTGCAATATATACACTAAATGTTATAATGGTTATTCTGGATAGGGAGAATACAGGTAATTTTTATGTCCTTCATTGTACATATTTAAATTTTCTAAATTTTTCACAAAGAACATGTTTTATTTGTAATCAAGAAAAATAAGTAGTATGTTTTAAACATCTGTTTTAAACAGTGCCACAAATCACACCATCACTCAAATTCTCCCTTCTTAGAGCAGTGGGTATTTTATATTTACTTTATCTAATACTACTTTTACTATTAATAGTACTACAAAAGAATTATTGGCAGTTATTTTTTACATTCATTATATTTATTTTGAACTTTGAGACATATTTTATATATTATAAAATTTATCCATTTTAAGTGTACCGTTCAGTGATTTTTAGTAACTTTACTGAGTGGTGTTACCTTCACCATAAGTCAGTTTTAAAACATTTCATTTCCCCAATAAGATCCCTCCCTCATGCCCATTTACAGTCGCTATCTGTTCCCACCCCAGCCTCAGGCAACCACTAATCTACTTGCTGTCCCTATAAATTTGCCTTTTCTAGACATTTCATATAAATGGAATCAAACAGTATGACAATTGGGTCTGACTTCTTTCATTTCACATAATATTTTTGAGGTTCATCTTTAATGTAGCATGTGTCAACAGCCCATTTTTTCATTGGTGAATAATATTCCATTATATGGATATACAATATTTTGTTTATCCATTCACCTTCCAGTTATTATAATTTATTTGTTTTTAATAATATTTATTTTTAACATTTTTATTTCTGCTACATTGATATCCTTCTCCCTCTCTCAGCTTTCATTATTTATCATGTTGATCACTCCTAGAATACAATGTCAAGTAAGCTGATTTTCCAAAGCTTTTGGGGAAAAACTGAGGCCTGCCAATAGCTCGAATGAGAGTTCCAGCCACACGAATGAGAACAATCTTGGAGGTAGATCTTCCAGCCCTAGTTAATTCCCAGTTGACATCTTGACAACAGCTTATGAGAGACCCTGAGCCACAGCCACCCGGATAAGCTGCTCTCAAATTCCTGACCCACAGAAAACATGTGAGATAATAAATGCTTATTATTGTTCTAAGCCATTTAAGTTGGTGGTAATTGGTTGTGCAGCAATAAATAAGAAATGGATACAGCAGGTCATCTTCTTTGTTCCAGAAATTAATCAAAAACTGGTGTGCTCATGTCTTTTTACATCCTTTCTCATCTACTATCAGAAATTTTATGAATTTATTCCTTTAATTTTTCACTGTCATTGAATTGGTTTGGGGAAAGAGACAGGAATATTTGCATGTAGTCCATCATCTTGTACCAGACTTTGAGCTATTTTGCTTGAAATGATGCATTTTCAAAATGAAAACTGAAAACAAACCACTAGGAGAGCTGAGAACTACCATTCTCCCCATAGCATACATCGTTGGTGATCACAGACTGTACTTTTATACTTGCTGACACCTGCTTTTTTTACGTAATAGGAAAGTTTTGTTAAAATTCCTGAAGAAGTTGGAATGGAACAACTATGTGGACATGAAAATCCCTTGGGGAACTTACCTAAAATACAGATTTCCAGATCTACTCACAAAGATTCTTGAAGGGGGATATTTTTTGTGCATTGTTTTAAAGGAACACCAAAAACAATGGAAGAGAATAGGACAGTCCATAAATCCATAGTCCACAGATCAAAGCAACTAGAGAATTTTAATACATGATGAAGATGGCATCTTAAATCATCAGGGCAAAGATTAACTTTTGATAAATGGTGCTGGGCTAACTCGTTTTCCATTGAAGAAAAGAAAAAATTAAACCTCTACATTCATAAGAATAAAACTGCTCTTTAATGGAGGAGCTAA
>NW_017731439.1:2456440-2457474 GCF_001890085.2 Hipposideros armiger | reverse complement strand
ACACACACACACACACACACACACACACACACACACACGAAGGGTCTCTCAATCTATCTTTCTTGCTTCCCGTGATGCTAATTTCTCTTTTGAGATTTTACTGTCTGGATCAGTCTATGCAGCATTATGAGTGAATTCTTCAGTAACATCCAATTCACAAATTCTGCTCTTTCTGTGAATAACCAGCTAGAATATTTTTAAATTTCAATGACTATACCTTTCTTTCATATCCAGGATTTCTAGCAGGTTTTTCTCCAGATTCATTTGCCTTAATACACAGCTGACTATTTTTGTTTTATAATTGTATGTTACTTTCCTTGCACTTACTTATTATAAAGTCATTTTGTATTTTATCAGGAGTTAATTTGTGTTCTGATTATCTATCTTGTTGGCTATCTTTTTTGGTACTAATTATTCTCATGTGCTTTAGCATTTTTGTTTTCAGGTTCATTTTACGGGTGGAGAGCAGGTAGGGTTACTGATCATCCTAAGTTGCCCAGGACTGATGGTCTTCCTGGAGCATAGGAATTTCAGTCTAAAGCTGAAAAAGGCCTCCTGAGAAAACCAAGAAGAATCTATGATCTTAGAGGAGATTATTTTCCCTTTCTCTGGCTAATAGTTTCGGCTTTGCCACCCTCCAGTCCCCCAGGACTGGTAGGCCCGGAACTAAGTCTTCTATAGACAGCTAAGGATTCTTATCCTACAAAATGGTACATTTTCTGAAGCAGCAAAAGGCTTAGCCTAACCCTGATTGCGGACATGTCTCTTTCCAGCAGCTTTCCAAAAACCTGACATGTCAGCACTGATTCTGGTTCATTTGAGCCTTCTTTTAAGACAAAGGAACACCAATGCCATGTCCAGTTTCATATATGAAGACAAACTCAGTCTTCAAACATAAGTTGGTGCTACAACCATCCACTCTCAGGAGTCAAACTCCTGGCCCCGTGCCTATTCCCAGACCAGGTGCACAGTGAGTCTAGGTTTCCATCTCACCTTGCCAGTTTCCCAGCTCTCCCTCTGTTTCACAGAGTGCT
>NW_017731439.1:2451504-2452722 GCF_001890085.2 Hipposideros armiger | reverse complement strand
CATAATAAAATCTCAGTTATCCACCATTATTATGGAATGACCAGTCCCACAAAAGCATTTTCTTCCCATTAATAAGTATTTAACTCCTTCAAGCAAACCACTATGCTACTACCCTTGGTGGTATTTGAGCTATGGGTACCTTTTGGCGCCTCACACCTTGCTCAGAACCACGACTGTGCCTTAAGGATTACAGAAGTAGAGGGAACTTTTTGCCTCTACAAAAGTGTTTGGCTTCACTTTTCATCATGGAATTTCTTCTCAGTTGCTTGCCCATCTCAGCATCCCCTTCAGTTTCCAAGTCTGCCAGCCTCTTGCGTCTGGCTGCCACCAACCACTTAAATCCTGTCCAATCTCTTTCCTATTCCTTACTGATTGCTCTAGGGGCACTAATTAAATGAGACACCCTATGGGACATAGCTAATATAGTGGCTGGCTCATGACAGACCCTGAACTTGAGCTAGAGGATTATTATGATACTTCTCATACCATCAGTTCATGGGTGGAGAAACCGAACCTGGGATGCCCATAACAAGTCCATTTAGGTAAAGAATTTACTCCAGCTCTGATTGATTTCAATAACTCTAAGTGTCTTTGTGTCAATATAACATTGCTTCTATCCATCACCCAGCTCTTTCTCTCTGGAAGTAACCAGGAAAGTGTTTGCTATGGGCTGTGGAGAGGAAAAGCATGTATGAACAGAATGGGAGAAGAGACAGCAAGAAGGATGACTAGATGCAACCACAGGTACATGAGCTGTGACTTTCAAATATCTGGAAGACATAAAAGGACTTTCATCACAAACATCCATACCTTTGTAAACTGCCTAATTGATAAGATGATTTTGTTTTCCTTGTAAGAATTCTATACTACCTTCTATACTTCTCTAGAAGTTAGATTTTGTAGTCTATGGACCCAAAGAGAAACTCCAGTTGAATAAGAAAATATTAATGGAAATGTTTTCTGAATTAAAAGTTCTATTTCCAAGTTGAAAAAAAAATTCTAGGGAAGTAAAATGGTGACATCAGTGGATCTTTAACATTCACACAGAGGACTATTTCAAGATTCTGAGAGCTGTGCAGGTTCTTCTCTTAATTCTTTTTTTAAAATGTACTTTCCACAGTTTAGATTTCATACCTATGAAATATGATCCTTCATTCACCTTAGAATCAGGTTTTCATGAAATTTTCATCATGCTCATGTTAATTAGTTATCTTTAAA
>NW_017731439.1:2447558-2448829 GCF_001890085.2 Hipposideros armiger | reverse complement strand
ACTTTTCCAGCCCAAGACGACACAGTCTCAGTGATCACTATCCTTCCAAATTCCCAGCCATAGATTTGTCTACTTGTGAGGTTGCTTCATCCTCCTTCCTTCCTTCCTTCCTTCCTTCCTTCCTTCCTTCCTTCCTTCCTTCCTTCCTTCCTTCCTTCCTCCCTTCCTTCCTTCCCTCCTTCCTTCCTTCCACAAATATTTCTTGATTGCCTACTATTATTCAGGGACACAATGATGACCTATGTGGTCCCTACCATTACAAAGCATATAGTCTAGAGCTCTGGGGTCCAATATGCTTGTAATTAGCCACAGGTGGCTGTTTAAATTTAAATTAATTAAAATTATGTAAAATTAAAATTTCAGTTCCCCAGTCACACTAGCCACCTTTCTAGTGCTCAGCAGCCACAAGGCAGATGCAGAACATTTTCGTGGTTCAGAAAGCACTATCAGAAGTGCTGGTCTAGAAGAAGGAGGTAGGAGATGAAGCAATCACAGTACACGTTGTTAGTACTATGACAGGGGACGTTCAGGAAGCAATAAGAGCACCAAAAATGAGATCAAGATGGCGATGGGAAAGTATCAAGGAATAAACAAAACTGTCCATTGCATTGACTCCATCTGTATTAGATTTCTAGCTATCTCTCTGGCCTTCTGTCTTTATCCTACCTCTTCTCATCCTTTCTCCTCCTTGTTATCCTGGCTGGTAGGAGCATGAGGTTCAATCCCAATAGAAAAAAAAAATGTCACCTCATGAATCTTATCCAATCCATTCCTCAAATCTTCTCTCAGTGGCTAAATCCTTCAGCTTAATACTTGCCCATTGAAAACAAAATACTACCAACAAAGGTTCTAGAGGAAGCTTTTTGTCCTGCACATGGCCCCGTGGTCTCTGATGCCAAATGACCAGGTCAGACCTGAAAAGGTGGAAGTTTTATTAGGTTTTCAAAAGGGGTGCTTCCTTAGAGCTCCTATAACAATACAGCAATCTCTTCTGTCTGGCTGACACAGGCAATCAACTAATTATGAGATCGGTTTACTTGCTGCTTTTAAAATATTCTAATCATTCCCCAAATGTCCTTGGAGCCAAGGGTTAACTCAAACACAGGTGCAGAAGAGCTAACACAAAGGAAAAGAAATAATATACACAATCAAGTGAGAAATCAGACCCTCTATGGTTTGCTTATGTAATGGCTGTTGTCATGTCCATAATGGACACACCAGAGACAAACATGTGACTGCAGATAATCCCTGCCAGTCAGACTAGGTCTGAG
>NW_017731439.1:2445683-2446352 GCF_001890085.2 Hipposideros armiger | reverse complement strand
CATGTGCTTTGTGGGTTGACCAATAAAATTTTAATCACAACAGATGATCCTTTACACATTTCCAATGCTCTTCAACCTAATTAAGGAGCTAAAATTACTACTAAGAATGTTAATTACATACTAACCTATTCTTTAATGTTTAGATGAACCATGTAATTGCTGTTCTCCAGCAGAGGGTGTCATCAATTGCAAATTATTTAAAACAACAATATCAAAATATATACAGTTGTGTATGCATTATCCTAGTTCCTGTTGTGTAACCTCATTCCTTGGGATCTGAGAAAACCACCTCCTGCCTTCGTTGCTCCAGACCTATGGGTAGCAGCAGCCTCCTGATGTTCCTAATCTATAAGCTCTCTCAACTTCTGTTTATCTTTTCAGCTCTTCCAACACCTTTGTACTTAGTTTCCATATTAAATGTCTCTATGGGATAATACCGCTATCTCAATGCCCTTAACCTAATCTCATCTGCCACATCCCTTTTTCCATGTAAGGTAATATATTTCTAGTTCCAGGAATTAAGAATAAACATCTTCCAGGGACCATTCTTCCATACTCTGGCCTGAAAATATTCACATTTTTCCCCACATGCAGAATGAATTCACCTCATTACATCCCCAAAGTCTCAACCCATTCTAGCATGAATGTAAAATCCAAAATCTCATTTAA
>NW_017731439.1:2444029-2445012 GCF_001890085.2 Hipposideros armiger | reverse complement strand
AAGCCAATTGGCTAGTAAAAAGTGTGTTCAAAGAATAAATTTTAGTTGTTTTTTTTCTTTTGTTTTGTTTAGCTGAGCCATCCTGCCACTTATTGGCAGCTCAGCGGCAGCTCAGCTTGGGCTGGGAATCGAACTGCTGTTTCTCAGAGCTCAAACTCTTGAGTGAGCTCTTAACCAACTGAGCCACTCGGCCAGCCCCAAAGAATAATATTAAAGCAAAGTGAATTATGTTGATTTCTGGACAAAGTATGATTGACAGGCCTTCAGGGGCATGTTTGCTTTTCAAAAAATGGATAATGGTTATATAAAATGCCAAACATTTTATGTTTGCATGTGAATGCTTTCAAAGTACTTTCATATCTTTATATCAAGAATGTTCAGTGACACCATCCCACCTCAAAGCAATTTTATTTATGCTATTCAATTATATAGAAAACTTTTCTCCTTCTTAACAGAACGAAGTTCAATCTAATTCTGGCTTGTTTCTGAAAGACTACAAATTCAAAATTATTTTGATTGTTGGAAGAATTATTATGATTATAAACTGGGTGTTGCTGAAGGTGATTATCACCTGGATATTCTTCTTTTCCCCTCCGAATCCATTGTGCACCCTTTACCACTCTACTCTGTTCCCTGAAGGCTGACCTCTATGAATTGCAACAATGGACTCCTTTGTCCTCTGGTTTCCAGTTGGGTTTAGCCAAAAGGAGGTACCAATCAAGCACCAGATGCCTGGAGTGGGGAAGGAGGGAAAAAAGGAAGGGTCTGATATTAATAGCCCAAAGTGCTTCACCATCTCCTGTGGGTTTTTCTCAACTTCTTGTAACTTTGTAAATAGTCCTATCATTAAACTCTCCTCAACTCCCCATTGAAGAGTGTCATCTGTTTCCTGCTGAGATGCAGGGGGAACCAAGCCTTACTGAAGATGTCTATCTTCCAAGATCTGTCTGCCCCTATGGAAATGTAATTAAAGTGAGCATTCA
>NW_017731439.1:2392356-2441184 GCF_001890085.2 Hipposideros armiger | reverse complement strand
ATAAGGTTGATCTGAGTATGAGCCATCCTGGGACAAAATTCCTCTCTATCTGTTGATCTGTGAAACTAGAAAACAAGTTATCTGCTCCCAACATACAATGGTGGAACAGGCATAGGATAACAGTTATACACATCCATGTTCAAAAAGGGAGAAAATAAAAGGAAAAAGAAATGAGTCACTGATGTCAAGGCATTTTAAAAGCCAACCAGGCTTTTTGTTTGAAGGCCCAGGGTTAATCCTTTGTGGCTATGCCCTCTGAGTCATTCTTCCTTTCTCATGAAAGGTAACAAAGGTTTTCAGCTGAGTTGTTTTACTAGCCTTTATCTTACCTATAGAACCGTGGTGGTCCAACAGCCTTCTTTCATTTTGACCTGTCTCTGTACCTTTTATTCCAAGTTGGAAGTGTTTCTGCTGGTACAAAATTTTCAAGAATCTTGTGGGTCTCCTGTGTATGTCACTAAAATTCATTCCATCAGACAAACAGCTCTACTATATATCTTTCCTGGATAACCCCACCTCAATTCCTGGCTTCAGTTGAGGTAGCTGAGGTGATCCATGAGTAACACGCCTAGTCTCTTCAAAAGAGCCCTTGGTGTGTCTGCATACTTTGAACTTTTCACCCTTCTGAGACACTAACCTAAGTCTAGTTAGCCGCACACTTGGCTTCCTATCCAGAGCATGTTTTCTTGGCAGTTAATCTCCCAATGGCAGCATTTGTTGCAATCTAGATAGGCTAAGAATTTCCCAAACCATCAAGTCGTAGTTTTGCTTAACAGTTCTTCTTCTGACCTGTCTTCTTCCTCTTGTGTTTTACTAAAAGCATCAAAAAGAGACCAGGTTACACCTTTCACATTTTCCTTGGAAATCTCTTTAGCTAAATCTGCAAATTCATGACTTGTAAGTTTTGTTTTCAACGTAACTTCACAATTCAGCTAACTTTTCTGTTACAATACAACAAGGGTTTCCTTTCCTCCAGTTTCCAAAAACATGTTGCTCATTACCACCTGAAACTTTAACATTGGTATCTCTGCCGATTTAGGTATTTTCTAAGATGATATACATTTTTCTCTACCTAGCTTCTCACTTCCTTCTAAATCCTCACTAATAGAATCATTAATATCCATATTTTTACTAAAAGTCTGAAAAGGCAATCTAAGCTTTCTCTATTATGCTACTCAAAATTCCTCCATCCTCTGCACGCTGTTCAACTTCAAAGCTATTTCTACATATTTATTAAGCAGAACCCCACTTCTGTACCAAAATCTGTGTTAGTTTTCTACTGCTTCTGTAACAGATGACCACAAATTTAGTGGCTAAAGCAAATGCCTACTTAATATCATATAATTCTGGAGGTCAGAAGTCTGAAATGGGTCTCGCTGGGCTAAAATCAAGTATTTGACAGGGCTCCATTCCTTTCTTGAAGCTCAAAGGAAGAATTCATGTTCTTACTTTGCTTTTTATAAATTTCCCACACTCCTTGGCCCATGGCCCCCTTTAATCTTCAAAGCCAGTAATATACAGTTGACTCTTTCTCACATTGTGTCACTCTGACTCTGACACCATTGTCACATCTCCTTCTCTGACTCTAAATCTCCTGCCTCCTTCTTATAAAGACCCTTGTAATTACATTGGGCCCACCGAGATAATCCAAAATAATCTCCCCATGTCAAGGTCCAGAACTTAATCATCTCTGCAAAATCCGTTTTTCCACATAAAGTAACATCGCACAGATTCCGGGGATTAGGATGTGGACATCTAGGGTGAGGGGTGGCATTAATCTGTCTACCACATCCTCATCTTGGGTTAAGCCCCTACTCAATTACTGGCATCAGTTGGTATATAAATACCCAGTTCCTTGTCCTTCAGATGGGATAACTTTGAAACGCATGTTTTCCACTGGCCCTCAGAGTTTCCCAGCAAAATTAAACTTCAGTTTAGTACAGCAGTGAATTGTGCAATTTTTTGGTTGCCTTCCTTTATGTTTTTGCTTCCCTGACTGAGGTTTCCTAGGACTATCTCCCAAATAAACTATTTGCTTTCAGATCCTTGACCCAGGGTCTTCTAGGGAAACTCAAACTAAGACACAATATGATTTGGACCTCACTTTTACTGTGTCTCAGGAAAAAAGGTATAATATCATCTTCCCTCATTTTCTTCCATATGAATAAGAAAGAAATAACACTTATGAAAGTGTTTTATAAAACTCTTACACAAGGGTGCACAGAGTTACGGTATCTTGATTTAAATATAGACAACTTTTTTTTCTTGATACAGTGAACCAGTAAATACTAGTCCATGCTTCTAAAGCAGTGGTTCTCCACTGGGGTCAATTTTGCCCACTCAGAACATTGGCAATATCTGAAAACATTTTTGATTATCACAACTGAGGGAGGGGGGGTTGCTACTGGAATCTAGTGGATAGAGGCGAGTGATGCTGCACACCCTATAATACAGAGACAACCCCCACAAGAAAGAATTATTCAGTCTAAATCTCAACAGTGCCACTGTTGCGAAACCCTGTTCTGAAGTCAGAAGGTTAAACTGATTTATGTTATTATTAGGTTTGTAAACACCAGAATTATTTTTCTACCTCCTCAAAGTTTATGGTTGCTCAGTTCATTCTTTGAGAATTAATTTTACTCCAACCATTGGCTAGAGAAACCATTATGTAAACAATTTAATGTCACTCTTCATAAACACCTTAGTTTTTTGGTGGCATTTGTTAATGGTTTTGTCACAGAGCCATAGCAAACCACATCGTAGATGAATCCCAAAGCTATTCCAACTCCATCATAAAAGTGGGTGCTGTACAGTGAACAGAGACCAATGTGCCATGAAAACCAGGTTCTGCCTTACCCAGTGGAATGGTGCAGAGTTGAACTTACTTAAAATATTTCCTTTCCCTTTTCCCCGTGAACCACTTGTATCTAATAAAATACAAAGGAATTAAAACCGAGACATTACTTACTAGAAAACCTGAGCCTATTTACAAGTCTTCTCTTGTTTTTCATTATTTCCATATTCCATTTTCATCTTCCTGCCTCCCTCTTTCTCTTTCCTCTGTTCATGTTACTCCTTTATATTCTCCCATTTCAAACTCATCATTTCACCGTATTTTCCCTCTTTTCCTTTCTCTTCTTTTCCTTTTCACCTGTCCTGTCCCACCCCTTTTCAACTTTTTTTCTTGTCCTCAGAACTAAAACTCTTGTTAACTGAGTGGCACTTGCAGTGTTTCACGGCCTTTCCCAGCTCCTCTGTAAACATGTAAACTTGAGCCATCTGGGCTTTTTAGTGTTTCCTGTAAAGCCTGTCACTGCATGAATCGCCTATTTTGACTGGCTGTACAAGAAGTCATTGTAAGCTAATTTTTCCCTAGGGCACTTCAGTCACTTTATTAATTGTTTTCTTCCTCACGAATGTCTTTTACTCAATCATAAACTGGTTTCTTTCTTAAACACAAGCTGAATTCCCTTCTAATTGGTTACTTGATTTTTAAAACTTAATTATACCATGCTTAGATTTATAGAAATCTTAACAAGGAAAGGGTTTTCTATTTAAAGGAAATTTCAAAAATCAGAAGATGAAAATGTTACCTCAATTAAAACAAAAAAAATCAGAGGATGAAACAACCTCTAGAAGATTTCATTATGTCAAAGAATTCACAAAAACATTTAGAAAACACACACACAAGATAAAGATATAAGAGTACCTTGACCTTGACTTTCTATGACATACCTCTTATTCTTATATTTTTTGTTTTATTTGTTTATTTATTTATTTATGGCATAAACTTGGAATAATTTTTAATGTAGGTAAGAAGTCTAAGCAATATCTCTTTAAATATCAATATTTAAATATTTCTGGCCTTGCAAGAATAATGTGAGAATAGTTAAATGGTTTAGTTCCAAAATATCTCATAGTTGTAGTCATGTAGTCATGTGTCAGGTCAAATTATGTGTTCCAACCTATGACTACACTTAGAAACATAATTACAATAATAGTAGCAGCAATGACAATTTTTTAAGTATCTGCTCCATGCCAGGTCAAGTGCTTTTCATATAGTATCCCTAATTGTCACAACCTGTTGTATACCTCATCTCTTCCATCTTCCAATTTTTATTTCTCCTTATCTCTTCCTTATTCTTCTTTGGATTCACTTTACTTCTTTATTTTTCTCCATCATCTTTTTTGCCTTCATCCTCTTTATGTAGCTATTATGATAAACAGTTTTCTGATATGGAAGCAAAGGCTTTGGAACTCAGAGCAGTAAACAGTGCATCTAGAATCACTACAAGTGGAAGGCCACTTCCAACCCAGGTTTCTCTGATTCCAAAATCTGTAATAATATTATAAGATTGGTTTTTTTAAAGGATCATGCCCCTTGCCCCTCTTTTTATTCTCTGCATTTTAAAAGCTCTGCTTAGCTTACTTTAGGCATTCGTGCAATATCTTTCTCTTCACAACACATACATACCCATAACCCTCCCCCTTTGACTGGTCGTCTTGGTATACTCCCAAGTCTGTTTAGGGCATTTTAATTGCCCAAGTCAAGAGATGCTTTCCAAGAGTAGAAGACAGATTCATGCAGCCTAGAAAAAACTGAGGCTAACTGTAATGCCAAAGCTACATCTGGTACCTTCCATTTACAGAAGCCCTGGAAAAGGTAGTAGGCCTGAGAGTCACTATGGTCAACCAAAAGGATTCATAACTAACAAAAGCATACTTTAAATTATTTGAAACTTTTCATATATGTACGTGTGTGTGCATGTGTATAAAATCTCCAATATCTCATGACATTAAACTATAAACTATATCTTACTTTTTGTTGAAAAGTTTCCAAATTTTGGGTGTAGATTTTATTTATTTCTATATGAACAATTCATATTCTAATGTGGTGTTCTGCTCAAAGTTAGTCGTTTTTTGAATCCCTATGGAAGCCACTTCTCAGAAACAAAACCCCTCTCTGATACACAAGGATTGCACCTTCCATCCTGCTGTGAACTCTGAGACACTGTAAGAAAAGACACTGACATGGCTCAACTCCTGGTAAGTAGATCTGGCCCAAGCACCAGAGTCACATTATTTGAAGCAGCTGATAGCAAGACTTTCAGCTAACAACAAAAGCAAACAGGGGAAAGAGAAAAAAATTAAAAGGAAGAAAAACAACAAAAGAACCTCTTTGAAATAATTATGTTCGACTGCAACAAACAATTTGGATCCAGGAAGTAGTGCCGAGTATACACTCTTATAAAAGATTTCATTTGTTTTTTCCCAAATCGGACTGCTTACATTGGGCTCTGATTGCCATTTCATATAAAGCACTACTAAAGAAAGAATGGTAACCCATGAGTATGCCCATGGGAAGCACTGACATAGACGTGGAGATGAGTGTACAAAACTGGCTAAAACGAGTTAAACAAAACTCACGTAGAACATCCTACTGTTTCATCTTTCCTTGTCATACCACCATACTCAAGTGACAAGGAAATAAGAGCTTTTTGACTTCCAAAAATTTAATCTCACTTAATAAGTGATCAAACTTTTAGGGAGCTGTATAAGACGATGAGCATTCAGAATAAGTGGTCCCAACTTTGCATATAGGACATGCTGGGCCATCACACAAATAGCATGCTTTGTTAAGCAAGCCAAGCTGGGTTTGATTTATTTTCTCTCTCCCTGTTTCTACAGCACCCTTTCCATTTTTCTCTAATAAAAACAATTTAGAACCAGATACACTGGTTCATTGAAGTTAGTTTAAATAATTAATGCCAGAACTCCAAAGTACAAACAAACTGTACAGAGGTTGCCAACAGCAGCATCATCTTGTCAAAGGCTTTGCATCCTCTCTCTCCTGGCACTTGTGTGTTCACTCCACCCAGATCTGTTACGCTCTCCATGTGGACTCAAAAATACATAAAAATGAAGGATTAATTTCTGTAACCCCATGGCAATAATAGAGGCTTGGTCAGTATTGTTTTCCAGGGGAGGGCCAGCTGTAGCATCTGAGAACTAAGGTTCCATTGTAGGGTTCTACTCTCAACTGTCAAGCCTTTTTCCCTGGGCTGCCTCAGGCAAGCCCGAAACTCCACATCTTTTTCATTTAGAAAAATCAACTGCTCCCTGTCTCCAAGGGGTTTTGTAAAACTAAGCAAAATTAAAGTGCTTAGGAAGCTAAGCAGATATTCATGGGTAAATGAACCCACCGAACATTGTCTTATGAATTTACATACACATATTGAGCATATTCTTCCTTGTTATAGAAACAATATGAAGATTATTAAGGTATGAGTAAAACATTTTTTAAAAAGAAGCTCAAAGGGCCAGCTGAGTGGCTCAGTTGGTTAAGAACTCGCTCAAGAGTTTGAGCTCTGAGCAACAGCGGTTCGAGTCCAGCCCAAGCTGAGCAACCGCTGAGCTGCCAACAGGTAGCAGNCTAGATTGAAGAACAAAACGACAGCAACTTGTCTGTTCCCCTTCCCCCAACTCCCCAGCACTGTTCCCATCCCCCCAATTCCCCAATAAAAAAATAAAATAAATAAAATAAAAAAAAGAATGTAGAAGATTACTAAAGAAAGATATGGGGTGGGGTTTTTGTTTCCTGCACATATTAAAGAAAAAAAATATTCTAATCTCAGGTGTCATTTTGAGCAAGAGTAAGAAGATAACAGACTAAAAAACCATGGGCAGTCTCTTCAAGCCTTAAGATCCTATGCCTACCAGTGCGGATTCAGAGCATATAAATGAACGCAGAAACTATTGAATAAAGAATAAATTAGGGCCAGCCGAGTGGCACGTTGGTTAAGAGCTGGCTTGGGACGCCAGCTCTGAGCAGCAGGGCCCTGGTTCGGATCCCACATGAGGGCCAGTAACGCTGTGCCCTCTAACAGCTAAGATGGTGAACAACAGCTCAATCTGGAGCTGGGCTGCTGTGAGTCACCAGCGACAGTGTAGGCTGCAGTGAGGTTGCAGTGGGCTGCCGTAAGATACTGTGAGTGGCCGGCGGCCGGCGTGAGCTGCCAAGAGCTGCAGTGATTGGCGGTCCAGTAACCGGCGACCGATCTGCCTCACCCGGGAAGAGCGCAATGATAATACCAACATGGGCCAGTGAAGCAAAGTCCTCCACAACTAGGCTGAAGAACAAAAGGACAGCAACTTGTCTGCTGTTCCCCTTCCCCGATTTCCCAACGCTGTTCCCCTCCCCCAATTCCCCAATAAAATCTTTTTAAAAAAATAAATAAATAAATTAGTTGGACTTAAACATAAGCTAGGTTTTTTCTTGCTATAATTCATGTTCGCTTTGGATTCTGTGGTAGTCGGTAAGCACAGAAAGGCAAGGCAGAGGGCTCTGTCTATTCTATATTATATATGGATTTTTTTTGTTTATTTTTTTTTTAGTCTGAAGAGAGGGAGATAGAGAGAGAGAGATGATTTCCAAACTGATGCAAAATGGTGAAGCATAAACAATAATACACAAAGAATTCCTTTGTATTCATAGTATCTCTCTAGCCAAGAGTTTGAGTAACCTTTTAAACTCAGTCCTCTCTTTTCATGTCTAAATGAGATTGGAATTATCAGGGTATGTTTTGTTTCATCAGAAGGAAATAAAGTATGGAGAGGACAAGTAACACACCCCAAGTCAATCAGAATATATTCAAGGAGCCAGGAATAATAATAGTTTTCAATACAAACAGCTTAAAAGTTTTACTTTCACTTTTCTTACAGAGAATCTGACATCTGGCACTAAGAAATGACAGGTGAGACCATTTTCAATTTCTACCCACATTCATACTCATAATAGGAGAGTAAAACATGGAGAGAGACAACAGTGCTTTTACCCCTTCACCTCACATAACGCTGAGAGTTTACGACAAGTGCAACTCCATTCGACAGGTTCAAAGTGGGTTCATTCACTGCCCTGCAAAGCAAAGAAAAGCTAAGCCATATCTCAAACATTCTAAAACCAATTTCTGCCTGATACAAATTTTTGTATATGACTACTATCACCTCCAGAGATTACTGGAATTCAATAACCAATTAACCACAGGGAAATGGCAATTTTTAAGTTCACCCACTCTAGTGAAAGGGAACGACATGAAAGGTTTAGATGAATCTATTTACTCAGTAAAAGCTAATGTAGAATAAGAAAATGTGTGGGTCTCAGAATATTAGTTTCCAAGTGACTTTGGGTCAATAAATCAAACTATAAACCCACTGGAAATAGCACAACAATGACTGAGAAAAGCTGTAGAGCCATGGCATAAACTTAAGCCATGGATTTAAAGACTTACTCAAAGATTTCCGCAGAGAGGATTCCATTCACCTTTACATTGAAATTAAATCTAATCTGCAAAATAAATGGCATGTGAGTTTAACATGAACCAGGGCAGAGATTAAAAACCTCCATGCTCGATTCTTAAATCACCTTTTTATATCACTTTTTTTCACTTGCACTATCCCGAAACATAATTAACATCTATCTGTATTCAAATTCTCTATCTTAAATATACTGAGTCCTACACTACAATTCCAAGTAGTCATAAATTATCAGGAAATCCTTCTGTTTTAGTCTGAAGAAGGTGTTCTCCCAATGTATCTCTGCTGTCCTCCCAATGTATCTGTTCTCTCCCTTCTTAAAAAAACTATCAATGTTCTCTCTATTCTTGCCATTGTTTTCATACATGGAACAGTCCATGCTTTTTTCTTCCCCTGACCCCATCTGACTTTTATGTCCTCCCTCCAATTTACTTCACTGTTGTAATTATTTCCTACCTTCAACCTGTGTATTTCTTTCTAATATATAGCATAATGGGTAGTAAGGGACTCTAGAGCCAGTCTGTTTTCAAATCCCCGCTCTGTGAGTTATTTAACCTCTGTACCATCGTTTCCTCAGCTATAAAAATGGGGGAGGATGATGATGATGATGATAAAACCCACTTCATGAGGTGTGTTATGAAGGCTGAATGAGTGTGTGAAGAGCACATATTGTAGTGACTGACAAACATTAAGCACTGAACCCTGCTGACAACAGAAAAAGTAGGAAGCTAAGAGGTGAAAAAAAGGAGAAGTTATATAGCATACTTCACTGTGTGCATATTTATAGACATATTTAACTACAGATAATAAAAAAATTTTTGCTCTCCAAAGTTCAAAATACTTTATCAAAATTTCCTTATTTGCTTTTACTGTCATTTTATAAAAGAAGATAATCAGCAAGGTTTATTATCCAGGTTTAACAGAAAAAAGAAACAAGAGGAAGGAAAAGAAGTACCCAAAGTGATACAATAAAACAGTAAAGAAGTGAAAATAAGAACCCAAAAGAAACCTCTCTCTATATCGAGGGCTCTCAACTATGTCACATGACCAACATCAAGACTGCCTTAGGGACATAGAAACAAAATCAATTCAATAAAAGTTGTAATTATGGTCATTAAAAGAAAGAGAACCAACCACATCCTTCCATGTTTTTACAGAGTAAAGTTTTCTTGAAAATCTATGACTTAACAAGAGAATCATTACCATGCAAAAGAACAGCTTACCTTAGGGTGCACCATGACTATTTTTCGTAAAAAATTCTTTATAACCAGACTCTCTGTCATCAAAGTTCTGGGCTTTTCATCAACCTGTAACAACACAACAAAACATCCACCACACAGACACAAACCCAAGAGCACAGATTAATTAAATCATGGTATTTTTCCCTATAAAAGGAATGACACCTCAGAAAGCTTTTCAGATATTCAAGGCGGGAACATCTCTGGGTCTGAGAATTGGACACAAATGGGAATCTAATAGCCATCACTTTTCAGGTTAAAGTACCTATTTCATGGAACTTCTAGAGACACACGAACAATGATCAGAGTAAAACCTACAATCTCAAAACCACCTTTTGGAACAAATTTGAAAGTAATTCAGACTGGGGCTGAGAAGAGTAACTATCTTAACTCTACCATCTTAATGTGAATCATTCTGTATTAAGAATATGAGTGGAGTCAAAGGAGCAGACACTAAAAGGACCTATTTTTAAATGCCAATTCATTCTTCCAAACATTTATTTTTAAGGAAAAACTGTAAAGCAAAAAGCTCAAAAGCTAGGGCCGGCTGAGTGGCTCAGTTGGTTAAGAGCTCGCTCAAGAGTTTGAGCTCTGAGCAACAGCAGTTCGATTCCTGGCCTGAGCTGAGCAGCTGAAACTAATTCTAAAAAACATGTGTTTCATAAAAAAAAAAAAAAAAAAAAGCTCAAAAGTCTGGGGCCAAGAAACCCACGTAAACAATGAAATGTATGACTGACTTGTTAACAGAAGCAATGGATGCCAGAAGACAGTGGAATTAATTATTTGAAGTATGAAAAAAAACCTGTGAGCCCAGATTTATATGTGCAGATAAAATATTCTGTAAAAGTGGAAGCAAAATAAATATATATCCAGACAACCAAAAACAGGGAATTTGTCACCAGCAGCCTTGCTATTAAAGTACTACAGAGAGTCAGTCAAGTAGAAAAAAAACAATCCCAGAAAGCAATACAGAAAAATGAGAAGTAATGAGGAGTGACAGATATTGTAAATGTGTGGGTAAATAAAATTAATACTAATTTTATTAAAATTATTATTATTATACAAAACAACATCTTGTATCATTTTATTAAAATGAATGAAAACAAACTGGTTGTACTATTTTTGCGTTCCCACCAGCAATGCATGAGAGTCCCAGTTCCTGCACATCCTCATAAGAACTTGCTTTTGTCATTTTTATTTTTTAATTTTAGCCTTTCAAATAGTGTGTGGCAGTATCTCATTGTGGTTTTAATTCACATTTTCTAATGCCTAATAATGTTGAGTATCTTTTCATGTGCTTACTTCCATTGATGTATTTTCTTTTTTTATAGTTCAGATATTTTTTATTTCTTCAAATTTAGTATTTATTAGGAGTGACTGAAATAAAAAATATAATTGAGTCCCATGATCATCATGGAAATGGCTTTAGGAGAAAACTGGTCAGATGACTATTATTGCTTCCCATTTTCAACCAGTAAAATAGATACCATTGATAAATAGAAAGCCAACCGTCTGTCAAGAATGCTCTCAAGATATGTTACATAATACAACATGCCTGTTCAGATGAGGGGAAAAGACTAGGAAATAACTTATGTGAACTTCTTGATTTCATCATACAAGACAAGCACAAAAGCACCACCCATGCCTCTGAGAACATTGGACCATGCACCCTTGAAAAAAGCTTTGCCTCCTTCATCACGAGCAATCTTCCTCCAGCAGTCCAGCATGCCTGTGGACATGATATCAGTTCCTTTGCGCCCTGAGTGCATCATCATGCGGCGGCGCACAGTGTCAAACGGCTAGGAAGTCAACCCAGCCACCGCCATGACAGACTGTGCAATCATCCAGCTAACGAAGATGTGAGTATTCTTGGGATCTGGAAGCATGCCCTTTGCAGTGTCATAGATACCGAAGTAGGCAGCTCGGTAGATGATTATGTCCTGCACAGACACATTAAAGCCTTGGTACAGGCCCTTAATCCCATCAGATATGTAGATCTTAACCAGGCAGTCACCGAGGCATTTGAATTCCCTTTCAGCTCCAGCTTTGCCCACATCAGCTGCTAGACGGGTACGGGCAAAATCAAGAGGATACACAAAACACAAGGAGGTGGCCCCAGCAGCACCACCTGATGCCAGATTCTCTGCAAAGTAGCGCCAGAACTGGGTTCTCTTGTCCACACCATCCAGGAAGATCTGCTTGTATTTATCTTTGAAGGCAGAGTTGAGAGCCTTGGTGGGGAAATATCTGATGACACTGGCCAGGTTACCACGCCAGAAGGACAAGACTCCCTGCTCCCTGGGGATACAAACCACACAGTCTATAATGCCCTTGTGTTGCTTATCTGTGGTGATTTCCTTGCTGGCATGCTGCACTTGTAGCAGCAGTTTGACCCATTCGATGGGTGCTACTGCCACCTTGGAGATGGCCGCGGCCACCCCACCTGCCAGGAAGTCCTTGGCAAAGGACACAGCGGCATCTGTCATATTGAAAGGGAAGAAGAGGTGGGCAACTGAAAGACTAGGCTAGGAACTGGCTGGGACTCCAGGCTCTGGGGGCCATTCGTGTATTTTCTTTGAAATGTCTGTTCAAAACATTTTCCATTTTTAAATTAAGTTGTTTGCTTTTTTTATTACTGAGTGATGAGATGGTGAGATAAATAAAGATATTTATTCTGGACACATATCTATCAGATAGCTGTTTTGTAAGACAAATATAAACATACATTTGTCTTAACTCTGACAATTACATTTGCGCACTTGCTGCAACGATGCTGCTAACCTTTTTTGATATCAGAGGGATTATTCATTATGAATTTGTACCAACTGGACACACAGTTAACCAAGCTTACTATTTGGAAGTGCTGAAAAGGCTGCATGAAAAAGTTAAACAACCCAAACTGTTTTTGTTTTTTAAGCTGGGCCATCCTGCCACCTGTTGGCAGCTCAGCAGCTGCTCAGCTCGGGCTGGGAATCGAACCACTGTTGCGCAGAGCTCAAACTCTTGAGCGAGCTCTTAACCAACTGAGCCACTCGGCCAGCCCATACAACCTGAACTTTTTGCCAACAATTCATGGCTCTTGCATCATGACAATGCACCAGCTCACAAAGCACTGTCTGTGAGGGAGTTTTTAGCCAGTAAACAAATAACTGTATTGGAACACCCTCCCTACTCACCTGATCTTGCCCCCAATGACTTCTTCCTTTTCCCGAAGATAAAGGAAATATTGAATGGAAGACACTGTGATGACATTCAGGACATCAAGGGTAATACAACGACAGCTCTGATGGCCATTCCAGAAAAAGAGTTCCAAAGTTGCTTTGAAGGGTGGACTATGCGCTGGTGTTGGTGTATTGATTCCCAACGGGAGTACTTTGAAGGTGACCATAGTGATATTCAGCAATAAGGTGTGAGGCATTTTTTCTAGGATGAGTTTGTGAACTTAATTGTGCAATCTTGTATATTAAGATATAAATTATCTCTAAATGATCTATAGTCCATACAATTCCAATTATAATTCTCATTAAGCTTTTTGTGGAAATTGATGCTAGTTCTAAAATGGAGATGGAAATGCAGAAGACCAAAAATAGCCAAAGATATCCTGAAGGAGAAAAAGTTGGAGGACTTACACAACCAGGTAAGTAGATCACAGACCTAAATGTGAAAAGCAAAACAATAAAATTTCTGGAAGTTCCTAGGAGAATAACTTTGTTCCCTTGGGGTGGGCATAAAAAGCTCAAACAATAAGAGTAAGGATTGTAAATTGGACTTCATTAAAATTAAGAACTTGCATCACCAAAAAATAACATTAAGTCACAGAAAGGGAAGATGTTGAGCAGAAGAAGGTATTTTCAATATTTGTACATGAGAAAAGACTCCTCCATAATATATAAAGAACTCCTATCGATCCACAAGGAAGAGAGAGACAATACCATTTCTAAAATGGGTCATAGGTTTGAACAGTCACTTTATAAAAGAGAATATCCAAATGAATATTCATATAAAGATTTGCTAGGCATCTGCAGAGAAGTAGAAATTAAAACCATAGTGAGATATTATTGCACACCCACCAGCCTAACTAACGTTCCCCAGTGTTGGTGAGGAGGTGGAGCAACAGGAATCCTAAGACACTGCAGGAGGAACTGTAAATTGAAATGATCGCTTTGGAAAACTCTTTTGCTTATTTAGTAAATGTGAATATATGCCTACTCTATGACCCAAAAATTTCATTCCTGGGTATATACACAATAGAAATGAGTACTAGATCTAGTGAACAACATATCAAGAATGCTAATTAGCCAAAACTTGGAAACAATTCAGACAGTCTTCAGCAGTAGAATGGATAAACTGTGATATATTGATACAATGGAATGCTACACAGTCATGAAAAAGTATAAACTGTTGATACATGCAACATCATGAATGAATCTCACAAATATGATAGAAAGCCAAACACAAAAGAGCATGTACTGTATGGTTTCATTTATTTGAAGTTCAAAAAGGCAAAACTTGCCTATGTGGATGGATGTTAGAATATTGGTCGCCTTTTCTCAAGAGAATGGCTCAGGTGGGACACAAGGAAGCCTAACAGGGACATAGAAATGCTTTTATTTTGATAACGGGTACTGTTTTCATGGGAGGGCCCACTTTGCAGAAATTTATGGAGATGTACACTTAAGATTTATACTCTTTTCTGTATGTATACTAAATTTCAATAATAAGTTTACCCGGAAAGAAAATACTATGGTTCTCTGGCAGATAAACTAAAGTACTGTGAGTAATGACCATGGATTGGCCAAACCAGTTTCCTAAAGGGACACAATTAGGGTTTCAAATATAATACTTACCAAAGTAACATTTTTGGTAAGGTAAATCCATTTAACTACATGAATATTTGTGTGTGGCAACCTCAGAAACAGTATCTGCTGACATGTTGAGGAACTTAAATAGTATTACTTCACACAGTGTTATTCACAAGGAGATTAAAACTTCTAGAGAGATGCTTATTTTATCAGGGGAATGCCACTAGTACAACAATGACTTCCTGGTAGTTCCTCCTACAACACAGATTTTCAAACTTGTTGCTTTTTCTCTCTACACTATCTCCCTGCCTGGTTTTCTACAATTCCCACCTGTAAGGGAAGGGACGTGACAGAGACAATTACCCTTCTATAATTCAGGACCGTCACAGTTAGCCCCACTTCCTTACTGCTTTTAATCCATATCTTGGTGACGACACAGATTCAGGGAATTCAAAAGTTTGTGTTCACAAATTAAATCACCTAGAATTTTCCTTTAACGGGAGTCTAGGCCACCTACCATCATATAACACTATTGAAAAGGCTAAAGGGTTGTCATTTTGAGATAGCAGAAGCCTCACAGTATTGGCCATTTTCTCTGTTCAGTCATCCTGCAGGCAGGTGATTTATCCCAGAATATTTTGGTCAGCAGATAAATCCATCGATTATAAAACCTTACTTAAAACACTGTTCATTCCAAAACCAAAGGAGATTTAAGTTTCATAATTTCTAAAGATTATCATTTCTCCCAACTGTACAGAACTTCAACTTCCTTTTTACTTTGTAAAAGAAAAAGCATAGGCTTTTTCTGCCTGTTGTGTATTTGCCAGAACCATACAATCATAACCACATTCACATTCACACACACACACACACACACACACACACACACAATTTGTTGTAGGTGGGCTAATACACATAACAAAACATTATTGCCTGACACTTCTTAAAGTAGAGAAAATAAAGATATATAGATGTTATTGTGCCTATCCAAAAAAATTTAAAAATAGAGCTGAGAAAGCGAAGAAGAGATTTGTTTAGCAAGACCTTGGAATATTCTACTGGGTGAATCATCTCCATCCCAAGAACATGAAACAATTAAGGCTTACCTAACAACCATCTCTGATGTGAGAAACTCTTACCCCAGCAAATGTTTATTAAGTACCTGCCACCCATTGTGAGTGGATTATAAGACAATCACAGTACAAGAGTTCTTTATAAATATGTCATAAATGAAGGAATCTGCTTACATGGAGAATGCAAACCTGTATTTCAGCACCTTACAATACCCACGTCTAAAACATGAGCTTTGCAAGTTGGAGTATCTGCTGGGTCTCTGATAGCTATTTCTGGATTGTCACGTATCATAACTTCTTCCCAGAGATTCCATGACTACAGATGGGCCTAGATATAAGTCCCACTTTATCAGTTGCAGAAGTCACAGCCCACTGCCAGACCTAAAAATCAGGTAGATAAAATTTGAGCACCAAATCTCCTTTTTTATCCCTGGTGCGCATAAATTACTCTGGAGGTCCTGGGGGATCCTTTGCAAATGAGATGTTCTCATAGACACTGAGCTAGTTTTCTCTTCCCTACTTCTCCATCCAGGGTTCCTTGTTGCCGTCATTATAGGCATCAGGTCCATGAGCCCCAAATTCCAATTTCTGTGTGTTTCTTTACACCTAGTTACCAAACATAGGCATCACACCTAGCTATCCTTGTGAGTATACAAACTATGGGAAGAACTGACTGGAATACTGAAAGGGACCAAAGAAACAAATCAGCAGCAACAGATAGCATATGAAGCTAAGATATAGAATAGCTATTATTTTTGTTTGTTCATTTGTTTTGTTTTGAATTGGCTAGTTGGTTTTTATATTTGTTTGGTCATTCCCTCTTTTTTTATATATATTTGTTTGGCCATTACTTAAGATTGACCTTGTGGCTCACTTACTTCCAAAAATACCTCCTGATGGACCAAGAATGTGTATCTAACACCAAGTAGGCAACATCTCTCAGAGCCTGTTCCCTGGGCTGAGACTCAGGTTGCTCCAGTCAAATGATTCATCCATCCGAACCCAGGACAGTACAACAAGTGAAGGTTAAGCCAGGGGTCACCCCACAATGGTTTGCATCTGTTTCCGTGGTTGCAATCGTAAAAAAAAATCCAAATGCACACTTTATGGGCAGAACTCACTAAAAAACTACCATTAGAAAGAATGTGGGCCAAGGAAAGACTTGTAGAGATCATTCAAGTCAGAGCTTCCTGATCTTTAGTGGATCTTGTAGCCTTTGAAAAATCCATGGCAAGCTGTGGACTCTTTTGCCTCCAAACTGCATGTAAGATTTTGCATAGAACTTTAAGAAAAATGTTAAAGCCCGTGTGTGTGTGTGTGTGTGTGTGTGTGTTATGAGTCTCATCCATAAATCCTCTCAAAGCCCGTGGACTCCCTGATTAAAAATCTCTTATTGAATACAAGCAGGAATGTGAGTTCTAGGAAGGCTGGTAGTTTATCTAAATTGACAAGAGTCATGAGAACAGAACAGGAGCTAGATCATGGGTGCCCTGACTCACAGTCACTGCTCATCCTCCATCACTGCTCCAGAGTGACAAAAAAAATCTAAATTAAAAATAAATACATAAATACATACATACATACATACATAAAGTTATTTGGGGGCAGGATGGACTTTTTGAAACACACATTGTTGGGAAGTTGCAATGGGGAGAAATGGTCTTACATATAAATGAAAGTCAGATTTTCTATTTGGGGGACTAAATTAATTGCTTTTCTTTCCTTTTCGGGACCAGCTTTAAAACCAGGTGATCAGGTGATTGGAAAGATAAATTCCTAGGAATAAGCAGTATGTTGGTGTTTTCCTTCCAGTGTACCACGACTAATGTTCAGGAGAAGAGAGTCCCAAATTTTGAGGCTATCATTATTTATTCTAAAGTCTGTAAGATAAACAGGTACTAAGGGCCTATTTATTATATTTGCACGTATTTGATGATTTCAGGCCGTTAGACCACTATGCATTCCCTGCAACTTGAAGCATCATGCCCTTTCTATGTCTAACAAAAGGTTGAAGCTGTTCACTTCAGAATCGTTGGAAACATCTGTCATTGATAATCTACAATGAAGTAGCAATCTGTTAGTCCTCTCGGAACAGCCTTCATATGGGATCTATGAGACTCCTCCCTTTGTTGAGACAGACATTTGTCAGGTTAGCAAGAGCAGTCTGGCAATGATATGACAGTGCCTGTGCTGAAAGTGGTTCTGATTCTTCCTAACCGCGTGACTCTAAGCAATTCATTTAACCTCTTTGAACCTGGGTGTCCTCACGGGTGACGCGGGAATAATAATCAAACTGGCTTACAATGTTGCTGAAGATCGATAGTGATCAGCAGTGTTAAAACAATTGGCCCAGTGCCTAGAACACACACAGTAAGGCCAGGTCCACATAAGCCAGTGTTATTGTCATTAATGTCTCAGGTTAAGGCACAGAACCAGGGAGAGGAGGGGACAGATCAGGAGAGGTGACCAATGCTTGAAATGGAAGAAAACATTGTAAAGCAGCTTGACTTGACCTTCATTAAAAATAAAGAAACAATCGAAGCCCCTCTAGCCCTAGTTACTTTCAAACAGAATGCATGAAAAGGTTTCTATCCAAGAGTCTTAATTAAGTAGGGTATCAAAAGGACCTCATTAAAAAGAATCCATTATAAGATGCAGCCCCAGGGGTGGTAATAGGGCAAGATTCCCACATCATCAAACTACTGGGATAATGGTTTTCTTGTCTGGAGTGGGAGGTGATACCTCCCCGTTCAGCCCGAGCACCCAGAGCACTGCTGAAGTGTAGCTGCTTGTCAGCTTCCCGCTTCTGAGCAGAAAGAGACTCAAGTTTGCGACTCAAGTGTCCATACATCGTAAGTATAGCACACAGAGGCCAGAGCTTTGGGTTCTCTTTTATGGTAGTTGTTTTTGGTTTTCATATACTTTATATCGCATTTGTGCAGAAGACATCATCAGTCTTTCGAATAAGAGCTTAGGCTGGTTTTTTTTTTTTACTGTAATGGAGATTTATTAAACACCTACTGTCTTCCGATTATTAAAAAAAATAAAACAAGAACTATGGTTCCTCCACGTGTCCTTGTGCCTCTTACCTTTGTGTTGCAAGGAGTCTGCAGCGGCTGAGCTTCAATGTCTGAAGCCCCGTTGCCCCCTAGGGACAGCTGGAGGCAAACTCCACTCTGTTCCAATGGTATTCCAGATGGCGAAGCCAACTCACTGCAGATTGGGCCACAACATTCCACTTCAAAAATAAATAAGAGCGTCTTGCTTCCTACCTTGAAGTTGAGGCTCAAATCGCTTCAAACAACCTGTTTACATAACAGCTCAGAGTGTGGCCAGAGCTGCGATCCCTTCCCTGATAAGAACCTCGGCATGTTCTGTGTCCGAGCTGTTTGGGTTCAAGTACAGGGCAAGGCCCAGAATGGGAAAGCTCACGGGGTCCCTGCAACGGCAACAAAAAAAGTTGGGCCTGCTTTTCCAGGAGCTGCCCCTCTGCAATCCCCATCCAACAGCCTCCGCCTGCCCAGCACCGCTAGAGAAAGCACATGTTAGATCAACAGGTGGAAGACAAATATCACGTTTTCAAACTTAGTGAATAATTCTTATGACTTGTCATTGACCTTCCTGCCACCTCTTGGCTTATAGAAATAGTTTAAAATGTTCTCACCCTAAAAAAAAAAAGTTCTTAAATTTTAAAACTCTCACCATTTACCTAAATTCTGCATACCAATAAGCTATTCCTATATGATCTTCCTCACTTCTCTACCTCTTAAAAGAGCAGTCTTCTATCTGCAAAGAAATATACTTCAAAACTTAGGAAATTATCAATATTGAACCATTTTTGGCCTATAAAATCTTTCATATGGTTCAGTCTAATACTCCCAATCTGTTAACAAAGTTTATTATGGAAGGATGGAGGAACCTTTTTTTTTTAATTGAAGTTTATTGGGGTGACAGTTATTAGCAAAGTTACATAGGTTTCAGGTGTACAATTCTATAATACATCATCTATACATCACATTGTGTGTTCACCACCCAGAGTCAGTTCTGCTTTGATCACCATATACTTGATCCCCTTTACCCTCATCTTAAGTGGTCAACAATTTCTGGAACACAGCAAGATCAAGTCCACATAAGCCACTGTTTCTAATGTCTCAGGTTAAGGCACAGACAGAGCCAGGGTGAGAAGGAACAGAATGGGAGAGGCGACCAATGCCCGGAGTTGAAGAAGACATTACAAAGCAGGTTGGCTTGACCTTCACTAAAAGTACAGAACCAACCAAAGCCCCTCTAGACCTAGTTACTTTCAAACAGGATGCACGAAAAGATTTCTACCAAAGGTGTTAAGTACAGTATCAAAAGGACCTTATTAAAAAGATTTCATTATAAGGTGCAGCCTTAGAGGGAGTAATGAGGCAAGATTCCCCTGGGATAATGCTTTTCTTGCCTGCTGTGGGAAATTCCAGAAAGAAAAAAAAAGGGGGGGGGGGAGAGATTTTATCAAATTAATAATGCAAGAAAATTTCCTAGAATTTGAGAGCATGTACCTATAGGCAAAAAGAGACCACTGAGTAGCCAGCAAAATAAATGATGGAAAACACATTCACAGAACTTGCATGAAGTTTCAGAATACCATAAATAATGAGAGTCACTGAAAAGCTTCAGAGAGAAAATAAAAATCTCCCTCAAAGGAACAGGAGTCAGAATGGCACTGGATGTCTCAACAGTCCGATACATTAGAAAACAGTACAGTAAATGTCTTCAAAGTGCGAAGGAAAAATCATAGTTAAATGACATAATGATTTACTCGAATGATATGATTAACACACTTGAGAGAACATTCCCTTGATTTAATCACATGGGAAATTATTATTCTATTATTCTATATCTGGCCAAACTCTCAATCAAGAATGCAGACAAAGTAAAGACATTTCAAACATTCAAGATTTCATAATATTTTCTCCCCATACACCTTTTTAAGACAGATAACAAAAGGTTTTCTTCATGAAAATGGAATAATAAATCCAGAAAGAGAGGAAATTATTGCTGAGCAATAGTGATTGTTGAGGCATTTGGGAGAATAGCTACAGGTACTTATATAATTAAGCAAATAAAAAAGAAGGAAGAGAGATCATTAATACCATGGAGAAAAGTTTTATACAAAAGAAAATACCAAGGGCCAGCTGAGTGGTGTGTTGGTTAAGAGCTGGCTTGGGACGCCAGCTCTGAGCAGCAGGGCCCCTTCGGTTGAGATCCCACATGGGGGCCAGTGACACTGCCCTCTACAGCTAAGATGGTGAACAACAGCTTGACCTGGAGCTGGGCTGCCATGAGTCCCGTGGCCGGAATAGGCTGCAGCCCCTACTGCAGTGGGCTGCCATAAGCTACCGTATGTGGCTTGCAGCCAACGTGAGTGGCTGGCAGCCGGTGCGAGCTGCCAAGAGCTGCTGTGAGCGGCCGTCCAGAGGCCAGCGACCGATCTGCCTCACCCGGAAAGAGTGCAATGATAATACCAACATGAGCCAGTGAAGTGACATCCTCCACAACTAGGCTGAAGAACAAAATGACGACTTTTCTGTTCCCCTTCCCCCGATTCCCCAGCACTGTTCCCCTCCCCCAATTCCCCAATAAAATCTTAAAAAAAAAAGAAAATGCCAAATGTATAGACAGCATGGTAACTAAAGCTATCAATATTGTATTGCCTACTTGAAACCTGCTAAGAGAGTAGATCTTAAAAACTTTCATCACACACATACAAAAATGATAACTATGTGAGGTGATGAATGTGTTAACAAACCTTATTATGGTAATAATTTCAAAATACAGTAAAACCTTGGGTTGCGAGTAACGTGGTTTGTGAGTGTTCCACAAGACAAGCAAACATTTCTAATACGTTTTAATGTGGTAAACGAGCAATGTCTTGTAATACGAGTAGTTTGTTTCTGGAACGAATTATGCTCACAAACCAAGGTAATCATTACATTGTATACCTTAAACTCACATAAGATTGTTAATTATATCTCAGTAAAGCTAGAGAAAGAAAAAATACATACTTAACACTTTGATGAACATTATCATCCATAAAAAAGATAGGAAATGTAAACACCACATATTACTTCAGCAGTAAATAATATTAACATATTAAATATTGATTTAACACATTTAATACCAACTGTTATATAACTCTACTAGAAGGATCTAGCCCAGTATAATGAAAATGATGGTATTAAAGAGAAAAATCCTCAGCCCCCAAAACAAGCAGTCAATTGAAATAGCCTAACATTAAAAGATACAGAAATAGCAGTATAGGCATGTAATTTTAAAATATGGCATTAGAAGCCATCACAAAATGAAACCTGGCAATCTATAGAATGGGAGAACATATTTGCAAATCATATATCCGATAAGGGGTTAATATACAAAATATATGAAGAATTCCTACAACTCAATGGCAAAAACAATAAAAAACCCAATCCATTAAAAAATGGGCAGAAAAGCTGAATAAACATTTTTTCAAAGAAGACATATAAATGGCCTTTAAAACATACATAAAGCAATATAGGGAGTAAATTTGCAGAATTACGCTGAGCAATATTTTTACTGATACATCCCCACAGGCAAGGGAAGTAAACATATGGTATTACATCCAACTTAAAAGTTTTTTCACAACAAAGAAAAACATCAATAAAACAAAAAGGAAGCCTACTGAATGGGAGGAGATATTTGTCAATGAGATATTTGATAAGGGGTTAATATCTAAAATTTATAAAACACTCATACAACTCAACACCAAAAAAACAAACAACCCAATTAAAAAATGGGCAGAGGATATGAAGAGGCATTTCTCTAAAGAGGATATACAAATGGCCAACAGGCTTATGAAAAAATGTTCAACCTCACTAATCATTAGGGAAGTGAAAATAAAAAACACAATGAGATACCACCTTACCCCTGGTCAGAATGAGTATCATCAATAAATCAACAAACAACAAGTGCCAGTGAGGTTGTGGGGAAAAGGGAACCCTGGTGCACGGTTGGTGGGATTGCAGATAGGTGTAGCCACTATGGAAATCAGTATGGAGACATCTCAAAAAACTGGAAATGGAACTACCTTATGACCCAGCAATTCCACTCTTAGATATTTATCCAGAAAAACCCAAGACACTAATTCGAAAAAATATATTCACCCCTATGTTCACTGCAGCACTATTTACAATAGCCAAGACTTGGAAACAATCGAAATGCCCATCTGTAGACAACAGGATTAAGAAACTATGGTACATTTACACAATGGAGTATTACTCAGCTATAAAGAAAAATGAAATTGTACCATTTGCAACGATATGGATGGACCTAGAGAACAGTACGCTAAGTGAAATAAGTCAGAGAAAGACAAATACCATATGATCTCACTTATCTGTGGAATCTAAAGAACCGAATAAATGAGTAATGTAAACAGAAATAGTCTCAGAGACACAGAGGAAAAACTGATCGTTGCTAGCTGGGAGCGGGGTGGGGATGAAGGAAAAAGGGAAGGGACGAGACAGCATAAATTGGTAACTATAATATTGCCTCAGGGATAGAAAAGACAGTCTGGGGAATATAATTAATAATGTTATAAATATTTTTTAGGGGGCCAGATGGTCTCATGTCTTGTTAGGGGGACCACTTCATGGACGATGTAGAGGCCTGACCACTGCACTGCACATCTGAAGCTGCCACTGAATAATATTATACGTCAACTATAATTTAATACATATATAGTCATGGGATGTGGAGTATAGTATGGGAATGGAGTCAATGGAATTGTAATAGATATGTATGATACTGGGGTTGGGGGGGGGAAAGGATAGGGGAGGGGTGGTTGTCATTTTGTGAGGGGTGAAAAGGATAACTATTGCATTGTTTTGCACACCTGAAACTAACAATAATAAAAAAGGGTTTTCAAAAAATATATATATTCAACATCACTAATCATCAGGAAAATGCAAATCAAAACCACAATGAGATATTACCTCACACCTGTTAGAATGGCTGTCATTAAAAAGACAAGATATAATAAATGTTGGCAAAGAGGTGGAGAAAAGGGAACCCTTATGCACTATTGGTGAGAATGTAAATTCTATGGGAAACAGTATGGAGGTTCCTCAAAAGCTTAAAATATTGAGTTATTGATAAAGTCATGATGTATTTTTGCAACGAAAAACATAGAAAAAATATGTCATGACTTTTCTGACAACCCAATAGAAGTACCATATAATCCACCAATTCCACTTCTGGATATATATCCAAAGGAAATGAAATCACTATCTTGAAGGGATATCTGTACCCTATGTTTACTACAACATTATTCACAATAGTTAAGACATGGAAACAACCTAAGTGTCCATTAACAGATGAACAGATAAAGTCTGGGGGCCGGCTGGTGGCTCAGTTGGTTAGAGTGTGAGCTCTGAACAACAGCGTTGCTGGTTCAATTCCCACATGGGCCAGTGAGCTGTACCCAAGCTGAACTGCCACTGAGCTGCCAATGAGTGGCCATCCTGGTGATAGTGTGTGCTCTTAACAACAAGGTTGCCCGACTCCCACATGGATTGGTGGGCTATGCCCTCTGCAACTATTAGATTGAAAATGGTGACTGGTATTGAAGTTGAGCATGTGCCCTCCACAACTAAGATTGAGGGACAATGACTTGACTTGGAGCTGATGGGTCCTGGAAAAAACACACTGTTCTCCAATAAAAGTTTGAAAAAATAATTTATAAAAGAAAAGAAGAAGTTTTGGGCCAGCCGAATGGCTCAGTTGGTTAAGAGCTCGAGCTCTGAGCAACAGGGTCACCAGTTCAAGTCCCACATGGGCCAGTGAGCTGCGCCCAAGTTGAGCTGCCGCTGAGCTGCCGAGATGGCAACTGGACTTGGAGCTGAGCTAGCTATACCCTCCACAACTAAGATTGAAGGACAACAACTTGGCTGGTCCCCTTTCCCACTTCCCCAAAACTGTTGCCCTTCCCCAATTCCCCAATAAAAAATCTTTAAAAAAAAGTATTTTAAATAAATAAATAAGGTTTTTTAGGAAAAAAGAAAAACATATATATATATATATATAAATATATATGGACTATTACTCAAAAAAAGAAGGTAATCCTGCCATTTGCAATGACATGGATGGACCTTGAAGGCATTATGCTAAGTCAAATTAATGAGGCATGAAAGACAATTACCATAGAGCCCCACTTATATGTGGAATCTAAAAAAATCAACTCATAGAAACAGAAGACAGATTGGTTGTTGCCAGAGGTGGAGAATGGGGGCTGGGAGGAAATGAATGAATATGAAAATTACAAACTTTCTGTTAGAAGATAAATAAGTTCTGGGGATCTAATGTACAGAATGGTGACTATAGTTAACAATACTGTATTGTATGCTTGGAAGTTGCTTAATAATTCTTATCACAAGAAAAAAATTAAAAGTGTGAGGTTATAAATGGTAACTAAACTTGTGAGAACCATTTTTCAACATACACATATAAAATCATTATGTTGTACACCTTACACTAATATGTTATATGTCAATTATATCTCAGTAAAACTGGAAAATATAAATATGTACATACATACACAGCATTAAATAGCAGAGAAAATAATATAAAAGAGTAGAAAGAGGGGTTTTCTCTATGGACTATGTCTAGAAGTAAAGGTGAGCCTAATGTTTTCCAAAATCAGAATTCAATTATTATTTTACTTGTAACATAGATTTTACTTAGATTGAAGTATAGTACCGGATGTATTTAGAACCAGACAATTCAGATGATTTTACTATTGCTAAAAGAAAAAAAAAACAGATCCAAAGTCAGCATACTTGGTACAAAGTCACTAAAAAATTCTCTGGCTGCTAGAACCTACTTATATTGTCTTTTAGCAACCAGCTCAATTAGCTACTACTTCAAATGGTGCAGAAGGCAGAAATGTCTATATGTTGTGTTATTGACATGTATTAGGTTAAGAAGAAAAACTAAAAGAGAAATACTGTGCTGATTCATTCAACAAATATTTATTTTGAACTCTGAGGCTAAACCACAAAACATAATGCAAGATCCCTGCTTTCAAGGAATTCATATTCAATTTCAGAACTCATATTCAATTTCAAATATAGTCACATACTGAATAGTAGACTACTAAAATACACAACCCCATAGATGAGTCACAGAGATATTATGTTGAGCAGAAAATGCCAGACACAAAAATACACACTAAATGATTCCACTTATATTAAGAACTAATCTGATGATGGAAGTCGAAATTTAGTTTACCCTTGAAGAGAGGAGTATAAGCGGGTATGGTGCATATTTCTTTCCCTCTTCCAGTCTGTTTAACTACACGCAAAACATCTAAACTGATCAATTAGATAGTAATCAATAAGACCAAATGTCTTATTGACAGTGCAGACAAGGATAACTCCTGGGTCACAGGGCTTCTCACTCCTTTTTCCATATCAATAGGCACTTGAATGAGAACCTGTTGATGACACAAGAGATTATAGGCTAGGGTCACACCCAGATGAGATAAACCTGAGTTAGCTGTACTTCTCTGAGTTAAAGCTACTCCTATAACTCAACTACCTTCTCATAAGTAATCATAACACATCAGTATGTCCAGATACTTAGTTGAGGGTATTCAGAGAAACAGTGCAGAACCTACCCTTATTTTTCCAATTTTAAAATGAAAAGGTGACTTTTTGAAAGTGGTTTAATCCATGACTTTGTCTTTAATGTACAATTATTATAAATCTTTAGTTTCAATAAGTCAACCAAACTGAGCTGATGATTTTATTGCTTAAATATAATATGGTATGGCAAGGAGGCATGCAGAAAATGCCCCAAATCTTGCCTCTGATCCTCTTTTCCCAAATACAAATTAGAGCCAGCCCTAACACACTAACACCATATTGTCCAGATAGCCTCTTCTTTCTAAACAATTCCCTCCTGCTCTAGTAACTTCAAAATGCTTTTTTTTTAATAGAGGGGAAAAAATGTGTTTCATTTCAGCCCACAAATTGTTTTCATTTTGGCCTTCAATTTCTGAACAATTCAAGAGGTGAAGAAATTCACTCAACAAGGTTTGTTTATTTGTTTGTTTTTTATTATTAGTTTTAGGTGTACAAAACAATGCAATAGTTATACTTTTCACCCCACGATATGAAAGATAGTTTGGGGAGTATAATCAATAATGTTGTAAATATTTTTAGGGGGTCACTCGACAAGGTTTTTAGCTACTACGCTAGAAGGTGATCTAGGCCCACCTTCATCATCCTCAATGAGGCTTAAGTAATACCGTATACACAGTCATGTGACTTGGACTTCCTCCTAGTATGGTGGCTTCAGGGTATCAGAGTTCCAGGAGGATGTTCCTAACAACCAAGATTGATGTTTCATGGCCTTTTGTGATCTGACTTCCAAAGTAACGAATAAGTACTTCTGGTATACTTCCTTGGCCAAAGTCACAAGCCCACCCAGATTCAAGGGAAGGGAGGTAGGTTCTACCTCTTAATGGGAAAAATGTCAAAGAACTGGCAAATGTAACGCTGCTGCATGGAAGGAAGAGAAAGGGTCTCATAGACCATGTGTGGAATGTATAGCTCATTCACATAAGGTTTCTATCTCTTTGTTGTCCCCAAGTCTAAAATAATCATAAATTCAGCCCTGGTGATTCTCCTACTTCTGCTGTTGAGACTCTTTGTGTAGCTGAAAAATTAAGGAAAGAAGACAGAAGAGATCGTGTTCTAAGTAGCCCTGTTATTTATCTGATGCAATTGATTTTAGTGGTAGAAAAAAGGACCAGATTCTCCAAAAAGTTATTTCCCTCAATGTTCAGGTGAAACCTGAAGTACTGTTTTTAAAGCTTAAACTCTTAGATTTGAACTCCCTCCACTACCTCACCTCTCTGCCAAGAGAGGTGGTGGTCAATCTCTCTTACTTTAGTATGAATTAATAACTAACTGAGCCATGCAAAAAGGCGTGATAAAAACTTGAGGCAACAGAGTCCTTTCTCAGCATAGAGTGGGGTCCAGAAACACCATACCTTTTTCCTAATTTTGTCCTTGGTGGTTCTAAGGAAAGGAATAAGGCAATGAAGCAGGATGATATAAACATAGGTTTCAACTTTATTGCTTCATGCTATTTCCAGTGATTTTCAATGCCTTGTCATAACCTAAATTTAAAAATAAGCTCTATTAAGAGTGAAATTTTCTCTTAAAATAAAAGAATTTAGAGACCTTTTTGTATTGGGCTTTTCTGAATTATGAAAGGTAGGTTCAAAACATACAATTTAATCCTAAACCATGACTCAAAAAGTGTTTTTCTTCCCAAAGATGGAATTCAAGGGGTGGGGGGGGGGACTGGCTTTAAAATAAAAATGTTCTTTTCCTGGTTGCTTCTTAAGAAAGAACCAGAAGCATGAGTCTAGGTAGAGAGAGGAGGGCCAAGAGGACAGTGCTGTCTTAAGCCACAACTCAAGTACAAGATGGAATTCCATCAACATTAAGAGTGTTGTTCTTTTTTCCATGGCTGTCAAGTTTCCTAACACTGAAACACCACCATCTGATGGTCACGTGCCTATGGTTTGGGTCTGAAAATTAATGAGTATGTGAAGGGAGATAGGAAGAAAGGTAACAGGAAAGTTTCCTCCTGTTCTCTTCCTGTCTATTTTCCTTTACACTACAGAGAGAGAGAGGGAGAGGGAGAGAGAGAGAGAGAGAGAGAGAGAGAGAGAGAGAGAGAGAGAGAGAGAGAGAGAGACTAAGAGGAAGAAAGAAAAACACAAAACAGCTTTGCAGACAGCATCTTTCTTTTAGAAGTTTCCAGACCCAAGATGCAATCTAGTGAAAAATGTATATTCTTTCATTGCTTAAAAGTTCCTGAGTCTTCATGTCTTGTTAGGGAGACCACTTCATAGTTGGTGTAGAGGCCTGACCACCGCACTGTATTTCTGAAGCTGATGTTGAATAATATTGTATGTCAACTATAATTATGTATACATATAGTCACGAGACATGGAGTAGAGTGTGGGAATAGAGTCAATGGAATTGTAATATATAAGTATGATATCGGGGGTGGGGGAGACAGTAACTGGGGGAGGAGGGTTGTCTCTGTGTGAAGGGTGAAAAGGATAACTATTGCATTGTTCTGTACACCTGAAACTAACAATAAAAAAAAGGCTATGTATGAATAAACCAGAATAAATAAATAAATAAATACATAAATACATAAATAAATAAAAGTTGGAAAAAAAAAGTTCTGGAGTCTTAAGGCCAGTTTGCAGAATGGCTCAGCAGAACATGGGAGTCCTCCCTTCCAGGGTTGGTTTTTATAAAGTGGCCTCTTGGTGAAATCAGTTGTTCATGTCTAACTGCTCATTCAGCTCCAAATATTTGAGTGACCTAAATCAGTTGCCTCCAATGACCATTGGGTGCTTGATAATATCAAAATCCACTGATCAAGCCTTTGGATTGATTCTAACCAGAGATCCTACAAATGATCCCCCTACCTAAAAAGTATGAACTGAGATGTTATCAGCCAGGTTTTGATCAAAGAGGCAGAACCACCAGGAGATAGCTGATAAGGGATTTATTACAGGGATGACATAACACAATGGCAGGAGTTAGTTAAACAGCCTACGTGAAGCTGTATGCTCTGTGTTTAGTGCTGAGGTCAGTGGGGCTGTCAGTCACAAAGGAAACATGGATATCAAGTGGGCAACCTGGAATCTCCAAGGCTAGGCAGGAATCCCCAAGAACAGATAGGAATCCACGTTGTTCTCTCAAAGCCCCCACCTTCGATGATGAAGTGTCCTGCAGGAGGGAATAATGCCATTCATCATTGAACTAGCCTCTCACCTGGCCCAGGAGGCGGAGCAGCTGAAGGAGAATTCAGCAGGAGCAGGAACAGCAGGAACTGCAGGACCAGCTATTGGGATGAGTGTGCGGATAACTGGTGGCATACATGAGTGGTAATAGTGCCGTGTGCCATGCACAGACCTTCCAAGTATAAAAATACTATGGCTGTTACTTTAGTTACACCTCCTAAATCTTTCACAAAATGTCTCCTGTGACTATTTTAACCTAGAACTACACAAGAAAGAGAATTTGGGGGAATGCAGTTCCAGCCAAGCTAAGTTGACACGGTACATACCATCCAACTTGGTTGCTTTTCTAGCACTCATCTGTCATCCACCAACCTGGCTTCACTTGACTGCCTTCTCCGCCATATGACAGGCAAGGGAGAGAGAGGAAAGGCCAGAGGAAAGAAGAGGAAAGAGAAGCAAGAAAGTAGGGACAAGGTACATTATCCAGAATGATTGACATAAAGAAAAAGGAAGAGCTTCTTGTGACACAAAGAAACGATAAGTAATCATAGCTGATTAATTGTTCAGGCTTGGAACAAACTTCAGTGTACTGCGACATCTTAACTAAAAGGCTATTGTGATAGCTACCAACCTTCGCCCTCCACTCTGCTATGGCAAGGCCTATTAAACTGAGGTCATCCGAAGGGAAATAGAGGGTCTGGAGGTTCTTATCACTTGACTTAACATATCTACCAAGACTAAGCTTTTTATAATGTCACCCAAAACCACATGCCAGGTGAGGGTGTAATAAATATTTCATCCTGGGCTTGAGGAGGGGTTTCAAAATTATTAAACTGAAAAATAAAAACCCTCTCGAATATCTTGAGTATTTGATCTCATTTTCAAGTATAGTCACCAGCTGTATCTACTCCAGTCCACCAGTCCCATAATGGATCCCACAGTTCAAGGCTTCATGGATTCCCTGGGGATCTGAGTCAGTTCCCCAGGAAGCCCAAAAGATAATAGGAAAAAAAACAAAAAAACATCTACGTCTATACTTAGGGTGTGTACACCAACTCCTTGGTTCTCGTTTAGCCTGAGTCCAATCACTATCAGGACGTGGGTTGTAGCTTATTTTCATATGCCCATGGCACTGTGACTCATGGTCCTATGAACTTTTAGGCAGGAATCTCTATTGGTGGTAAATTACAATCAACTATCTTTCACTTTATTATCTCATGACAAAAATAGGCAAAAGAAGAGCACTGTTGTTCACATTTGCTGGGTATGGTGAAAACGGAATCAAAGAAATGAAAAGGAAAACAAATGCAGAGTTCTTTCCTCCAAATTAAACATGGCTACCCACAAAATCTAGTAAAATCTGTGCACAATGGGAGATTTAGCCCTTGGAATACATGTAATTATTTGGAGGTAGTGTCAGACAACAGGAGATAGTCTAAAAGTGTGTGACGAGAGTGTCTGAGAATCGCAAAACTCTTAAGAAGATAGATGGTCCGGGAGTAATTTCAATGACGCAGGTCTAAAGTACCATCGTAACGAAGTCCACAGAAACTAACCAGTTATACAGACTCCTATGTGGAGGTTTGGAGAAAGGCAATGGAATTGTGAGTTAATAAATCTTAGATCACATGAAAAAAATAGTCCAAAGATGACAGGGTCCGCAAGGAGGGCCCACAGAAGAGGGGGTGACATTGACTTTGTACCAGCACTATTGTTGCCTGTAAAGACTGAAAGGAGTGGTTCTCAAAGTCTGATCCTAGAGCCACAGCATCAGCAGCATCTGGATGCTTATTAGAAATTCAAATTTTTACACACACACACACACACACACACACGAGAAAAATCTAGGGGAGGTGGTACCCCGATCAAGGCAATTCTACTGCATATTAAAGCTTGAATCAATGGTTTAGAGTGTGTGGATATACCTTGGGTCAGAAATACCGCTAGGATGAAATGACTCTTGGTTCTGTTTCCATGGTCTCCAAACACCCAGTAGATAATTTGGTTGCCTAGGTAGCCTACCTTGCTTTCTAGGGAGCAAGTGCCCTAGCCAGCTTGACTAAGGCATTCCAGTTCTCTTGGTATTAAATTTCCAAAGTTAAGCTAAAAACCAGCATTCTGAGTTTTCTAGATCAGCCACCTGTAGGGTGTTTTTGATCTGAGTCAGCATCCCAGTCTAATATCCATGCTAATGAGCTCCATGCTAATGAGCTCCATGCTAATGAGCTCCACTCACTACACAACCCCTTGTACTTCAGCGCTGTCAAAACGGAGAGTGTGAAACTCTTTTTTGAAGCAGAATCCCTATAGACGAAACAGAAAAAAATAGGACTGCTCTAGTGGTAGCTGGAGTGAAGAGCTTCTGGGATTTCCTCCCCAGAAGCCTCAAACTCCAGGGTCATTGTTGGAAAACTATCAGAGAAGGGAACATCCCTGAGAGAGGTTTCCCAGACCAAATCGGACTTAGGTTGGGCCAGGGAGGAATGGGAGGATACAGACAGGCAGAGAGGAGCATCAGGTGCTTGAATGAGGGAAGCGGCACGGAGAAGGGTCTGTGAAGAAAGTAGGGATTACACCCATTCTGAATGGAGGAAAATCAACCACTGGGAATTGACCACAAATAGAATTAAAGGAATAGTGAGACCCTGTTTCAGACAATCTTCAACTCTAGCTGGAAGAGTTTGGGTCTGATTCAGTAGTCAGGAGGCACCAGTATAAATGGCTGAGTGGAGAGGCGAGATGGCAGGCAGGCACCATCACTAAGTAATCCCTGAAGAGCTCTGAGGGTGCCATGATGTTGGTTGGCTAAGAAATCTCGCCAAAGGACTGCAGGAGTTTTGTCTTAAAAAATCTTGAACTCTGTACATTCCCCCTAAAAATTAATTTAATACTTAACACTGATTATGGCCTCAAGTTAACAAGTTAACACAAATCACCAAGAGACAGTTGATTTTCTTTGTAAAAATCTAAATAGGGAAGTTAGTCTGAACAAAAAGGGGCACAATAATAAATCCAACTGAAAGTAACCTCACAAGGTGATCTAATCATAAAGTCCTGACTGGGTAGGTCATGGTGGGTAGACATGTCCCAGGCATCTTTAGCAAAAGGTTTATCTTTGCCTCAAGCAAGCCCTGTGCATTGTTTCTGTTCATCTAGGTTAACATACCTTTGAAATGCCTCTTTTTCAGACCCCTGGAGCATAACCACCCTCAAGAGAGCATATAATTTTGATAACTGTCCTGTAATCCAATCCCTGCTTTGCTTTCTCCCACCTCCATGCAATCTTCCTTACTTCTCTCCTTAATCCCAAATGCATAAAAGAAGCTTCAAAACTGTCATTCTTTGGAGCATTTGAGATCTTGCTGCCTGGCAATTGTCATCAGTTTAGCTCAGATAAATTCTTATCAAAATTCTCTACAGGTTTGGACATTCTTACATCGACATTAGAAAACTTTGAATGAGCTATAACTAGCCCCTGGTAGTGCCTCCTACACAGGTCTTCTGGAACAGTTGGGGGGGAAATCCAGAAAACCTTGTTTTCAGTCCCTCCTCCACTTCAGGTTGTTGGGCCTTGGGCAAGTTACTGTTTCTTCATCACAACATGGAAACATTTTCTAACAAAGTTTTTGTGAAGATTAAATGAGAAAGCGAAACATAAAACATCTAACACAGAGCTTGATATGTAGGAGGGGGCTCAAAAAATGTCACCTGGAAGCAAAGCACTACACACACACACCATACCTGACATTTCAAAACTCTGAAGAGAGGAGAAAAAAGGCCAGCATCCATTGTTTAAAGATTTTTTTTATTGGTGAATTGGGGGGGATGGGAACAGTGCTGGGGAATTGGGGGAAGGGGGACAGACAAGTTGCTGTCGTTTTGTTCTTCAGTCTCGTTGTGGAGGACGTTGCTTCACTGGCCCAAGTTGGCACCATCATTGCGCTCTTCCAGGGTGAGGCAGATCAGTCGCCGGCTTCTGGACGGCCGCTCACTGCAGCTGCTGGCCGCTCACGCTGGCTGCTGGCTACACACGGTAGCCCATGGCAACCCACTGCCACAGGGACTGCAGCCCACGCCGTCGCCGGCGGCAGCCCAGCTCCAGGTTGAGCTGTTGTTCAGCATCTTAGCTGTAGAGGGCAGTGTCACTGGCCCTCATATGTGGGATCCGAACCGGGGCCCTCTGGCATCCCAAGTGAGTTCTTAACCATCGCGCCACTCGGCCGGCCCCAGCATCCATTGTTTAAACCCACATTACAGCATGATATTATATCACCCTTAACCACAGATATTGAAAAATGTCTGGGGAGCCTGGTGAACAAGTTATTATCATCAGCCTAAATATTATCATTTTATGGACATGTTCAGCCAAAACCCAAAGAATAATAATGTCAACAGCAGAGCAGGGGTGACCTGAGCTGAGTGGGAGAACAATGAAAGAACTTGGTCCAGTGCCAAGTCAATACAAACCCCATCACACAGGAGCAAGTGTAGCTTTCAGGTTTCTGTAGCAATTATCTGTGATTGGCTCTTCTGTGATGGCTTGATTTGTATTGCCAGGATGAGCTCATGGAGGAGGCAGATAATTTGAATGCACCCATTACCCCTATGTAATTAAAACCCAAAGCAGATATGAGAGTTCCATTCCACAGACACGAGTCAGCAAACTTGCTCCAGCAAGGAGTTCCTACTTTTTGTTTTTTCTGAAAATATTTGCTGGAATACCAACAAAACTAGTCAGCCCTCTCTAAGCACCCAAAGCCATGTTGACCCAAGTGATGGCCAGAGGAGATACCAACACAAAACAAAATCCAAGAGAAGTGAGGCTCAAGGCAGGCTAATGAGACACGTGAAATGAAATGGTAGCCTGAATGGGTAGAAAAACACAAAAGGTGGCTACTGTTTGGGGCACGTTTAAAAAATAAAAACATCATTCCTCAGAGGTCAGAGACTGGTATGGCTGAAAAGGGCCCAGCAAACACTTTACTACTTGGCTCAGCAAAGTCCGCTTTTCTGCGTGCAGTCTTACTCTGTCTGCGCCCTTCCTCTCTGTTTGCTTAAACCGCCAAAATATCAAAAACCTTACCCTGCCAACAATATCAAAAAGTTACCCTTTTAGGTGCTGATATGATAAATTATTAACTTCCTTCTTTCTCATTTTCTGCACTTTTCAAAGTTCTACATATTACTTTTATAATGAACAAAAGCATGATTTTTTAAAACACCAATCTTATAGTTAATGATAGTTATCCCTTTCATTTTAGAAAGATTTCTTTTTTCACTCCAGTAACTCTGGGCCATACTGTGTTCCCATCTGGAATGCCTCCTTCCTTCTTTGCTGCTAGTTTCTCCCATCTGTCAATGCCCAACAGAGTTCCACACTCAACATGAAGCTTTTGCTGACTGCTCCGCCCACAGAGGTATCCATCACCTGCCTCTGAAGTCTTACCACCACGTTTCCCAAAGGGGGTTCCATGGCACATTCATTTTAATTCTCTAGTTGAATTTTTTAGTTTAATTCTCTAGGAAAGTTCCATGAACAAAGACATTTGAGAAATGCCCTCTATTATATCCACCCTCTAGAAAGACACAATTCAGAGTTGGACTTTAAAGGCTTTGAAAAATCCTGCAGCAAGGCAACCTTTTCTACTTTTCCCCACCCTACTTGTTTTTTTTTTTTTTACACACACAAACATACACAATACTCATTCTCGTACAAGGAGTAACTCCATAAAACTCTTTTTGGAAAATGCTTTTTCACAGACATGCAATTGAAACTCATTCCTCTAATAATCTACTTTGACAAACATATTTTTCAGAAATTAGCTGGTCTTTACTCATTGAAAAATCTAGCAGAACAAAGTGGGTATTAGAGCCAAAAAAATCTAAACAAAAGTATAAATTCTTTCAGCTAACTCTTTGAAAACACCAATAACTCTGGGTGATGTTGTTAGAAAAGGACAGAATTCATCATTACCCCCTTTCACATACTATCTTTTATTGTATAAGATATTGATAATTATCATTTTATGGATAGGTTAGAAGAAATGGTTTTACTCCCCATCTCTAAATTTTTACCTTGGCTAATAAAATAGGAATTTCAGGTTTCGGGGAGGAATTGGGAAATCGGGTGTTCTTCCCTTCCTCTACCACCCTCACTTCCCTCCCAAAGGAAATGGAGTGATCCACCTTGTCAGTGAGATTAAAAGAAATTTCACCCTTTCTGAAGACTTCCGTCTGGGACCAGCCACCTCACAGTGTATACATTATACTTCTTGGTGGAGAGTAAGTTCCCTGAGACAGTGAGCTGGCTCACTGTGGCTGTGTGATGAGAATGTGTCTACTGAGTAAGAAGGTGAGTAAATTAGGAAGCTAGAGTGCAGCTATGTGTAGCCATGTTCCCCGGTGCATACTGACCAACAATAAGATTGATATATTTTATTCTAACATATCATCATCAATAAAACGAGGAAAATGGTAATGATGACAAAAAGTAAGAAATATCTAAGTGAAGAAGTAATTTTGTAAGTGTTGACAACACACACAAAAAGAGTGATAAATTTATACACTTGCCTTGTATTCATCTTTTGTTATTGGTATACTTGTATATTGAGTATTACAACTTTAATACAGTTGTTTCCTTTCTTAAAATGTGTACACATTTTTGTATATATAGATACACACATACACATTCATATATATAATATTAGAGGTATGATATGCTTTCTTACAAAGAACACCTGTAGTTCCCAAGCAGCCCAAATAATGGAATATTGTCTCAAGGCTGAATGAAGAAAAAGCAAATCCCTGTGCCAAATACATTACCTGGTATCCAGAAGATACTCAACAAAATTGTTGTTCGAAATTGTTATTAATAATATAAATGTGTGTTTATGTGTTAAATGTTAAACAACATTTAGCTTACCATGATTAGACATACCTTAAGATATTGGACTTCCAAGGGAGACGGTGCTGGCTTTAGGAGTGGAATCCAGCCTGTGCTTTCAACAAAATAAAATAAAAATAATATTCCAAAGATAAAAATTGATACTTGGATTTATTTGTTTCCAGAGATGAAAAAATTGGCAGAAATTCTTATCTCATAGTACTTTAGTTTGGCTTTGCCTGAAAGTACACTCTGAGACAAAGACTTGGGTTTGTGACCCCCCGGAAGTGGGAGTGAGGGTATGGGGAGAATAAAACAGGAAGGAGTGAGCAAACGCTGACAGAAGGAGGCATTATCGAAGTCACCACAGTAGGTAAGGGGGAGTGATCCCACTGGGCCTCCCTGAGAATTCAGAATGTTTCCTAGGACTGTCCACCTAAGAGATAAAAAACTGGGGCATTCATCTTCCTGCTACTCTCCCCATTGGCTAAGATTGTATCCTAAGTGCAGTTAACCCCCCGTGCTGGGGCTTCACTTGGAGCTTCTAAGTGCAGGAGAAGGTCCTGGAATAGAAACCAGTAACACACCAGTAGGTGCCTGAAAGGGGTGCTGATTGCTAAAGGAACTGTCCACCACCACAGCTGCAGCTAAAATTCAAAGTCAGCTAAAGGGATGTGATGCAGGCACCAAAGGTACCTTTACTATAAAACTTTATTAACAATGTAGGTTATTTTATAGATAATAATCAAAGGTCATTGGATCCTTGATATCAAAAATAACAGAAAACTATTTCTCTCTCTGCAAATACCTCTCTTTCTTTTTAATCTAATAGTCTTTTTGTTTTTCAATATGATTCACACTTTTAAGGAGGCTTCTCAAACTAAGTTCACCAGAGCAACCCCTCTACTCTAGAATGTCTCTGAATCTACTGTCTATATGTTGCAGCTTATTTAAATAACATGAGTTGTTAATACTTGGTTTAAATTTATAAGGGTCAAATAAGTCCTCTGAAACAATTATCTACAATAAAAGCTTGTTCCAGCAATGTCACCCACATAGCAGATTTTAGTATAATTTCCTTACACGAGTATAATAGCTGGGGTAGCATCAGCTGCTGTAACAAAGAAAAGCCAACATATATAATGGCTCAACCATGACAGAAGTTTATTTCTTGCTCATGTTAAGTGCAAATAGGCAGGTAGTATAATCCTAAGGCATGCTGAGTTCTAGCCAATCAGGGACCCAGTCTCCTTCTATTGTGCTGCTATACCACCTTCAATGTGTGGCCTCCAAGGTCACTGAACTCCTCTACATCGAGCCAGTAGAAGGCAAAAGAATCCAAGAGGGTCACATGGAGAATGTTTATATGGACCTAACATTCAGTCACATGGCCACATCAAACTGCAAGGGAGGCTGAGAAATGTAGAGGAAATGGGTTTGGTCAACAAGGGGCTGTGGTCAATCTCAGCCACAATCAGCATTATAAATCTGTTTTCAGACTTTTTGACAGAATTCAATGTATGTATTTTCTTTGTGTGCTCGGTTTCGCTTAGCTTCAAGTACAGCTCTTTGAGACTGGACTCAAGCCTTCCCAGACTTCTCCCAAGTTAAGGATTACATGGACCTCACTCTAAAACCTGTTAAAACTTTTCACATTATGTGGTGGTCTGTGTGCATGGCTGCCCCACTAAACTGTGAGCTCTTTGATGACTTGTACAGTGTCACTTTCATTTTTGAAAAGTCAGTCATGCCTGCCATGGAAGAACACTTATTATATGCTTATGAATAAATAAATGAAAGAATCTTATGTCACTCTTCAGAGTTATTTGTACTCACCATTACCCACATGTATTAAATATTGTTAACTTTTTTGAATAAGACAGTATCATATAAGTATTATTATTTAGAAATTAGAAGATAAGTGAAGATCGGGCCATATTCTGAGTTCCTCTTCTTGGCCTCTAAGTATTGGTGCGCCCTAAGATTCCAGTTTAGGTCATCTTTTTTTCTCTGTATGTACCGTCTCCTATGTGATCTCATCTAATCTTGTATCAGTTATTATTGCCACAATAATGCTATGTAACTACCAGGGAACCTCAGTGGCATACAACAGTGAACATTTACTTTTGCTATAGGTTGTCTGGGCAATTCAACCAATCTGGGCCAGGTTTATCTATTATCTGATGGACTCACTCTTGTGCTGTGATCAGGTGGAAAGTCCTCTGGGGACGAGCTAGTCTAGGATGGCCTCAGCAGAGATGACTTAGCTCTGCTCCCCTTGGTCTCTCAGCCTCCAACAGTCTAGCTTAGGTTTGAATTTGTTCTCATAACATAGGCAGGGGTTTGAGAAAGAAAAGACATATCAAAGCCTGTGTTAAAATATACGAGCTGCAAAGAACATCAGAGTACATCTTTATGGATAACTGTTTCCAGATTTTTGGGGTAGATACCCAGGAGAAAGATTCCTAGTCATATTGTAATTCTTTTTTTTTTTTTGAGGAAGCTCCACACTGCCTTCCATAGTGGCTGCACCAATCTACATCCCCACCAGCAGCGTATAAGGTTTCCTTTTTCTCCACAGCCTAACACTTGTTACTATTTGTCTTGTTGATGATAGCCATTCTAACAGGTGTGAGGTGACATCTCATTGTGGATTTGATTTACATTTCCCTAATAGCTAGTGATTTTTTTCATATATCTATTGGCCATTTGTATGTCTTCTTGGGAAAAGTTCTGTTCATGTCCTCTGCCCATTTTTTAATTGGACTATTTGTCTTTGTTGTTGAGTTGTATGATTTGGGATATTAGCCCCTTATTACCTTATTAGAGGCATTGTTTACAAATATCTTCTCCCATTCAGTTGGTTGCCTCTTTGTTTTGTTGATGGTTTCTTTTGCTGTGTAGAAGCTTTTTAGCTTGATATAGTCCATTCATTTATTTTAGCTTTTACTTCCCTTGCCTTTGAGGTCAAATTAATAAAATCCTCTTTAAACCCAAGGTCAATAAGTTTAGTGCCTATGCTTTCTTCTATGCAGTTTATTGTTTCAGGTCTTATGTTTAGGTCTTTAATTCATTTTGAGTTAATTTTGGTATATGATGACATGGAAACAACCAAAATGTCCTTCAATAGATGATTGGATAAAGAAGATGTGGTGTATATATACACAATGGAATACTACTCTGCCATGAGAAAAGATGAAATACTGTCATTTGTGATAACATGGATGGATCTTGAGATTATTATGCTAAGTAAAATAAGTCAGGCAGAAAAAGTTGAGAACCATATGACTTCACTCATATGTGGGATATAAAACTGAAAGAAACAAAGGAACAAGGCAAACAAATAAAAAAAACAAAAACTCATAGACAAAGACAACAGTTTAGTGGTTACCAAAGAGTAAGGGGGGCAAGGGGGGATGGGAGAAAAGGGTAAAAGAGGTCCAATATATGGTGATGGAAGGAGAACTGACCCTGGGTGGTAAACACACAATGTGATATATAGATGATGTACACTTAAAACCTATGTAATTTTACTAACCATTGGCACCCCAATAAATTTAATTAAAAATAATAATAAAATAAAATTCAGTTTCTCCATATATATATATATATATATATATATATGCTAATTCTAATGATCAAATGAAAAACTTTAAAAGCAAGAATAGCCAAAAATATTCATTCATAAAAAGTGATAAGAGAAAACTAATCCCCTCAGAAAATAAAACATATTGTAAAGCTAAAATCATTGAAATAGTGAGGATCAAATGAATAAAATAAAACATTCTGGAATAGAGCCAAATAAAAGTAAAATTTCGTTCATGAGATAGATAGTATTTTCAATCATTTTTCCCAAGATGAATTATTCAATAAATGGACTTCAGGTAAATGACTAGCCTTCTAGAAAAATAAATAAATAAATAAGGGCACATCACTATTATCATACCTTACAATAAAATTCCAAATGGGCCAAATGTATAAACACTAAAAGGTAAAGAATAATAACACAGTATAAAAGATTTTTATAAATATGATAGAAAATCTGAACTCACAAAAGAAAAGATTGATATATTCACTCACATCAAAACAAATCAAACATTTCTGCATGCCAAAAATAAATGCCATAATTAAAATCTAAAGAAAAACAACAAACAAGAGAATGTATTTGCAATGCATGTCACTGAACAAGAGCTAATTTCCTCAAAAGAGGAAAGCAGGCAAAAAATACAAATACAAGGTTTACAGAAAAGAAGATAGAAAAAAAATTCCAACCTCATTTATAAAATGAGAAATATAAATCTATAAGGAAACACCTTTTTTCCTCACATCACACTGGCAAGGATTGATAAGTTTGATTTCAAGATACACAAATATAGGTCTATTATATCTCAATTTAAAAAAAAACTTTAAAAAAAAGAATTTATCTTCTTTTATTTTAACAGGGTATGGAGCAGGGGCTGGCAAACATTCTATAAAGAACCAGTAGCAAATATTTTCTTTCAGCTTTGTGGACCGTATATACTTTCTGTAGCATCATTCAACTCCATTCTTTGAAAGCAGCTATAGGCAATGAGCATGGTTGTGTCCCAACAAAATCTTATTTACAAAAACAGGGAGCCATAGTTTGTCTAACCCCAATGTAGATAAACAAGCATCATCTACAGAGCCAATGGGACTGGAAGATGGAATGACGTTCATGGAGGGCAGACTGGTATTATACATCATCAGCTAAAGTGTACATATATCTTGATGCAGCAATTCTAATTCTAGGCCTGAAGCTCATATGTATACTCACACATGTGTGAAATGGTATAACAACAAGGATATTCACTACAGTCAAAAACAGGAATCAATTAAAAGGTATCTATACTGTAGAATAATATTCAACTGTTGAAAACAATAGGGAGGCCTCATTTACTAATATGAAATTAACTTCAAGGCATAATGTTAAGTGAAAAAAGCAAGATGCAGGACAGGACATAAAAGACACTATTATTTGGGCTCAAATGCACACATGTTTGCACTCACACACATGCATGCACACATGCACACACACACACATTTATAAATGCATGAAATATCCTATCACTGGAAAGATACCTATGAAACTATAAGAAGAGGAACTGAGTGACTACAGACAGGGTAATAGTAAGACTAATTTTTCACAGCATGACATACTTTTGAATTCAGAATTTTGAGCTATGTTCTTCTATTACCTATATGAAAATTAAGTTAAATACAAATGAGATTTCACTCAATCAGGCCCATTTAACATTGGACAGACGTGGTGAAATTGAATCTCTAAAAACAAAATGGGCCCAAGAAACCTGTATTCCAGATTGTTCTTGCCCAGACTTTTTTCCTTAGATTTTGTTATTCTTTTATCTTCCATCTTTAGGACCTCTTACTACCTTTGTTAAATCCTAAATGTTCCATCTCTCTTTCAGCCTATGCACACAGCATGCCTGAGTCTCCCAATCTGTCTCCTCTGTTCTTTCTCGGCTGAGGGTTCACCTGAGGTAAGGTGATCACCAAGGGTTCCTTTGTCCAGTTGAGTGGGTCTTGCTGGTGAATGCCAGTGCCAAACGAATAGGGCAGACAAGGACACTTTTGAGGAGCAAACTCTGGCCAGACCAGCTCCCATCACTCACCCTGTTGAGAAAGCGTGTCTTTCACAAGTCTTCTCGCATACCTGGCTCTCGTTTGGAAAGCTCAGGATGGAACCAGTGAGAGAATGAGGTCAATGCACCCATAATGACCATAGTGACAAACATGCTTATTGGCTCACAACACTATAAGGGCGCCCGATGAAACAGAGTGAGTGCACATGTGAACTGTATCACTTCAAAGATTCAGGTTGCCACACCTTAGCACCTGGCCTCATTCAACCATGGCCCAACCCTGCATCATATCTTCCTTCCCTTTAATTTACTGTATGACATGGGATGGACCTACTCTTTCCACTTTATCCAGGAAAGAGGACTGTAAGGCCTAAGCTCTAAGGTCAAGTTCTCCAGAAGAAGAGCCTTTGACAGGGATTTAGAGAAGGTAAATCTGAAGGGGAGTGAGGGAAGCAAGACAGGCAGGGAAGCTGCTCAGCAAGGATGTGGGCTCCGATGGAGTCTAGCCTCATCCTGATCCCATGGAGAGCTCTGAAGCAGAAATGACATCACTGAGTTAGACCTCCCGTTTATGGCTGTAAACTAAAAGGGAAGGCGGAGGGCATAGCTTCCCTGATACAAGGACTCTTACTTGGCTGGGGAAAATTCTCTGCAAAAGCAAACACATACAGCAGCTGGGAAATAATTCCCCCAGCCTAGTAAAGAAGATTGGGCAAGGCACTAATAGTATCCACTTTTGCATGACTGATGAACCTCTAACAACAGAGGACAGCTGCTCTGACTACGATGAATTTCTATGGGGAAATCATAGAGCCTCCATCCACACACAGTCTTTGTACATCAAGTAACAAACATTCTGTGTGGTTCATGCCATAGCATGCATTACCCAAATGTCAGCAGCCTTAGGGTAATGTAGTACTTTGCTAGGGCTGCCATGACAAAGTGCCACAAACTAAGCTGCTTAAACAACATAAATGTATTGCCATGGCTTTTGAGTCTAGAAGTCCCAGATCAAGTGGTTGGCAGGGCATGCTCCCTCTGAAACCTGTAGTGGGAGGATCCTTCCTGGCCTCTTCCAGCTTCTGGTAGCCCCAGATGTCCCTTGGCTTGTGGCAGCTTAACTCCAGTCTTCACATGGCATGCTCCCTGTGTTGATGTCTATCTTCAAATTCCCCTTTATTATAAGGACATAAGTCATATGGGGGTAGGGAAGGGTGGGTCCCTACCTACCGTATTCCAGTATGACCTCATCTTTACTAGTAACTATATTTTCAACAACTCTGTTTCCAAATAAGGTCACATTCTGAGGTATTGGAGGTTAGGACTTCAACATATGAATTTGGGGGCTGTGGGTGGGACACAGTTTCACCCATAACAGGTAAGTATACAATCACATTAGTATTTTCACTGAAGAGTTTGGCTGCTAGTCTGGGGCTGCTCCAACTATACCATACTTCCACCTCACACCTGGTCACTACAACCCAGCCTTGTGTGACCCATCATTGGATTGTAACCACATATTGAACCTAAATTATAGTTAACTTAGCCATGGTAATTCCAAGGGAGAGCCCAAACCAGTCCCTCTTCTGTGTGATGACAGGCATACCCCTAGCATGGACACAATGCAATGATTCCTCTCATTGGTAACTTCCATCTTGGTTTGGTCACTCTCTGTCCAAACCATAGGCAGAGAGACCATCTCCATGTAGATAAAGAACTTTTCATTCTTGGAGGTGGGCGAGAAGAGGAAATGAGCTATACACAACATATTCTAGGCAAAATGTTGGTTTTAACATTCATTAGGTACATACCATTCTTATTTCAAAAAATTCTGAATTTTGAGAGACAACACAGAGGAGTAGGTTTTTATTCCAACATGTTGGATGTCAAGAGAAAAGGAATGTAGACATGAATCATAATTGTTCCTAGCTACTAATCAAAAGGTCAAATGGAGTCACTGGCAGCACACCTGTGCAGAGGTGCGCCATTAAAACTTCCATTCTGGAAAGAAATGCTTGGGAGGTGCAACATCATCAACGAAACTCTTGGGAATGTGAGCATCAGATTTTAAATGGATCACCAATGGATAAATAGGAGGCAGAAGCTAATGTGTGTGCCTGATAGTCATTACAGGAGTGAGATGAGAGTTACATGTAGGAGTCACAAGGTGAAGCGACCCTCCCCACACTCAAAGATGTTGTCTTATTTATGTCTACTCTCAGCCTTCACCTGGTCCTTCTCTCCAGCCAAGTGTTTTCCTGACCCCAAATTTGGGTTCTTAACATCCCACGCTGCTCTCTGAGCCAGAGACTTGCTTCATTATCAAGGTGATGTCATGGGCTCCTGGCAATCAGGTCCCCTATTAGCTTCTCCGGCCTGTCTTGAACTTCCTGACCTATTACTTGGCCCTGACCATTGGAAACAGTGACATTTTCCTCCCACTTGCCCACCTACTGCTGCCTGAATTAACCTGTGCCCTTTAATGTCTCACACAATTTTCTTGCAGTTCCATGGGCTGGCTATCAAATATTTCGGTGCCCCAGAAGCTTGATCTGTTGTCAAGTTTTTAGGCCCTTTGAATTAAGCAGTTTTCTTTAAACCAATAGTTTTTGTACCCTAACTGTGCCACATGGGATTGAATAACATTGGCCTAGTACATTTCTTTGAAATTTTGTTTTCAAAACTGGGCTTACAGCAGAATAGTCATGCATGTAGAAATAAGTGTCACATACTGCTTCTTTATAACTTTATATAGTAGTCTCAGAGAGAAACTTATTATATACATATCCCCACCTGCAAATAGTCAGTACACCAAATGATGTTTTACAGGTGGGGAACATCTGTTGCATTAGTGATCCCAGTTTTTCACCCTCTCTGTATCCATGCCCTTTGTGACCCTTGCAGTGCTCTCCCACTCTGACATGGGGGCAGGTCACGTGTCTTCATGTGACCAGTGGGATGTTGGCAGACATGTTGCAGAGGCTTGAGAAAGCACTTGCATGTGCCCACTCTCACTCTTACTCTTCTGCCATTACTACTAGAACATTCCTGGGCTAAGATGGAAGGGGAGACCCACAGAAAGGATCTGAGTTGTCATCACTGCTGAGGCCACCCTAGACCAGACACAACCCACAAATGCCTCAACATGTGGGCAAGTCCAGCCAAGACCAGAAGAACTACCCAGCTAATCTGAAAACTGAACACATCTCATTTGGGGACGCAGGTTTTTAGATGGTTTGTTACTCACGTAATAGCTTGTAAAGTATCTTATACACAGTCCTCTTCCATAGCAATAAATCCACTTGAACATAAATTCCATGAGAGCACAGATCTTCTCTGTTTGAGTCATTGATGTTCCCTAAGTACGTAGGAAAATACCCGATACAAAGCAGGTTTTCAATAAACATGTATTGAATTGGTAAATGAATAAATGAATGAAAATAATCATGACAATAGTAATAACAATAATACATATAATTTATTTAAACTCCTTTATGTTCTAAGCACTCTACTAGGTGCTTAATCAACTGTTTCATTTGATTCGTTTGTCAAGCCTGTAAAGTAATTGTTACTCATTCCATTTTAAAGATAAGAGAACTTAGGTTCGGTGTGATTGGACAACTTGTCCAAGATTATACATCTCAAAAGTGGCACATTCATGACTCTAACTCAGGACTATTTAAATTCAAAACCCATGTTATTCACAGAAAATACAGGGAATTAGATTATTAAAACTATTTAATAGGAATATCTTAGAGAGTTTGAGTGGTTTAACTGAGTTTTAAAACAAATAACTTACAGTTGACCCTGGAACCTTCTCTGTGCCCAGTTGCTTTCCAATAATCACAAAATTTGGAGCCAAGTGAACACAATTCTAAGATCCTCCATAAATAATATGGCGTTATCCTCTGAGAATTTGACTCTATAATCTGAAGCAAAATAATTTAATAAGGAATTTTCCAAAGTCCCCTAATAAAATTAACAAACACCCTAACCAAGTTGGGGAAATGAAACTAAATTATAACGGTTATTATAGTTAACAAAGAAGAAATGAAGGATTAGATCCATGTGGAAGCAATAACACATGCCTACTTTCCCTCTTACATTAACAAGGAGACTTTAAAGAATGTAAACTGATAACAGCATTAAAAATATAAAAATAAAAAAATAAGGTTATGGACTATATTAGTCAGGGTTCTCCAGGGAAACAGAACCAATCAATAGAATGTGTGTGTGTGGATGTGGGTTAAGGAGTTGGCTCATGCAATTATAGAGGCTGGCAGGTCCAAAATCTATAATGTGCCAGCAGACAGAAGCTCAAGGAGAAAATGAAAAATCCACATTCACTGTAAAATATTAATATACCTCCCTCAGTAAATTATAGAGCTATAAAAAAATAAATACATTTGACCAGCATACTCAATGTTTTATGTACTGGATTAGAGAAAGTACTCTTCTCAAAAATGGGAAAATATGCATTTTTGCAAGCACATAAGGAACATCCATAAAAACTAACCATGTGCTGGACCTTTCTTTAAAGATTCAGATAGTAAATATTTTAGGTCTTGCCAGCTATACAATCTCTATGACAACTGTCAACATTGTGGTGAAAGAAGTGATAGACAATATGTAAAGGAAACCAGCATATCGGTGTTCTGAAAAAACTTTATTTACAAAAACAGGTGGTGTGGACTTTTGTTCTAAAGTAGAGAAAAAGAGGGCACATATATTCACTTATTTTATGTGACTAATTTAATGATATCAAATAGAAAACCAGAAAAGAATAATAGACAGAAAAAGTCAAGAACCATATGATTTTAGTCGTATGTGGGATGTAAAACTGAAAGCAACAAAGGAACAAGAAAAACAAAAACTCACAGACATAGACAACAGTTTAGTGGTTACCAGAGGGTTAGGAGCTGGAGGAGTGGTAGAAGAGGGTAAAAGGGGTCAAATATATGGTGATGGAAGGAGAACTGACTCTGAGTGGTGATCACACAATGCAATATATAGATGATGTATTATAGAATTGTACACTGGAAACCTATGTAATTTTATAACCTATATAAAAACCAATGTCACCTCAGTAAATTTAATTTAAAAAGATAATAATAAAATGTTCATTTTGAAAGCAACAACAAAAACAACCAGAATAATACAAGAAATAAGCAAATCTCACTGAAAATTCTAATGCTAAGAAAATTGAATATCCATTAGGAAAAAAATAAAATTGCATCTCAACCTGAACCTGTCACAAAAATAAATTTCAGATAGATTACAGACCTAAACATAAAAGGCAAAATAAAAACATTCAGAAAAGAATATCAGAAAATATCTTTATGAACTCATGATATAATATTATTTCTTAAATTATTACATAAAAATATGCACCCCATATAAGCTGGTATTGATATATTCAACTCCATTTACATCAAGAGTTTTTATTCAGGGCCAGCCGAGTGGCGCGATGGTTGGGAACTCGCTTGGGGTGCCGGAGGGCCCCGGTTCAGATCCCACATATGAGGGCCGGTGACACTGCCCTCCGCAGCTGAGATGCTGAACGGCAGCTCAACCTGGAGCTGGGCTGCCGTGGGTCGCCAGCGACGGCGTGGGCTACAGTCTCTGTGGCGGTGGATTGCCATGGGCTGCCGTGTGTGGCCAGCAGCCAGCGTGAGCGGCCAGCAGCCGCAGTGAGCGGCCTTCCGGAGGCCGGCGACTGATCTGCCTCGCCAGAGAAGAGCGCAATGATGGTGCCAACTTGGGCCAGTGAAGCAGCGTCCTCCACAACTAGATTGAGGAACNAAAAAAAAAAAGAGTTTTTATTCAAAAAAAACATATCACAAAGAGAGGAAATAGATAAGCCACAAACATGGAAAAGACATTTGCAGCATATGCAATTGACAAAGGATTAGTTTTCATGATATGTAAAGAATTTCTACCAATGAATATAAGAAAAGATAACTTAGAAAAATAGAAAAATGACTCAAATAGACCTTTCACAGGAAAGGAAACGTGAATGACCCATAAACATATAGAAAGTTGATCAACCTTATTAATAATTAGGGAAATAAAAACCAAAAGCAAACTGTGATACCATTTAATACTCATACAACTGGCAAACATTTTAAACTTGGAAAATACCAAGTGCTGAAAAGCATATGGAGCAAAAGAAAATCTCATGAAATGGTGGCTGAGTGTAAACTAATGTAATCTCTTTGATAAACAATTTGTCATTACCTAGTAAAATTCAACATTTTATTCTCTACGACCCAGTGTATTGGTCAGCCTGACTTAATTTTGTAATAAACAACTCCAGATTTCAGAAATTAATTATAATGAAAGTTTGCGTTCACAGCCCAGTCGTGTGAACAGCAAGGCGGGTGACAGGTGAGGGGTGGTAACCAATCCACAGTCATACAGGGACAGAGAGCAAGGATTGCTGAATGGGGGTTATCATGGGCCAGGCCTAGAAGCACCAGATATCACCTGTTTACACCCATGAGCCAGAACTCAGTCAAAGGCCTTATCTAACTGAGAGAGAATCTGAAATAACATAGTCTATATTCACAGGAAGAACCAAAGAACACAGATGTTAGTAAGTGCTAACAAATTCTGCTACCCTCAGCAATTCCATTTCTAGCCATTTACCCCACCTGACACTTAACCAACAAAGGCCAACTCTGAAGCTGTGTCATACAGCAATACTCACACATGTAAAGACATACATAGGTCCATGATTATTTATAACTGGGAACACTCTAAATGTCCAACAATAGTGCTTCCTGGAATCACCTTCCAAATAAGCTGCTTGCCCTCACTCTTACCTAAGAGTCCTCCTCTGGAAGTACCCAAGCTAAGAATCCCCGAAAGGTGACCTATCTCCCTGTTTTATTCGGGAAGATTAACAGGTATACTATGCAATCACCACCTTTCCTTTTTTGCTTGGGGTGCTGAGAGTAAAGGTTCCTGTTGTCTGATGGATATTTTACAAATTAACTAACAAGCAAAACTTTTCACGACATAGGGACAGCTCATGATTTAAT
>NW_017731439.1:2391147-2392096 GCF_001890085.2 Hipposideros armiger | reverse complement strand
GTCTTAGTCAGCTCAAGCTGATAAAACAAAATACTATAGACTGGATGACTTAAACAACAGACATTTAATTTTCATAGTTCTGGAGGCTGGGAAGTCTAAGATGAAGGTGCCAGCAAAGTTTGTTCTTGGTGAAGGACCTTTTCCTGGCTTATAGAGAGATGCATATTCATTGCCTCATCATACGACTAAGAGAGAGGCAGCTCTGGTCTCTTACTTTTCCACTAAAGGCATTAATCCTATCATAGGGACCCCACCCTCATTACTTCATCTAAACCTAATTACCTCCCAAAGGCCTCACCTCCAAATACCATCACCTTGGGGGTTAGGGCTTCTAATAGGAATTTCAGGGGGACACAAACATTCAGTTTATAACAAAGTCTAAGGTAGATAGATGGTGAAACCCTATGAAAACAGAGCAACATGGATATATGGGGCAAGTTTTTCATTTTGTGGGAGGAAGGTCAGAGTTACTAACCAATGTCACACCAATAAATTTAATTTAAATTTTTTTTTCAAAAGAATTTTCCAGTTCAGGGATCGTGAGAAGCAGTAACAACAGTGTGTGATGAATGATGAGCATGAGAAAAGAACTGGGTGCCATAACACACCTAAGAGGAGCACCTAACCTAGCTTGGGCTTCTGAAGGGGGGCATGTCTAACAGAAACACAAAGCACAAATAAGAATCAACCAGAAAAAGAGAAAAGGGCGAGGCAGAGGGGGAAGCATAGTACAAACGCCAGGAGGCAACAATATCCTCACTCGTTTTGCAGCAAGCTTTTGTTGAACAGGCTTTGACTCATGATGTTACAGCAGAAGACAAGGCCCTTGCTTTTATGAAGTTTATTTTGAAGTAGAGAAAAGAGACACATTAATATTATGGTGTGCCCTCCACTGGGAACATATGGATGTTCCAAGATGCCCAGAGCTCCTAACCCAGACTTGGGAGGA
>NW_017731439.1:2382125-2386222 GCF_001890085.2 Hipposideros armiger | reverse complement strand
CTATCTTTACACCTAAGGGGACTGGGAAAAGAACATCAAAACAAGCCCAAAGGGAGTACAAGGAAGGAAATAATAAAGACCAGAGTAGAAATAAATGAAATAGAGACCAAAAAAAAAATACAAAAGATCAATGAACAAGAGTTGGTTTTTTGAAAAGATAAACAAAATCAACAAACCCATAGCTAGACTCACCAAGAAAAAGAGAGAGAGGACCCAAATTAATAGTCTCAGAAATGAAAGAGGAGAAGTGACAACAGATACAGAAATACAGACAATTTAAAAAAAATACTATGAGCAACTTATGCCAAAAAATTCTACAAACTGGAAGAAATGGATAAATTTCTAGAAGCATACAATCTACCAAATCTGAACCAAGAAGAAACAGAAACTCTGAACAGGCTGATTACTACCAAAGAAATTGAATCAGTAATCAACAAGCTTCCAACAAACAAAAACCCTGGACCAGATGGCTTCACAGGTTAATTTTACAAAACATTCAAAAAAGAATGAATACCTATTGTCCTCAAACTATTCCAAAAAATACAGAAGGAGAGAAGGCTCCCAAGCACATTTTATGAGGCCACTATTACTCTGATTCCAAAGTCAAACAAAGATATTACAAAAAAAGAAAGCTGCAGGCCGATATCCCTAATGAACATAGATGCAAAAATCCTCAACAAAATAGCAGCAAACCAAATTCAGCAACACATTAAAAAGATCATACACCACGATCAAGTGGGATTCATTCCTGGTATGCAAGGTTAGTTCAATATCCGCAAATCAATTAATGTAGTACATCACATTAACAAAATGAAGGGAGGAAACATTGAGAGCCATTACCAGGGTGGAGGCCCTGCCTGAACAGGAGCCATAGCTCCAGAGGGACCCAGAGAGCAGCATGGCAGCAGAGAGGATTCATGGAGCAAACGTCTCTCTCCTCCCCACCTCTAATCATATGCCACTAGCTGAACCCATCAGATATCCAGCCAACTCAGAAGCCTGGGCACTGCAGTCCACAGATGTCATGGGTTGGGTTCACCAGAAATAGAGATTATCAAGGATGCTTACTGGGGAGTGCTCTTAGGATGCTCATCTGTGCAAAGGAGGTGAAGGAAATGGTATTGGGCAGAGGAGAAGGTGGCTATGGTGCATTCCCACAAAAAGCCTCAGATGAGCCCAGGATAAGCCTTCAGGTTTCTTTCAAGAGGGAGCAAAAGGAGCTGGTCTTTATATCCCACGAATGTTCAGTCACTGGACATATGCCATCCCTGGAAGGAAGCATGACCTTAGTAGAGGCAGTTTTCTTCAGGAGATGCAATCCCCAAAGGGTGCTGGTGCAATGAGGTTTGTCTTCTAGTAGCTGAGGAAATAAATCCTTCATTCTTGAAATGGGGATTTGGGTGACCTATCGCAGTAGCCACCATGGCAGGGGTCAGCTTCCTGGTACCCAAATCGAGCAAAGAAGGTAGGAAAAGGGGCCTGGAGTGGTGGAGAGAAAAAAGAGTAATAACCACATATTATTCTTCAAAACCCAGCTCAGGAGTCAGCCCTCATAGAAGCAGTGCCTGACCCTCCTGCTGCATGTACCCCACAGCCCTTATGCAAAGCTTCAGCATATTTCTCAACAGATAGCATTCAACCAGTCTGTTTACTAGTCTGTCCTACTGCAAGCTCTCTATGTCTATCCCCAGCCCAGCCCAGCCTGGAACTCCATAAATGATCAATAAAATTACTTGTTAAATGGTAAGCAGTTAAGAGGACCAAAGCTTAATAGGTCCATACTTCATAATTATAGCAATATCTCAGATAAAAAAAAANTAAGTATATACTAAGACTGGATTGGAAGTTGAGGAGGAAAGGTAAAAGAAGATCCTATATGAGTATGTTATGAAGTGCCACACAATACAAAACATAATCAATCAAATGTTCTTGATTATAAAAAAATGTATCAGAAAAAGCAAATGAAATTTCATTCATTGTCATTCTTTTTCCTTCTCTAGGTGGGAAGAAAGATTTCAAAATGCAAAGGTACCCCATAAACAGATGTATATGACAAAATACTTTCCCAAAAAGAATTTTGTTTTAACTGACTCAAAAAGTAGAACTTCTAAAAACTGTGTAGACTCTAAGGACTAAAATAATATCCAGGTTTTGCTCAGAAGGAATCATTAAAACAGTGTTTCTGTTTTTGGTTTTGTTTTGTTTTTTAATTAAAGTTTATTGGAGTGACAGTGGTTAGCAAAGTTACATAGGTTTCAGGTGTACAATTCTGCAATACATCATCTATATATCACATTGTGTGTTCACCACCCAGAGTCAGTTGTCTTTCCTTCACCGTATATTTGACCCCATTTACCCTCATCTACCACCTCCCAGTATTTCTGTTTTTATGGAACAGTTTTAATGTGATCCTAACACACACCCATCATAGTTAGGGCACAACCACTTACTAGTTAATGAAATGTTCCTAGTTAGTTCCTAAGAATGTGTTCCTCACTGATTCTTCAGTCCAGGGTTCTTGCTCCCAGAATGCCTGGAGCAAGAACCAAAGCTCTGTTCACATACAAGTTCTGAAATAATGACTTCTCTGATCAGGGAAGGGAAACCACATTTCCTTCTCAACTATATAGCACATATTTCATGGATTGGGAAGCACTCCAGGAAAAGTTTTCAGCATAGGAGGGTTTGGAAGTTTCTTTTTCTCTTAGAATATTGGCATAGTTGACATCAGACTTGGAACATGTGGCCTCAAGAGGCACTTCATCATTATCTAGAACACAGTTATGGATGCTCTATTAATACATCTTCTGGAGGACAGCACACAGCCAGGATCTAAGTGTGCTGAAAATGTGATCTCAACCCTACCGGAAAACAAGGGCAAAAATAACTATTCAAATTAATTATCTACCCACTTCTGGATTCTTTTCCTGGTCCTACTGAAAATGGATTTGCATAAACACTAATAATTCTTTCCATATTTTCAGGGTAAGTGTAGAAAAAAATTCATAAGAAAACTTGTTTTAAAAGAAAAGTAAAACCTTTCTTATTTGTAAACTCACTTCTGTCTGCTCAATGTCTTCTCAATTTCTCTCAATATCTTTTGATCTTTTCCAACTGATAGGATTCCATCCTCTTCTTCCAAATGCATTCACTGTTCCCTCCAGTCACACTCACACTCCTGAGACATAGAACTCCAACGTGAGTCCTTACTTAACTCTCATACTCCTGGAAATTTGGCAAAGCTCATTTGAAAAATCAAATCCCCTCTCTGAGACTCTATCTCCAGATTTCTTTTCCTTTCTGATGTTCATGATGTAGTTAAGTACTCAAAAGTCAGGAAGGGGTAGAACTGTCAAAAAAGGCATAAGGCACATGACATTCATAGTTCCCACTGTTTGCAACACCTAGAATCTGGTGAGTGACCACGCTTGATCTGCTGGTCTGGGATATTTAATAACCCCCTTTCCCTTAATCACAATTCAGCCCCACCCCCAACCTCTACCACTCATTTCTCAGCCTGTAACTTGCCTGTATCAGGTAGGGTCACACCATAAAACAAAGTTTCACTCAGATAGTTCAACGCAGTAGTGTGCTGGAGCCAACTTACACTCACTCCCAAGAGTTAATTATTAATTCTCAGGAATTTTGCAAGCTGGTTGTTAAACATAGTCATTATTAAAAATTAAAATAACTTATAGTTACTTAAGTTATATTAAAAACAAAGGCAATAAATATTCAAAACCATTATTTTACTACATTTTACTTTTACATACAGTCTTGAGATTATTTACATCTATTCTATGTGTATGGTAAAACTATTTCATTTTACCATACAATCTTTTTCAAATTCCATGTCCAATGGCATTATGTTGAGCCATGGTGAGCAGAGTTGCCCCCATAGAAATTGTCAAATCCCACAAATCAGAGCTTTCCTTTTTTTTCAGGGAGCCCATTGTTAAACATTTATCAGCACATCACTGCTTCAACTGAAGGTGAATCAAAGGATATATTTGGGTTAAGGAACTAGGATTAAGAAAACCAACTGGGGAAGTTGAGGCCTCTGGAAACTAGCAGCAAAAGGAAACACTACCGCTCTT
>NW_017731439.1:2346522-2379725 GCF_001890085.2 Hipposideros armiger | reverse complement strand
AAGAAAGAAAGAAAGAAAGAAAGAAAGAAAGAAAGAAAGAAAGAAAGAAAGAAAGAAAGAAAGAAAGAAAGAAAGAAAGAAAGAAAGGCAAAGAAAGAAAATTATCCTTATGACAACACTCCACGACATATTGCTTTCCAAATCATCATTGTTGATATGTCCTTGGAATGTTTCCAATTAGTTAGCAAGCCTGATTTTAATCTACAGCCATCAACTGATTGATTCATCAGGGTATGTTGGGGAGGGAGGGAATAAATTCAGTGTAAAAAAAAATTGTATTTTTAGGATGAAATGGGGCCAGGGGTAGGGGTGCTGTGATGTGGCACCAACATGATAAAGATTAGTTTGAGGCCAGGCATCAGATCATCGGAGGCTTCCTCTGAGCTTTCCCTCCAAGGAGACAGATAAGAAACACGATATTCAAGTAGCTGGCAGGGTAGCCCGTGAGTGTCTCTCTTGTTCAGTCAGCTTGTCAGTTCTCCTGGCATTGTCAGAAGACGTGTGCCACTGCAGTCAGTTTTGTGTCACCACACTCCTCTGTCTTTCATCACCTCCTGGAGCATGAATGGTGCTTTTCTTTTTCTTTTTTCTTTTCCTGGCCTAATGCGAGGTACAATATGATTGTCCCCTGTAATCACATGTTTGAAAAATGCATTCGGGTGGCTTTTGGCATGGCTTAAGGCTCTGGCGAATTAAAGTGAATATTCCAGGCAATAGTGGAATCTGTTAAGTGACTTGGAACCTATATTTGCATGGGAAGGAAGGAATAGGAGGAAACTTAAAACTTGAATTACCAGTGACATGAATAGAGAATAGCTGAAATAGAAAAATCCATGTTGAAGGGTGTTTCCTCCATGAGTATGATCAAGCTGAAAATATCAGGTTTTACTATGTTATTAAGTACTTTATATGCTGCAACTTTACATGTCGTTTAACCTTCACGACACCCTGGGAAGTAAAGCCATTCCTGTCACTATTTTACAGATTAAAAAACAGAAGTTTTGAGAAGCTAGTGATTGGTCTGAGATAAGGAGCAGAGCTGAGATTCAAAGCTGTATTTGGTCTGACACAGAGTCACTTGAGGGAAAGAATGGGAGGACAATTAGGATAATTGGTGACACATGGTGCCACCTTTCCACGTGATGTGGCACCAACATGATCAAGATTAGTTTGAGGCCAGGCATCAGATCATCGAAGGCTTTCTCTGAGCTTCCCCTCCCAGCAGACAGAGGAGAAACATTCAAGCAGTTGGCGGGATAGCCTGTGAGTCTCTCATGCAGTCAGCTTGTCAGTTCACTAGCACTGGAAGACTAAGGGGACTTGAGTAGTGGGTGTATCACCTAAACCAAGATGACTGTCATGGTCCAGAATAAATATTGGGTCATCGGGAAAGTCATGATGTATTTTTCTATGTTTTTCAATGCAAAAATGCTTCATGACTTTCCCGACCACCCAATATCTTCTCCCATACTTCAATCAGGTTAAGAGGAAGCTCTAACAAACACAAACAACAGACAGAAAAACCCTGCAGTCCTTGGTTTGATGGGTCTTGGTTTTAACGGTATTTAAGAGAAATCTAGAGAGGAGGACACAGGGAAAGTGACCACTACATACTGTGTGATGAGACACTGATTCTCCCCCCTTATGTTTCCATAGAAGAGAGGACTCTGCCCCTTTTCTCATTAGGAGGACAGCCCCAGTACCTGTAAGAGAGAAACTTCCCTCCCCAGTGCATCCCCGATCAGAGATTGGAAGTTTCTTGGGCCATCGTGGGGTTACTCTACTTAAAAATGCCATCTGCCTGCCTTCTTTTTCATTCACCACCAGCTCTCAGATTGAACACTTTGGAAGCATATTTTTAGAACAGCATAAGGATTTTAGGAGGCAATTTATAATGCAGAGAGATCCAAAGGAACCACTGAATGACATAACTCATGTCAAACCAGGATGGTATCAGTGAGTCAGCCAATTATTCTGAGTTTGTAATGGCTAACAATATCATGCAGTTATTTGCATCGGATCCCATGCTAAACATATTACAGACACAATCTATTGAGTCCCCATAACAACCCTGTGTATAGATAAAGAGATTAAATATCAGAGAGGATAAGTAATGTGCCCACGTTTACATAGCATTAAGTTGAAGAGCCAGGAATCAATGATAGCTCCGAATCCTATATTCACAATCAGTATCGTGTGGTCTCCTAGAAGCTGAGAAAAGATCCAAAAGCAGGAAGACTCCACAAAACATAACATGGTAGTAAAAAGGGAGTTTCTGGCCCACGTAGTAAAAGAACTTTGTGCCCTGAAAATGTGAAAGTTCTTTTCTTTTCATACAGCGGTACATCATGCTAAACAATTGGTGGTACTTCTGATATTTAGAACTGGAGTTAGAGGCAAATAATAGTCAACTGGTTCTGCATCTTCCAGGGTGATGACTTCAACTAAATGAGTGTCATAAACTCCAAAAATTATTTCATCAAGGTGCTCTAATCCCCATTTGTTATAGATGTGAATATAATTTATTACAGATGTGAAGTTTATCACTACCCAAGTGGTAATTCAACTAGATAAGGACCTGAATAAATATTGTCACTTAAAAAAATCACTGGTGGTGGTGTGCTGGAGCCAGTTCACACTAGCTCATAAAAGCTAATTGTTACATTTTCAGGAATTTTTGTGAACTGATTATTAAATATAACCACCATTAAAAGTTAAATTAGATAAGCATATAATTAAACTATATTAAAAATAAAAGTAATAGCTATTCAAAACTTATCACTGTTCAATTATTTTACTACATTTTACTATTTTCTATGCTCTTGAGATTATTTACAACTATTTTATCTGTATGGTGGAAATCCCATATGATTGTGTGCTACTATACTTCTCTTCCCAACCACAATGGTAGCTTAAAATCAGCCATGGTGAAAATATTTGCATTATGGGAACTGGCAAATACTAAAAAGTTGGGCATTGGTTGTTTTTGTGGAGAACCAATTATTAAACACCTACCGACACATCACTACAGGTTCATGTGGGAATACCACTCAACTAGGAAAAGTCATATCAGAATTCTCTGCATCTCCAGGTAGGTATAAATTGCTGGTGAGGAGTATTACTTTCCTATTGTTATGTAACAAATTCCCCCAAGATTTAGTGGCTTAAAACAATAAGGACTTATCTCTCACAGTTTGTATGTGTCAAGAATTTGAAGGTAGCTTAGCTGGGAGGCTCTGGCTTAAAGTCTCTAATGGGGTTGCAATCAAAATGTCTGCCAGGGCTGTGATCATCTGAACTCTTAAAGACTTGCCAGGTCCTGATCTTGCATGATTTGCTTTCAAGATGGCTCCCTCACGTGGCTGGCCAGTTCTTTCCTACATAGGCCTCTCCACAGAACTGCTTGAGTTTCCTGACAACATGGTAACTGGTTTTTCCCAGAGCAAGTAGTCTAAGAGACCAAGAGAGAAATCCTAATGCTTTTTATGACCAAGCCATGAAAATCACACAACATCATTTCTGCCATATGCTATTGGTCGCATGGAGCATGTGATACAGATAGAAGGAGGCTATAGAAGGGCATGAATACCAGGAGGAAAGTATTTCCATGAGCCATTTTGGAGACTAACTACCACATCTGAGGTTATGCAGAAAGATGGATAATGACATCACTCCTCTAACCCAGCATTTGATGAATATAGAGACTTCAACTTAGTGTATAGCTATGCCTGATGCAGGAAGTATGTGAGCACGCCTCACTTACATCAGATACTGTGGGTTTAAAACATGGTGATGTTGCTGTATCAACAGAATGAAGCACATTAGTCACCTTTATGGGCCTCAAAACTTTAAGATGCTTCCTGACATTACTGTCTTGAGGAAGCCCATAAGGTACTACCTGTTATATAGTTTTCTATATAATCATAATGTGACTGATAAACAATTATAAAAAGCCATCCAACATGTCATCACATCAGCAAATGAAGCAGAAGGGATAAAAATTGTATTAGTAAGATCAGGCTACTATAACACAAAACCACAGACTGGATGGCTTAAACAACAGCAATTTATATTCTCATAGTGCTGGCAGCTGCAAGTACAAGTTTAGGATGCCAGCAGGGTTGGTTCCTGGTGAGAACTCTCTTCCTGGCTTGCAAATGGCCACCTTCTCATTCTCTCTGTTTCCTCATACAGCTGAGCAAGATCATAAATATATACATAGACCCAAAAATAAGTATACACATTTTAAGAAAGGAAAAAATTGTATTAATTGTAATACTCAATATATACTGACAACAAAAGATGAATACAAGTCACGTTTGACTTTTGCAATTACAGAGGTGCTCCAAGTGGTTACCATCAGCATCCAGACACTTCTGATTACAGCGAACTACTGCTTGAGCATAGATAACATCTTTTAAAATGTGTATAAATTTTTTGGCACCCCCAGTATGTGTGTGTCTGTATGTATCACCATATATATCCATATATATTATATATCACTTCTAATTATGGTGAACTACTGCTTGAGCAACATTGACCAAAGTGTCCGCTTGTGTACCTTTTTTGGGCACCCATGATGTGTGTGTGTGTGTGTGTGTGTGTGTGTGTGTGTGTGTGTGTGTGGAGAGAGAGAGAGAGAGAGAGAGAGAACAAGCTCTCTGGCATCTCTTCTTATAAGGACACTATTTCTATCAGATCAGGGTCCCACCCTTAGGACCTCCTTTAACTTTAATTACTCCCTTAGATATCCATGTCTAAATATAGCCACATTGGGGGTTAGGGCTTAACATACACATTTTGGGGGACAGAAATATTCAGTCTATAACAGACATTGATATAACAAAAGCTAATTTTTGCAAATGAGAAAACCAAAACTGAGAGATTTCATGTTATATAACAAGTGGTAAGGCCCTTACTGTAAACCAGGTCTCATGGTTCTGAACCCCAGAATCTTTTTTTAGCAATATTCAAACCTCATACTTTGCACATTTGGTACAATTGCCCATTCTCCACTCCCATGGTGGTGGTATGAATAATTATACAAGATCATACAAGAATAAAGATCATATAAGTAGCGACACGAACAAAGGGCAAGATTTGGGGACTAAACATACATGGCCAGCAATCTTTACTTTCATGATTTAAGGCACATTAATTAACCTCACTGAACTGTTTTCTCATCTGTAAAATGGGAATATTTATACCAATCTCATAGGTGCCTTGTGAGGTCTGTGAGGTCTAAATAAGATAAAGCTTGATAGAGTACATAACACTTTTATAAGCTCTCAATACTTGATAGTTGCTGCTATTTAGTCACTAATAAGACAACAACAGGACTTCGAATATAAAAGTAAATGGATTAGCAAAGAAGTTGAGATTTTACTGCCTACTAGGTACCAGTAGGTTGCTAATTTCATTGTTTTTCATATTCAGCTGAGAATAGGCAGAAAACATCCAGAGAACATATGGTAAACAGTACAATCCATCAGCAAGCATCTACTTAGTAACAACTATGTGTATGGCACTATACTAAATATTGAGTAATGGTCCCGGCTATCTAGAAAGTAAATATTTAGTTAGAAAGACAAAAAAATGAAAATACCAAAAAAAAAAAAAGGTAACACCAGGCATTAATAATAAAGGCATGTGAACAGCTGTATCACTTACAAGCATTTGGGGGTTAAGCTGCTTATACCTTGTCTGAACAGCATTACCTGTTCCCCTAGCCTCCATGCTATGGCTACAAGTTCTAATGCACTGAGGAGCTCACCCAAAGGCACACAGTAAAATTTTTCACTTTTGCCATTTCTATATTACTCACAATGCCTACAAAATCATCCCTAAAATGAAACAGCTGCAAGAATTTCAGAGCTTTTCTAAGCCAATCTCATCACTAGGAAAATATGACCGAAATAGATAAGTGATTTGGCCAATAAAGCAAAAGTAGAAAAGATGATAGCATCAAATTTAAAACTAAACTCACTTTTTAGATCTCCATATTTTTTTTAATTGGGGAAGGTGAAAAAGAAAACTGTTCCCATGACTTCAGTCTCATTCAAAGAAGACTTATGATGATTCCCAAATACCATCCATGTCCTATGAAAATGACCACTAAAGAGCATGGAGTGCTACAGTAAGAGGGTGTTAGAAAGGACCTACAGCAGCTGAGCTTCTGAAAGGTGATTCTGGAGAGGCTTCAAGGAAATTGGTCTTTTCTCTGGGTTGTATACTGTAAGAAAGTGGGGTAACTAATAAATCTTAGGAGTGGGGAGGAATGAAGTAAGGCTAAGTCTGTGACTGGTAAAGAGGTAGTACCTACCTCTTCCCACTTTTTAATTGGGTTGTTTTTTTGTTGTCAATTTGTATGAGTTCTTTACATATTTTGGACATTAGCCCCTTATCAGAGATATTGTTTATAAATATCTTCTCCTGTTCAGTTGGTTGCCTTTTTGTTTTAATGATGGTTTCTTTTGCTGTGCAGAAGCTCTTTAGTTTAATGTAGTCCTATTTGTTTATTTTTGCTTTTACTTCCTTTGTCTTTGGCGTCAAGTTCACACTATTACCAGAGGAGAAGGGTGGTGGGCAGAGGATGAAGAGGGTAAAGGAAGTCAAATATATGATGACAGCAGGAGGCTAGACAATGCAATATACAGATGATGTTTTATACGTATTATAGAATTGTACATTTGAAACTTATACACAGTCATCAACCAATATTACCCTAATAAATTTAATTTTTAAAGAAGTAGCAGTTATCACTCGAATTAACCAGAGTAGGGGAATGTTTGCCCTTTTTTGTGGTTGGAACGATGCTGTTTTGTCTGTGCTCTGGCATATTATGGAGTGGTCTTCATTGGGCTTCCTCTATCAAAGCCCCAGAGTGGCTTTGTCTGATGCCTGTGTTCTGTAAAATTATTTATGTTCAACAGGAGAATACCAAGGCCAAGTTATGAGTGCCAGGCCAGCTTCTGGCTATCAGGGGCTGGTTTTCTCTTCCTCGATACACATGTAGAAAAGGAAGAAAGAAAGGGAAAGTGGGAGAGAGGAAGGGAAAGAAGTTGCTTGAGTCCTATTATATCCCATATACTTTATCTTATTTCATTTTTATTCTATAACTGAGGAAATGCAGGTTGCAAGAGGTTAGATTTTCTGAGGGTTACACAAAAGGTAGTAATAGAGTGGTAGCAATTACTGTAGAAGCCAGTCATTTCCCACTAACATTTTTTTGGGGGGATGGAACTGGGGTAGGGAGCAATGTTGGGGAATCAGGGAAGGGGAACAGACAAGTTGTTGCCCTTTTTGTTCTTCAGTCTAGTGGTGGAGGACGTCGCTTCACTGGCCCATGTTAGTATTATGATCATTTTGCTCTTCCTGGTTGAGGCAGATCAGTTGCCGGCCAATGGACAGTCACTCACAACAGCTCACAGCAGCTCACACCAGCTGCCGGCCGCTCATGCTGGCTACCAGCCACTCTAGATAGCTTACGGCAGCCAACTGCTGCCCTAATGCAGCCTACACCGTCGCCTGCAACTCACGGCAGCCTAGCTCCAGGTCAAGCTGTTGTTCACATCTTAGCTGTAGAGAGTGCAGCGTCACTGGCCCATGTGGGATCCTAACTGGCGACCCTGGTGCTCAAGAGCTCGCACTCCCAAGCCAACTCTTAACCAATGAGCCACTCAGCCAGCCAGTAACATTTTTTATATCTAAGAGTATACAAACCAGAGAAATGAGTTTAGTAGACAGGTCACATAAGCTTCTGAGCCTGGAAACTCTGTGTGGGCTTCCCTGCCTCTCTGCTGACAAGTATTTCTCAATATTTGTGTGCTAAATCCTCCAATTTGTTGGTCCAAAACTCACATACCATTGTTGATAGCATCATATTTGGAATATTTTCTCCCAAAGCAGTCAACCCTCACCATAAAAGGGAGCAATTGCACAAATAAATTAACACATCAGAGAATCTATTAAAAAGAAATATATTCTAACTTTGGAACATGTATTTGTCACTGGAAATTTCAAATGATATTGGTCTTCTGTTAATTTAAAGGAAGTTTGAGCTCACAGGAACTCTCCAACACTCAGCAAAAGGAAGTAGCCTAGAGATATTACAACAGGAAGTCAGAAAGTATTAAAATTTTGCTGTGGGTAATCTACAAAGTGAATGAACAACACATGGTTTAAAGTAAAACTACAAATAGAAAATCCCACACTCTTTTTTTAAAGATTTTTATTGGGGAATTGGGGGATGGGAATAGCACTGGGGAATTGGGGGAAGGGGAACAGACAAGTTGCTGTCCTTTTGTTCTTCAGTCTAGTTGTGGAGGACATTGCTTCACTGGCCCAAGTTGGCACTATCATTGCGCTCTTCCCGGATGAGGCAGATCAGTCGCAGGCTTCTGGACAGCTGCTCGTGGCGGCGGCTGCTTGGCCGCTCAAGCTAGTTGCTGGCTACACATGGTAGCCCATGGCAACCCACTGCAGCAGTGGCTGCACCCTACGCAGTTACCGGCGACTCACAGCAGCCCAGCTCCAGGTTGAGCTGTTGTTCAGCATCTTAGCTGTGGAGGGCAGTGTCACTGGCCCTCATATGTGGGATCCGAACTGGGGCCCCTCTGGCACCCCAAGCCAGCTCTTAACCAACGCGCCACTCAGCCGGCCCCCAAAATCCCACATTCTTGGGTTTGTAAAGAAGCATTTGATAACTCAATATTTTGACCTTATATCTGCACTCAAAATATTACAAACCATCCCATATTTACAATGTCAAGGTGAAAAGGGTGCACCTATTTGGATTGCATGCATTGTTTTAAGTTTCCAATGCCTAATAATAATCAAAATACTCCACCACTCATAATAAATAATCAAAATACTCCACCACAGTTAATATTCTGAGACTGATGAATAAATTAATAAATCTATGTCCTATTAAGAGATCTATGGGAACACTCCTATTCTACAGCAATATTTATGGCAGAGTATAAATTCCAAACATAATTTACTGTATAATCTTAGAATAGTCATTGGTATGGGAGAAAACATGTGTATTAATGATATTCTTTTTAGTCAAGAAAAATGAACTCTTTACTCAGGAACAATTAATAAAATGCTAGTATTTAATGACTTTAATTCAAAAGCTAATTTTGGTAATTTTTTAAAATTGCACCAGCGTTTTGGGTTTGATGAACCTAAATCCAGACTCCTATAAAATCAAACAGCTTACCTATTGTCAAACTACACTCTTTATTTAAAAGAACATCGCAGATTTACCAAGACCTTTTCTTAAACCAATTCTAACATACTCTCTTAAGTTTTAGCAAGAATTCCAGCATGTAAGCTACAAAACAGAATCATTTCAAGAGTAGCTTCTTTTGTATTGGATGGTAATAATATCCTCTCTTTGCAGAGTCTCACCACACACAATTTCAAAGGCAGAAAGAAAAAGGGAATACCTGAAAGGCTAATTACAGAGCTGGATAGATACATGATAAAGCATTAAAATAAATGAGATAGATGAATTATCAGAGGACAGAGCTGAAGACTGATGAACCATATTTAGTACACTAATCCCAAGTGTTTGTTTTGCATTCTTCTGGCCTTTAAAGATGACAGGTTGTGATCAATTGCTTCCCTTGAAGGCTGGCTGCTTTCCTGCCCTAGCATTTAATTTCTGTTTGATGTTCTTCACTTTGTGTCAATGTATGAACTACTGTTAAGATATATAGCAGCGATTAAAATAATTCATCCATCTGCTTATAATTAAAGACCCAGTTAAATGTAATGACAACTTTATCTAGCAAGCTAGTTATCATCTAAAACGGGGGTTGCCCCTCAACAATTTCTCCAGCAGATGAATTATTCTAGTTAGCAGTAGTTCAAAATTTTTCCTACAAAGAATGGAAATTTTAATCAATGATGTCACTGGATAAGTGAAGTGGGAGAAAATATAGAAATCTATTTTCCATATTAACAAAAAAAGATCAAACGTCTTGGTGGCTTGCTCAGAAATTGGAGGAAAAAGGTGGTCTTGAAATCAATAGCTTTAAGTTAATCTTTCACAAAGAGAAGAGATGACTGGAAAAAAGCAAGTACCCTAAATTATTTTTTAATGAGACCAGCTTTATGGTAAGGTAATTGCTGAATACACTGCTATTTTAGAAAAATAATGAATCTCTTAGAGTATTTTTTTAACTTATTGCCAACCTAGAGTAAACAGAACACTCTAGTTATATTTTTAAATAAACTTTAGTCACAAAACTGTGGTGGGGGGGCAACTAAAATATTCACTCATATTCCCCGCCACTCTGAAAATAAATAACTACTGATTCATGTTTTATTTAATAGCTTTTCTGCCTTTTCTTAACTAGATATATACACATACACACACAGATCTATTACAAAATTGGAGTCATGCTGTCATATGTTGTTTTAAAAGTTACTTTTCTCACATAACAATACATTATAAATATTGTCATTATATCTAAAGGATTTTAAAAACCAAGCCAATAATATGGAAGCCAAAATCTGCTCTCAGCTATCTTTTGATCATTCTCTGATAAGCACAATTTGACAATCAAAAGAGCAAAAGACCAAAATGAAAATATTATAAAAATATACTCGAAAGAGTATTTTGACATTTTTTTCATTATCATAATTGACCATCATAAATTTAATAAAATTGCACACCAGTAAATGACTCACAAATGACCTCATTCAAATGACTTTGCCAAGTCATGTGAGCAAGCTGTTTTAGATTTTAAGTTTACTTTTCTATTTAAGATGATGCTGAAATGCATATCTCCTGGTGACCAAGAAATGCAAACTTGGGAAACCCACCAGGAAATATTTCAGTTTAATTCATCAAATGAATTAATAATATAAGGCTGTTTTATTTAGTGGAATAACAGCTAAAAGTACTTAGTATAAAACAATTATGCTAAAAATCATATCTAAAGTCCTCCATGAAGCATGGCAAGTAATTAAGAAATGTTTATTGAAAATTGAAAATCTGCCTTATTTGTGCTCCCAAGTGTGTTCTATTAATACATGGGGGCTGAGGTAAGGTGTCTCCAAGAATTTAGATACAAATACTCTTCTGTGGAGATAAATGTAAGAACAGCAAACCATGAGACAGTGCATAGTTAAATCAAGTTACCTAATTGGCTCTCAAAAGGCTGGACTATAATCAGATGGAGATCTTAATACATTCAAAGAATAAATCAATATGTCAATCAAAGTAGGGACTGATTAGATAGGAAACTGTATTGTCAGTGCCCAGCAAAGCACAGTTCAAGAGAGAGGAAGGTCTAGCCATGGGACTTGGTGTGTTTCTACTCCCAGTTGTAAACTTGCTCCTGGGGTACAAATAGATGAAGTCAACAGACTTGGTTACATCTGGTCCTATAGACAAGGCTACTTGTTCTCTTATACTGGAGGCATCAGACAACATTAAAACACTGCTGTTAATCATTGGTTCTTCCACTTCCCCTTGTTCCGATGAACGGTTCCCCAGACAACCTTCAAATTCCCAAGGCAGTTAGTTACAGAGAATGAGAGGGAGCTGACCCTGTGAATGTAAGCATTTCTGATCTGCACAGCAGTGACTTCCTATGGCAAATGAATAAAGAGGGAAACCACACAGCTTGATGATAAGGACAAAATGAGCTGATCGTAAATCTCCATTATCCTGGTCCACGTGACAGCTCTTTTTCTCACTGTGGATTAATAAATTATCATTCTTAACTTCATGAGTTTTCAGTAATAAAGAGTCAAAGTCTTGAGACCTGAGGTTCTCTGACTAGATAAGATATCAGGTCATTCAGAGGCCTGAGCAGCCTCCTTTGGAGGCCTCTGACCTCACTTCAGTTTCTCTCATCTAATACTGGCACATGTAAATAAATACACATGGAGACCATCTGGCAGCAAGGAGATGAGCTTCTTTTGGAGATGACACAAACAGAACCAGAATTAGGTAATTTTAAGAGACCTGCAGCATTAAAATTGGAGCATTTTTATCACATATTGAGGTATTCTCCATTCCAGTTACGTGGTGGAGAGATACAAATGAATTCATGATAAATTCTAGATTTTGAATTTTATAAACTACCTATATGTAGAGGCCCTGAGAGTACCAGCAGATTCTCCCATACTCTCAAATAAAGTTTGTACCTGACTCACACCAGGGAGCTACTCGGGGCTCCATCTACAAAGCTGAAGTCTCCCCAAGAAACTAGACCCCTGTTGGCTGTGGATGACCTGAGGGAGACTTGCTCCAGTTACACGGAGGGAATGGGAGGGCACAGCAAACTGGTGCACTGTGGCAAGACATTGCTGGGGACCCTGTCAGGAGTGGGTCAAGGACACTCCCAGAGTGTGCAGAGAGAACTGAGCCCAAGACAAATACAGTAATTATCCTGCAAGTTATCACAGCTAAGAAGCAACAACGCTGCCCCAGGCCACGCAGGAGGCTCTGTGCCCCTTGAGGGGAAAGGTAGCAGAATAGATTGAGTTGGTAAAAATGACACTTGGCTGCCTAAGAATCTCCCTTGTTCACATCCAAAAATATTAGCTCCCATGTGAATGGGTAAGATTCAAAGGCTCCCCCGAGGACCGTAGAACTCACTCTCTGTCTACCAAACACTCTCAGGCTTCATTCTTCAGCTTAGGTCTGGGAATCCAATTAAAATGTCAATATTCTAAGGCTGGATTTGAACTTAAACAGATATCTTCAATATGCACCACAAGGGAAATGCAGGTCAACAGTTAACCAGAGTGGGATATGATAAGCAGTAAATAAAGGGCTTCCTGAGGGTTACAGAATTGCTCTCCCAAGGGGGAGTAGAGAGTAGCCGCTAAGATGGCCAGACACTAGTCTCTCCTTCACAGTGTTAATTAACACTTCATCTACTTAACACTTTCATTTCGACTTCTGAAATGGCTTATAACAAGTGCTCCAGCAGTTCATCGTTTTTCTTCTGATTAGGATTTTTCCACGATTTTCAATATAAATACTAATCTTCCTTGATTGCACAATGAAGTATTTTGTTCCCGTTCTTCATGCAGTAGACTGAAACGCTAAAATATTTTGGAGTGGTTTCAGTTCATTGTAATTATTGCTCACCCTAAAAGCTTGGAGAGGTGCAGGTGACAAGATCAAACTTGTTTCCACTTAAGCCAAGCCAGATTTAAACTAAAGTCCCCAAAGATGAAAGGCTAATACCTCAATGTCTTGTTCAGTTTCAAAGACCAATATATGTTTAATCATTTTTTTAAATGTAAAAGCAACTTTTAAAAAAACATAATTTTAAACTGTTGGCAATGTGATAAATGTACATAAAGAAGGAGGTGCACTTTTTTTTTTTGGCCCAAATCAATCATTTCAACAAGTACAAAAACACCAATCCAGTAGAAAAGTGGAACTTCCCTGTCAGAATTTTCAACATAATAGATTGTGCCTCCTTCCTCACCTCATACCAACCCAAGTTTTACTTCATTTTCCCAAGTGCTCACCAATAATAGCAACTACATCAGAAGTTTTCTTAAAAAGATAATAAATTTTTGCCCATTCTACGCCCTGTTTTGAGTGGGCTTTTAATGACAGTGTGCTCTGTATTTTTGATAATGCTAAACTGAAGTTTGGCTATTGTTCAGAGCTGGAAGAAACAATGGGCATACGCATGAGTTATGTTTCTGTTTATATTCCCTCCCCAAAGCTATGATTTAAGCAGGGAGTTCTGCCTTAATCACAGACACTCAGTAAATGAAAGTTGCTTATATTTCTCAAGTAAGTTTGAATCTCTTTGGTTTGGCAGAAAGTCAAGCTTACCAAATATTTTTACATAGAACCATCTCAAATCAAAGAAAAGGCATAATTAGACAATCGAAGAAAGGCCTATATGCAAATGCATAAAGAACATCTGGGTCATTTGTTAATTAGTTGATATTTAGTCCTCCAGTTATAACATAGATTTTTTTTGTAGTAAACATTTTATAATTAGTACATATAATATTGCACTACAGCATATAATATTGATTTTTGTAGATAAATAATAAAGATTGCAGACTCTTGTAGTTCATCACTGAAAAACTATAATGGTAAGGAAATACCTCAACAAGCTGTCTTAATTATGTTTCTCCTCTAGAAAAGAGAAATGTTATAAAATTTCTCTTCCAAAATTAGACCAAACAGTGCTAGATAGGTTTAGATAAGTTTTCAGATAAACATCTAGATCTGAATCTCAGAACTGAATTTCGACCATTTTTGAGAGCCTGTTGATACATTTAGATACTCAAACAAGATATGACCTCCTGACTCCTAAACACAAAATATATGCATGCAGAAAATGAGGAGACAAAATCACCAAGAAGTGACATAGATCATACCAGAAACTGGTCCATGAGATGCAATTAGGAAGTTGAAGATGGTTTATATATTTAAAGACCGGATGATTAGAAATCCAGGGTACACTTTATTTATGCACATTCATTAGCATTTCCCGAATAATGTAAACTTTACATTCCAAGTCAGAAAGGCGGCTACATAAGGAGACTTTTTATTCTCAAGAAGAGATTTAAAAATTGGTTTTGACCCTAGTTATAGAATCAATGCAACACTGTACTAGATTATTGCTAAAGCCACTGAAACTGGCCTGTGCCCGGTTGTAAAATATGGATGAGAGTTGGCCAATTTAGATGCAAATGAAATGCAATGATGGCTTTTCTCAAGAGATCCAAGATGGTAAATGGAGTATCATTGAAGCCTCCCTCAGGGCCGGCTCCATGGTCATGTGACATGTACAGTCACACAGGGTCCCACTGGCAGAAGAGCTCTGCACTTGGTTTAATGCTCTGCTATCACCACCATGAAATTCATAATAATTTTTTTTGAACTTGTGTTTTGTAAGTGAAGTCTGGTGGAACAATAGAGTATGCATTGGAACAGAGGTACATCTGACAGCTATGCACACACATATGATGAATCTCGTGAGTAGAGTGGGCAAGCAGCATGCTGCACAGTTGGCCTGGCCTCCTGGTGCACACGTGCATGACCAGGGCCACCTGTGGTCCTGCAGAGTCCTGAGGGGCAGCCAGGCTGGACCCTGAACCCAGACTGGTAGTGGCAATGGTGGCAGCAGCAACAGAAGCAGTGATGGCAAAGGCCATGGTCCCAAGAGAGAGAAGGGATTCTGCAGGGAGCAGCAATGGAACCCTCAGTGGGAGGCCAGCTCCCTGGCCTGAGGCATCAGGGCAAATACTACCTCTCCAGCCTGAGAACCAGGCAGGAACTGCCAGTTATTCGGCAGTAAACTTAGTCAATAAACAATTACCAAAAAAAAGTACACATGAACATTTCACAATAAAGCACAGCGCAGAGTTATCACATCTTCAAGTGATATCATTAATTTTGAAAATTACTGCAATGTTGTGATACCAACATCCACAGGTCTTGAACTAGAAATTAAATGTAAAGATTGTCACATTTGATGAAAAAGAACACTATTTTCATAGGAAGTTTCAGACAACAATTTTTTCACAAGGAAGATGATTTTCTAATGAATTTTTCCTTAAAAATGAAGGTACAGGACTAGAATTCATTAAAAGGAATTGTGAAGCAGTTGACCCTTGAACAACACAGGTTTGAAATGTGCAGGTCCACTTATATGCGGATTTTTTTTTTCAATTGACAATTTGAAAAAACTCCCAGGATAAATTATGTAGCCTAATGTAAATTTACAGTCTTGATAAATACAGTACAGTACTTTAACTTTTATTAATGGACTCCATCAAATCCAGGAGACCCACCCTTAAAATTGTGGTTATTAAATGTATTTCTCAAAATGTAACTCTGGGATGAACACAGACTACATGTGTCGACAGACAGATGACACTCATATTCATGAATAGCACAGAAGCATAACAGGTGCTATTACTATTGGCAACAAAGAGATGACAGAAATAATTTGTTCCACCAGTTGCTAATCAAAGATACAAATAAATGCCAAAGCAATAATTTTAGATCTTAAAACACAGAGGCAAAATCCATGGGATCCTTGAAAAGGAACCAAGGGGTGGCCATGAAATGATTACATCTTTTTAAACTCTGCGCAGTCATAAAGCATTTTGAAACTCTAAGTTTCAGGTATTCCAACAGATAATAATATATCTTTAAGGGTCAACTAAATTGCTCCTTTATAAAAAATAAAATAGGGCCGGCCAAGTGGCACAATGGTTAAGAACTGGCTTGGGATGCCAGAGGGCCCCAGTTCAGATCCCACATATGAGGACCAGTGACACTGCCCTCTACAGCTAAGATGCTGAAATACAGCTCAACCTGGAGCTGGGCTGCTGTGAGTCACTGGCGACGGTGTAGGCTGCAGCCCCTGTGGCAGTGGGTTCCCATGGGCTACCGTGTGTAGCCAGGAAGAGCGCAATGATGGTGCCAACTTGGGCCAGTGAAGCAACGTCCTCCACAACTAGATTGAAGAACAAAACAACAGAAACTTGTCTGTTCCCCTTCCCCCAATTCCCCAGCGCTGTTCCCATCCCCCCAATTCCCCAATAAAAATATTTTTAAAAAAATAAAATAAAACAAAGAGATAGTTTTAAAATCTTTAAAACAGCTATCCTTTTTTGAAAGTTTTTTAAGCTAAGAACAAAAGTCCCAGATAAGAAAACAAAAAGAAAAACTGATTTCTAGATATAAATTGACGCTAAACGTTGTTGGTGCTTTGAATAAGGATGCACAAATAGACGCACTACAGGCTTAAATAGAATTTCACATCCTTGAAGGAATTTCACAAATCTGCTTTTCTTAAAAATAGCATTTTAACCACTAATTGATTAAAAATTATGCTGCAATTTTAAGCATAATTACAAATGTCACCATTGACCCCCCTGTAGTAACTTTGTGTTTCCGTAGCCAGCAAAGTCTAGAAATAGGAAAAACTATGAAGTGTATATAATTCCTCTTAAACTTCAAAAGAGAAAGCTTAGACCATTTTTATAACTGAATTGCTTCTCATTTCCTTGAAACAGATTCATTCTTCTTTAATGCAAAAATTGGTAGGATGTGGATACGATAGCACTTTTGTCTAGCTAAATAAAACCCAGAAATTGCTGCAAAAGAAAATCCTCAGAAGAGCCCCTACTGGCCCCATGATTGACTTATTATAGCATTTCCCTCAAACTTTCAAAATCACAAGTGTCACCCGCTTGAGAAGAAAAACTAAGAAATTACCATGAAAGGGCTTGCTGTTTGTGTGTGTGTGTGTGTGTACTCGTGTGTACTGTCCAGGCCAACTGACAATTCTCTTAAAGCCAACTCAACTAAGAAGAGGCTCAAAATAGCATCAGAAAGCTCCAAAAATAATTAGCTGACCCAAAATCCTAAGTTTTTGCCTTAAAATTATATCAAAGTAACCTATTATTTTCAATGTAAATGCTTTCTGATATAAAAAGGAAACATTTAATTAAATTTGTACCATAGCATTAAGGATGCATGAAAACATGTACTCCTGCTATCAAGAAGCACAATAAAGTCAACCTTAAATAAAAAATAATTGGGCATCAGTTTCCTTTCTATATTAAAACATCACAGAAATATAAAATGAGGCAGGGAAATGAATCTCCAGGAATGATTTCATTAGGCCCCTTACCTTCAGACACGTAAACAATGCAACCATCCAGGATGGGATACTTACACTGTCACCCCTGTGCAATCACATCATGCAAGCTCTTCCTTCTGTCCATCCAAAATCCATCCAGCTTTAATTCAAGCCCTGCTTTTCTACCTTCTCCTGGGAAGCCTCTCAGAAACTAAAATTGTGCTGAGACAAATAAATTATCGTAAATTCAAGTAATTAATACCGCTCAATACTCTGTTCAAGTTGCTGTCATAGGAGAATATTTAATAACATGGAAAAGCAATCATAATATAATGTTAGTCGAAAAGCAAGTTAAAAATCAGCAGACCCCCGGGCTGGCCGAGTGGCGCGTTGGTTAAGAACTGGTTTGGGATGCCAGAGGGCCCCAGTTCAGATCCCACATATGAGGGCCAGTGACACTGCCCTCTGCAGCTAAGATGGTGAACGCAGCTCGACTTGGGGCTGGGCTGCCGTGAGTCGCTGGCGACAGCGTAGGCTGCAGCCCCTGCTGCAGTGGGTTGCCATGGGCTACCATGTGTAGCCAGCAGCCAGCGTGAGCGGCCAGCAGCCGCAGTGAGCAGCCGTCCAGAAGCCAGCGACTGATCTGCCTCGCCTGGGAAGAGCGCAATAATGGTGCCAGCTTGGGCCAGTGAAGCAACATCCTTCACAACTAGTCTGAAGAACAAAACAACAGCAACTTGTCTGCTTCCCTTCTCCCAATTCCCCAGCGCTGTTCCCCTCCCTCAATTCCCCAATAAAACCTTAAAAAAAAAAACAGCAGACCCCCAAAATTCTGTTTTCTGAATTATACAATGCTTATACTTGATACAATATGTCTGATATTATGTCTGATATATGATTTCTATAGAAAAAGAACATGGAAGATATAAAATAAATGCTAACCATGATTATCTCTGAATGAATTTATTATAGATGGTTTTTATTTTCTCCTTTTAGCATTTTTGCATTTTCTACAATGTCTGCCATAAACTTGTTACTTTTGAAATTTAAAAAAAATCTAAAGCATAGAATAAGTCACTAAGTACTAGAAAGAGGTGCTCTTATTAGTTTTTGAAACCAAAGAAGTTCTAAAAGAAGCAAAGGTAATTTTTATATTTTAGGGTGATACAAACTCCAGCAAATCCAACACTAATTAATATTACATGTAAACCTGGCCTAAGAGGGTTTGGAAACACCAACTCTATTAGTACTCATGTTTTAAAAATGCCTCACATTGGTATTATCTATAGCATAACAGTATAATTTGTCATCCACAATTGAGAGGAGATGCTATCAAGACTTAAAATACGTTGGGACATAGGCATAAACAGGAGTGTCCCAAGCAAATCAAGGCATATGGTCACCCTAGCTATCAACCCTAGCTAGCTGTTGGGGCACAGAGCTACACCTTCACTGGTAATGTTAACTATTTCCTTTTAGAAAAATTGGGGAGCATTTTTTTAAATGCCACATATGTATTTCTTGAATCTCAGTAGGAGACTGGCTTTTGAGAAAACTAAGAGAAATAATAACATTCTAATTATAAACATTTCTTTCCACAGAAGAGATGAGGGGTTTTTTTTTGTTTTTGTTTTTTTCCAAAGAGCAGAAAAGAAATTCCAAGCAGTGAGGTTGCCGACATCCAAACAAGATGAAACAGGGTGCACATCCCAAACTGAGAAGCCCGTAGCCGAGGGCAAAGGAGGGAGATCCCCATATAAAGCGAAAAGGGTGAGAATCAAACAGAAATATCATGCAGGTAGACGCTGCCAAACTGGAAAGGAAATCCCAGAGCAGGTTATTTATTCAAAAGAGATGGTAAGCTACAAGTCAGAATTCCTGAGCTTTGATAAGACAATTTTTCCACTTTTGTTTGAGCGCGTTGACAGCCAGGGGCCTAGGGTGGAGGAGTTAGCATGTTGAGCAATTTCTCTTCCAAGTTATTAGCCTCCTGGAGGGTTCCCTCCTCCTGCCTCTCTAACTAAAGGACCACCCCTCAATCAACTCTACCTGCCCACAATCTAGTTACCCCAGAGCTAACTCATGTGATAGGTTAATTAATTCTCATATGCTTCACTGTGCTCAGTGTCATACTCTTGAATGTTTAATGAGAGCAATCTATATTTTAATTCACAGGGATTCATGAACTAAAGTCAGAAAGTGAATGGGAGCTTTCTGGATGTTCCCCGAAATGACTGGTTCCGTTTTCCTTACCAGAATAGCCAGGCTATGAAAATCAGGCTGAGTACAAACCCCTGACAGAGAAAAGAGGAAACTCCCACATGTTCAGAGGCTTTTGAAGCCAGATGACCTGACTGAACAACCCCTGGTCCACCTATCTGGGGATCTGCGTTCTAGTCCTGGCTTTGTCATTGGCAAACTGCAAAATATATTCCCAACCTAGCAATGTCCCACTTATCTCCTTTGGTTTAAAAAAAAAAAAAAACCAGGTCATTAGCAACAGAGAATTGCCATTATAATCCTATAAAGCCCAAAACATGGCATCATCGGTGTAGAGGGAAGACTATTGAGAGATTTAGCAGTCATTTGCCAATCATAACAGTACAGTTGATCTTCATTATTCACAGATTCCATATCTGCAAATCAACCTACTCACTATAATCTATTTGTAACCCAAAATCAATGCTTATGACGATTTCACCCCCCTTTGCGGACATGAGCAGAGCAGCAACGGATTTGTGTCATCCAACCTGCAAGTTCCCAGATGAGGTGGAAAACGGCAACGCTCTACCATCTTATTTCTGCTGTCATACTATAAATAATTGTCCTTTTCAGTGTACTTAGTGCCTCATGCTCTGCTCTGTTGTGCTTTTTGTTGGAGATGACCTTGTTTACAAGGGCCCTCAAACACAGTGCTGACATGTTGTCTCCTATTCCTTTATTATAAGAAGGCTGTGAAGTGCCTCTTGAAGAAAACATGTGTTTTAGTAACACTTCATTCCAGCATGAGTTATGGTGGTGTATAGGGCCATGAGTTCAATGTTAATGGATCAACAATGAATATTAAATATGTATTATTGAACAGAAGCACACATAAAACAAGGTTATGTGTTGGCGGGTTGATAAAAATGTGACCAGAGGCTCACAGGAACCTAACCCTGTCTTCCTCCTTGGAATAATGGTTCAGTATTTGTTAATTCAGTGTTCGTGGAGACTTTTACAGAACATATCTACCATGAATGAAAATCGAATGTGCTTAATGGGGAGAAAACTGGAGAAAGAATGTAGAGATCACAGTGGAGAAAATAGGAAAAAGCTTTTAATTTTCTTGCTTAAACACAGCTGCTTCTAAATATTTACTGCTGTTATTGTTATGACCAATTTAGTTATTTTTCAAGGGCGTGGTGTCCCTTGAAACTGAAAGAGCCAAATTTGAGGTGGCTTTTCATATAGCCATTTTGGCAAAGAGAAAGTCGGAGATGATATGTATTCACCTGCCTTTAAAGGTCAGAAGAGTAAGAATCATACACGGGTTATGGGGTGATGTGGGGGCAGGGAAGGCAAAGTGGAATAACAGAGCTGGAAGAAAGTCGTGCCTTTAAATAAGCAGGGATTCCCCCAGAAACCAGTTGGGAAACATGTGAAACAATTGGCAATGTTGCAATTAGAAACCTTTAGTCAGCAATATCACGTTTAGTTGGCCCCTCTTAAAAAATGGCCAACTCTTTGTGGACTGGAATTGGTGGCAAACGGCCCCAACTCATACATCATCTTTCAAAAACCCTAGACACTGAAAGACACAATCTCCATTGAATACCAAACTGCTTGACCCTCTCTACCTCTATAATTCACTTCTTTTAAACTCTGGATTGTATTAATTAGGTAAGGCTTGAGATAACACAAAACGAGACATGAAAACTACACCAGACACGTAGCAATAGGCCCACTCTCCAGCCAAGCAAAGAAGGATTTAAATAGTTTTTCTAAAACAAGCAATGTGGCCCATCATAATGGTTTTGCATTTAAATTGCTAAATATCACCTTCCTGTTTCACTACCGACATCACTCAAAATATTTGACAGTGTATAAAGTACTATTTTCTAGATCTTAACATTTGCATGACATTATAGATATGAAATTTTAAAATGTTTTTTTGGGGGTTTTTTGTAAGACTTATCCTTAAGGAAGTAACCTCAAAGACTGAATCTGATAGTTACAAGTTTACTTTGGTGGCTACACTTTAGTCTGGTTGATATGTGTCCAGGAAAGTGTTATTTTAAAAAAACAAAAAGATATACTTTCTTAATGCTGTTACATTGCCATTATTTACAAAAACAGAAATCTCAATCTGAATTTCTAAAATCTGTGGTTCCATCTACTGGCAACCTCCAGTACTGCTTTTATTATAGCACGTCAATCAAACTGCATGGTTTTCTTGTGTACTATCTTTTTAAAAAAGTTTCATTGGTCATCTGTAGGTCCAGACAAAAACAAATGCTATAAGTACAAACATTAACGTACACTTGGTATAACATACATAAAATACTTCTGTATCTTAACCAAAATTACTGACACCACTAAAAATAAAAATCTTGCTTGCTGAGTGGCTTCCCCATTTGCCATGGTTCTCTATTAATCTACTTCTTTCATCACTGCTTTATCAACTCTGCCACCTATTGAATAACCCAAACATGCTATGCACCAATCTAAGCATTTACTCTGTATGTATTCCATCCACACTTTTTGCTAATTGCATAGCATGAACTAGAGTCTCTCTCAGGGTTTAAATTCATCTGGTTTACCATAGAGTAAAATTGTTTTTTATGCTGAGCATAGTGCATGTTCATTCGATAATCTCTGGTGATTACAACAGTATCACACAGATGATCCTCTAAGGGTGTAATATTCTTTTATACTCTTCACTCAGAGAAAAAGAAGGAACCCAATGTTCCTGCCCTAATGAAGATATGGTATAAATAACTATAAGAACCCTAGCAATTATCTCTGTTGCCATTGTATATTTTTTGTTAGCATTTATAATTATAAGACAAGTATATTTCATATATTCCTGTATTGTTTGATGTCTCGTCCCTGGACCTTGATTCACACCTGAGAAGTCCAGGGAACAAGAACCTAGCAGAATCGTCCTCTGACAGCAGAGTAGAGGTGATTGAGAGGAAGAAAGAAATCCAGAGGCAGGAAAATAGTTAGAAGTCAACCACACCCCCCACCACCACCCTCCACTGCAGATGTCCAGAATACACCCAAGCTTAAGGAGAATCTTAACTTTAAATAGGGCTTAGAATTTTAATTATTACATAAGTCTGGACATTTTAATTTTAGAAATTAGAACATTCCTGGGCTGTCCAAGTGGCTCAGTTGGTTAAGAGCTGGCTTGGGAGTGTGCGCTCTGAGCAGCAGGGCCCCGGTTTGGATCCCACATGCAAGCCAGTGACGCTGCGCCCTCTACAGCTAAGATGGTGAACAACAGCTCAACCTGGAGCTGGGCTGCCGTGAGTCGCCGGTGACAGCATAAGTTGCTGTGAGTGGCCAGCAGCTGACGAGAGCTGCCATGAGCAGCCATGAGTGGCTGTCTAATGGTCGGCGACTAATCTGCCTCAGCCGGGATGAGCGCAATGATCACAATACCAACATGGGCCAGTGAAGCGGCGTCCTCCACAACTAGACTGAAGAACAAAAGGACAGCAACTTGTCTGTTCCGCTTCCCCAATTCCCAAATAAAATATTTAAAAGAAAGAGAGAAAGAAAGAAAGAAAGAAAGAAAGAAAGAAAGAAAGAAAGAAAGAAAGAAAGAAAGAAAGAAGAAATTAGAACATTCTTGAGAGTCACAAGTGGCATAAGAAATGTTTCTCATGTGAAAATGGCTATAAAATCATGGGACCTGCTGTACATTTCTCAGAGGACAGGAGAAATCCTAGCAACCACAGTGGGGAAGGAATAAATTGTTTTCTGAAGGAACCTTATGAGTTCTGTTCATTCAGAGTGCCATTCCCACTAATACTTCATTTAGATTTTGTTCATATTTAGTCATAAGTATGATTTACCCATACTTTTCTCAAACTATCTTTATCAAGTTTTGATATTAAGGTTTTGCTAACTTCATAAAATGAATCTGTGAACTTTCCTCCTTTGTCTATAATTGGAATGATTTACACAATTTAGAAATTGACTCTTCTTTAAAGGCTATACAAATTCTGCTGTAAAAGCACTTGAGCCTATTGTCTTTTTTAGTGGTATATCTTTATCTTACACATACTTAAGTGGCAACTACTCTACAAGGTATGACAATTAAGTTCACTTACAATTAAGAACTTGTTGCAATGATGCTGCTAACCTTTTTTGATATCAGAGGGGTTATTCATTATGAATTTGTACCAACTGGACAAACAGTTAACCAAGTTTACTATTTGAAAGTGCTGGAAAGGCTGCGTGAAAAAGTTAGATGACCTGAACTTTTCCCCGATTCATGGCTCTTGCATCACGACAATGCACCAGCTCACACAGCACTGTCTGTGAGGGAGTTTTTAGCCGGTCAACAAATAACTGTATTGGAACTCCCTCCCTATTCACCTGACCTGGCCCCCAGTGACTTCTTTCTTTACCCAAAGATAAAGGAAATACTGAAAGGAAGACATTTTGATGACATTCAGGACATCAAGGGTAATATGACAACAGCTCTGATGGCCATTCCAGAAAAAGAGTTCCAAAATTGCTTTGAAAGATGGACTAGGTGCTGATATCAGTGCATAGCTTCCCAAGGGGAGTACTTCAAAGGTGACTGTATTCATATTCAGCAATGAGGTATGGAGCACGTTTTCTAGGATGAGTTCAAGAACTTAATTGTCAGACCATGTATTCAGGTTTTCTGCTTTCTTTCTAGTTGATTTTAGTTGATATTTTGTGAAGACATCATAAATTTCCACTAGATTTTTTAAATTATTGCCAGAGAGGTATACATAATGCTTTCTTATCATTCTTTTATTCTATTCTATATCCATGACTATATTTGGTTTCTCATTCCTATTTTTGTACATTTTTCTCTTTTTCCTTAGTTATGCTTGGAAGTGGTTGATTTATTTTGGAAGTTCATACAGAATAATCTATTTTTCATTTTATTTACCTTTACTACTCTATTTTTGTTTTCATTCTATTTACTATCAGCTTTTATCTTTATTAACTTGCTTTCCTTCCTTTTTACAGTTTGATCTTGTTGTTACGTTTCTTATATCTCTTAGGTTATTGCTTCCAAACAATTTCCCCTTCCTTCCTCAAAAAACCCAGTGACTTTGCCAACAGAGTTTTCCATTAACAATCCTTCCTCATTTTCAGTCACCAATCACCCTCCTAGTCATCCTTGTTTATTCCTTGCAGATTTTAGAAGTTGGCACACCATCTTTCCCTCCACCACTATCATTCCATTATTTTCAGTGGCTTCCTCAACTATGTAGGTGATTCATTCACTGTCCTGCATTTCTGTGTCATGACCTTCTCACTTCCAACAATGTTTTCCTTTACCTCAGTCACCCATATTTTTCATCACATCATAGAGTTTATCTTGACCAATATTTGCTTAGACTCCCTCATTTTCTTTTATGGACTGAATGTCTGTGTCCCTCCCCCCAACATTAATATGTTGATATCCTGATCCCCAAAGTGATGGTATTAGGAGGTGGGACTTTGAGAAAAGATTGGGTCATGTGTATAGAGCCCTCATTGATGGAATTAATGCCCTTATAAAAAGAGATCCCAGAGAGCTCTCTAATTCTCTTAGTGCCATGTGTGGATACAACAAGAAGTCAGCAGTTTACAAGCCAGAAAAGAAGCCTTAGCAGACCCAACCATGATCTTGGACTCCCAACCTCCGGAAGTATGAGGAATAAATTTCTGTTGTTTAGAACCCATCCAGTCTATGGTACTTTGTGATACCATCCCAAACTTACTAAGAAAATGTCCTGATCTCGACTTCTCTCTGGAGCCCCCTAGAAAAATTCAAACCCCAAACTTACCTCTGCCTATCCCACAGCTGCCTTTGAAGAAAAACTCACAACTATACACCCTTTTCTCACTTCAAATTTATTTTCTCAGATCTTCAATGGACCTTTAACACTGCTTAACAGTTCTACTACCTTTCTCCTAATCTCCAAAACTACACCTTCTCTCTGCAAACCTCCAAAACCCCTCCACACTCTTCATTTATATTTGATGACATCATCTCTTGTTTTCTTGAAAAGATAAACACAATCAGAAAACCACTAATATACAAACCTAACTCACAGTACTAACTGATTTCCTGCCATAATAGATGAACTGTTCTTGCTATAATCTAAAACCAACCCCTCCATCAGATACCATCCCCTACCTCTTCTTCAGTGATCCATTCTTTCTCCTGCATCATCATGTTCATCATTTCCATCAACATAATGTAATATTACCAATCTTTAAAGAAAATTATTGAAACCTTCTCTTGACTCCACATCCCCTTCCAAGCCCTCCAAATTTCTCTGCTTCCTCGTATAGAAAAACTCTCCAGGGGCCGGCCGAGTGGCTCAGTTGGTTAAGAGCTCGCTCAAGAGTTTGAGCTCTGAGCAACAGCGGTTCGAGTCCAGCCCGAGCTGAGCAGCCGCTGAGCTGCCAACAGGTAGCAGGATGGCTCAGCTAAAAAAAAAAAAAAAAAAAAAAAAAAAGAAAAACTCTCCAAAAAGGATACCTTTACTTATTTTCTTTAGTTCCTCATCTCCCATTGTCTTCGCTGTCTATTCAAATCAGGTTCTTGTCTCCAAAAATCTACTGAAATTGCTCACATTCAGTTAAGAGCAAATCAGCTCCTATCTAGCCAAATTGGAATATTCATTTTCAGCAGCGTTTGATCAGTTATGACCTCTCTTTCCTTGGAATATTTCTTCCTACCACTTCAAAGCCACCTGATATGGTACTTTCCAATATCTCATAGGCAACAACCTCTGGTGTTCAAAAACATCAGTTTAAAATTTTTTGTTTCTATAACTACAGTTAATCTGTATTTGAGTACCTGTTCTGCCTCATGGCAGAAAATATAATCCAGTTGGCTCCATGTAAACACAATCATTTCAGTGCCCTTTGCTGGTTCCTTCTTGGATGTTTAAGCACTAAATAGTGGAGAGACCCAGGGATCAAGACTTCCTCTTTCTCTCTTTTCTATCTGTACCAGAGATTCTTAAACTCCTCTGTGCCATGGACCCCTCTGACAGCCTGGCAAAGACTCTAGACCCCTTCTAAAACTAATGTTTCTTAAAGCATAAAAGAAAAGACTTATAACAAAACGAATTATATTAAAATACTATAATAAGGTGCTTTTTATTTTATGATATGTGACATGATTTTCAACACGTTAAATTACAAGATCAAGAGGCAGGTTCTATAACCATTGTAACCTCCAAGTAGTAATGATGACTTTCCAAGGAAGCCACATTTCAGGATAGCTGTAACAACTATAATGTGATATAAAAAGATTTCTGGTTTCTATTGGTGACAAAGTCACAGGTACTATAAATATTACTATGGTTTGTAGCCTACATTCATAAAGAAAGAAAATGCTAATTTTCTGTTAGAGGTTAATGAAAATAAAGATGTATTTTTCAAGCCAGGCTCACAAACCCCTGAATTCTATCCACAGACCCCTCTGGGGATCCATGGAATCCAGATTAAGAATACCTTATTTAATATTCACTCTTTAAGTAATCTCACGCAGTCCATGGATTAGAAATCTATCTATATGCTGATGGCTTCTAAATATAGATCTATAGCCCTAGCCTGTCTCCTAAGTGCCAGACTTATATATTGAACTTATATGTTGAACTGAATATATTACTTAGATGTCTAGTAGACATCTCAAATATATCATGCCACACTCTGAACTCTAGATCCTTTACTCTTCCAAAGTTCAGCAAAATGGCATGACCAGTCACCCAGTTGCTCAGGCAAAAAGCAGAGTCATCCTTGATTATCCTCTTTCCTTTACACCCCATGGGCAGTCAGCTAGCTGGACAGGGTACTTTGAATCTGACCACTTCTCACCACCTCTCCTGCTACCATCCTGATCCCGACCACCACTATCACTTGCCTAGAGGATAGAGCTAATCTCCCAATGAATCTCTGTATCTCCAATTCATACCCCTATAGTCTCTTCACCAACTGTATCAAGAATTCCCTTTATAAACATAAATAGAGTCACCTGTGCCTCCCCTCCTGAAAAGCATCCAGTGGCTTCCCATCACACTAGAATAAAATCCAAATTCTCAATCCATCATGGCTTACAAGTTCCTACACGCTCTCCCATCTTAAAGACATCATCTCCTACCACTTTCCACCTTGCTCGTTCTGCTCTGGTCACTGGAATATCTTGCTGTTCTCCAAGCATACCAAGTTTATTTCAACCTCGAGGTCTTTGCGCTTCCTGTCTCACCTTGAAATCCTCTTCCCCAAGATCTTTGCATGGTTCTCTCCCTTGCCCCAATCAGGCCTCTTTTCAAATATTACCTTTTCAGAGAGGTTTGTCATGATCTCCCTGTAAAATAAACCCCTGATTCCCTAGCCTCTTGCCTGCTTTATTTATTGTCACAGCTCTCATTACTACTATTGGGTTGTCAGAAAAGTCATGACACATTTTTGCAACAAAAAACATAGAAAAACTACGTCATGACTTTTCCGACAACCCAATACTTGAAATGATATTACTTATATATTGGATTTTTGGTCAAAAACATTCTTTATAATATTCCAACAGAATTTCTATCCAATTAGCACAGAGTCTTGAATTAAACCACCTGGCTAAGGATAAAAACAGGAGAGGAAAATTTTAGGTGCCATAAATGAGGAAGAAATTTATATCCAAAGCCACGGAGCTGAACAAGAGTTGAATCCACAAGGCCTTTAAAGATGTGCAGGCTAAAAAGATGTGTTAGTGTTTCCAGGAGCCAGGAAAGACACCCCATCCCTGAATAGACTTTAAGCAAACTCAACCGTTGCCTAGGGTTATGGTGCAGAAGTGAGCCACATACTCCGACTCTGATGGAAAAAACGTTACCAGAGAGAGTTCTGAAGCTCTTAGCCATGCTGCACACATATGCAAACCTAAATAGTACATAAAACCTAAGTAAAAACACTAGTGTAAAAACTAATTTGGATAGTCAAACAAGAAAAATGATTAGCATTGGTGGGACTTATCCTCCACATATGTTGATTTTATCTATCAGAATCACTTCAGTCATAAGCTCGCTGTCACAGTAGCTTTTTAACTATTTATTTTTCTTCAATAAATAAATGATGCAAGAGATATTTTTTTAAGAGTTACTTTGGAGCCCAAAGGTGGAAAGTGTATTTTTATACTATTAAAACTTAATTTTCATTTATAGTCATTTAAAATAGTACTTCAAAAAGGCTCTTGTCTCCTATTCATAGGTTCTGTGATGTTTTAGAACCACACTCAATTTTAAAATGGTTAAGGCTTGTATTTAAAAAAAATAAAGAAAGAAGTTAAATTAATTTCAAAAAAGCTAATGTGGAGCCAGTAAACCCAAAAGAACCCCATCAGAAGATATGGTAAAACCACCCTACAGCAGAAAACATGGTGAAAACGCCCAAGAGATGCCCACATGATTTAAAGCACTCAGGGAACTCTTGAGTAAAATATTCCCCTCAAAAAAAGAAATAAACAAACTCACTTATAAAAATAACAAAGCACATAAAGGAAACACACCACCATGCACAAAAGAAGCCTACCACCATGAGAGGTAGCCAACAGATGAAATAAATGGAAAATTTACCCATGAAGAACTAGAGATCATAGACCTAAATCTGAAAGGGTCTTTAAAATAAATATGTTCTAAAATGTTTAAAGACATATAGGAAGGAATAGAATTCATAAAGTAAGAACAGAACTTTTTTCCCACTCTAGTTGCTATAACTCTCATCTTTTACTCTGTCCTCTTTTTATATCTTGTATCCCTAAATTGGTTACTATTTATTGCCCCATTTTTATATGGAACATGGCAGGTTGTCCACAGGGGAATGGTAGAATTCTGTGGAACAGGGGTTTACAGTGGCTGTGATATTGATCTCATCAGATTTTAACATTTATAGGACTAAGAAAAATACCTTTTCTGTCTAGCTCAGTAGAAACCACTACACAGTAAGAAATAAAATGTACAATTTCTAAGATATTATTTTTAGAATCTTTGAATAATAATTTCAAATTTGCTAATAACTGCAAGAGACTTCCCTTAGTTGTATAGCTAATGACAACAGAGCACATAAAATTGCAAACAGCTTTTAAATCAAAGAGTGTAGTCCAGTAGCCTTCTGACTTGGGCTAAGTCCAATTCTAAATCTGGTTATTCATCATGTTAGCAGTTCTTATTAGAAAGCTAACGAAGCCAAAACAGGATCATGGTTTTCAACCACAATTCAAGAAGAATTACATACATTAATTGAGACTACCTGCTATGCCATATTTCAAGATTTTATTTTTAAAAAAGAGCCAAATAGAAATTCTAGAATTGAAAAATAAAATACTAGAAAATGAAATGGGTGTACAGTTGACTACACATAGCTGAAAGAAGACTTAGTCAATCAAAAGACAGATATAAGGAAAGCACTCAAAACATGGCACAAATAAGTGGAATATATAAAAAGAGAAGGAAATTTATGTCTAAAGTAATAATGAGGCATAATTTTAAAAAATAATGAAGATTGGGAATTAGTGAGCTAAACATTAAAAAGTTAGGCAAAGAGAAGCAGAGTAAACATGAAGAACGTAAAAGGAAAAAAATGATAAAGATAAAAAAGCAGAAAATAATGAAGTAGAATAAAAAGAAAGCTTAGAGATTTTTTTATAATAACCAAATGCTAAATTTTTTTAAAAAATAAATAATAAAATATATCTTGGACTAAAAAGAAAGTAATTTCTATTTGCAAGATAGAACAAAAAGTTTTTCACATACCTCTACTTGAACTTTTGACTACAATCTTCAAAATTTTTAAGTCCTTGCTCACTTGTAGTTCCATTTTATGTGTAAGTATCTCACCATAATCTTGTTTTAAGCCTCTTTTTTTCTGGTATTTTCAGGAGCTTTTATTTTATGCTTTTGGATGTTATATTTTTGAAAGATAAAGTCATGGATATGGTCACTTACATGTCTGGGTTTCAGTGTCTTCATTGATGAAACTAGACAACATGGAACCTCAGATCCTTTCTTATGTTTTATTTCTATACGTTTCTCTTAATTTTACTAAAAGTCAGAGAGAGAGAGAGATCTAAAACCATTTTAGTTTCAAATATCATTGCAATTTCTAATCAAAGCACAAAGTTCTAGGTAGAAAATTAAGGCATTACCTCTTCTTATTCATTCTTGTCCTTTGTAAGAACTATGAGTATATATCATAAATACAACTTATTTATGTAGACTTTAGCTTTGTGAAACATGAACTGAAAAACTATGAAAATCCTACATACAAGTGACCAGTCTATTAATGAACAGGAGCCAGAATTCATCAGTGTTATCAATAAGTAGCAACCTTTTCTTTTTCTTTTTTTTAATCATTTTTTTTTAATTAAAATTTATTGGGGTGACAATGGTTAGTAAAATTACATAGGTTTCAAGTGTACAATTCTGTAATACATCATCTATATATTGCATTGTGTGTTTACCACCCAGGGTCAGTTCTCCTTCCATCAACATATATTTCACCCCTTTTACCGTCTTCTACTAACTCTCCTCCCGGCAACCACTGAACTATTTATTTTTCAAAATGTAAAACCCCTGTGCATATTGAATGCTAAAAAATGGCATCCATTCTCTATCCCTCCTTGACCCATGCCCTTTTCCATGTCTTTGCACTAACTCCCATCAAGAGGTAGAGTCTATTTCCCCACCCTTTGAACCAGACTTGCCTTGTGATTTGTTGTAGCCAATAGAATAAATATGTCAGAAATTACAGTGTCAGCTGCAAGTCTGGCCTTAAGAGACCTTGCACACTTCCATTATCCTTTGGACACCTGCTTCCACTATGAGAACCCCTGCTGGAGGATGAGACACCACATGGAGGACTGAACTGCCTGCTGACTGTAGATGCCTGGACACACCCAGACCAAATCACCCAAGCCAATCATCCAGCTGTCCCACAGACTCAAGAAAAAAATAAATGTACACTGTTGTATGGCACTGAAGTTTTGTGATTGTTTCTTTTGCAGCATTATAGAGTTAATAATTAACTGGAAAGGTTTCTGAAACACTTATTTCACTGAGTGTAAATTCACTCTTCATGGAACTCGTTCATACATTTATCTGTTTTTGACATCTGCTTTTGTTTCTATTTTGTTGAATGATATATTTGCTTTATTGAAAGGTCTGTGTGTTTGCATTTAGTTTGTTTGTCTCTGTGGCAGGGTAAATAACTTTTCTTTTTACTTCCTTAACAGGTGTTATGTGAAGACTGAAATTGAAGCACTGTGGTTTCAGAACACTCACCTCTATCGCCTGAGTTCTCAGACATCTGATGGCCACAAAAGCAAATAAATATGGCTGCTCTCCTTGTTATGTGGATCCACAGAGTTGAACATAAACTTAGGGACTCTGCCACACCCACCACAAACATGCCTTGAGACAATAAATTTTAAAAAGCAGCCTCTTTTGAAAACATTCATATCTCTAGAAAGAACATCCAAGCTATGAAAGAAGAGCTCAATCTCCAAAAGGAAATAAATAAAGTGGGAATGGAATCAAATGCTTGATCTTGTATGATTTCCAAAAACCCATAAGCATTGTGTGATTCTTGGTTTCTTAACAGATGCTGACCACAATTTTAGATGTTATTTACCCTCTTTGGGGCAAATAGTATTTTCCAAGTTGGCAACGAAAAAAAAAATGGTGCTGAATAGAATTTTCCGAAAAGAAGTTTCAGAATAAAGATTGCATTTACTTCAATGTTGTTCTACAAGTACCAAAAATGCCTATCATTTTGGTAATCATACATAGTCCACATATTACTTTCATGAATAATTTTAAGCAGGATATATGGCAAAATAGAAGTAGAAGTAGGGTTGAAACTGACACTATAAACTGCTTCATATGTATCTCAGCTAATTGTTCTTACAGTTTTCAAAGTTATTGTTGAAAAACAAATACAAGTTTACTGTAGAAAATTTAGAACATATAGGCAAGCAAAAAAGGAAATTAAAATCATCCATAATCCTACCACCTAGATTTATTTTATATAAATCTATGCTTTTTTTTCTAAATATGTGTCATCATAAATATACTGAAATTGAATATATTTCACAAAAGTTGAATAATACTCTATATGCTCATGTTTTCCATATCACATTACATTGCAAACCTTTTCTGTGTTATTAAAAATTATCTGACAAGGGCCAGCCAAGTGGCTCAGTTGGTTAAGAGCTTACTCAAGAGTGCGAGCTCTGGGCCGGCCAAGTGGCACGATGGTTAACAACTGGCTTGGGACGCCAGAGGGCCCCGGTTCAGATCCCACATATGAGGGCCAGTGACACTGCCCTCCACAGTTAAGATGCTGAACAACAGCTCA